>NC_136722.1:17737500-18207500 GCF_936440315.1 Barbus barbus | reverse complement strand
TGCCACCCATCTATCCGGAAGGTAAGCTTCATAGTCCACTTTAGACTAAAGGTCCTGGTCTTATTCATTATTGTGCTTATGTATACACAACACTGCTTAAAACACTTTTGTAGACTAGAATATATATTGTATATTGAATTTTGTAAACTAAATTGTAAAATACAGTATAAAGTATATCAGTAGTTATGTTTTACATAAATGTATGTTGCTTTGTTTAACATTTTTTGTGCTCATGTATATGCATCGCATTTGCTTTCTACTTTCCATAGTGTAATTACGATCTTTGTCTCATCTCAGAGATCATCCCGCTGTATAACGTCTCCACTTTCATGGGTCATGAGGAGTACTGTAAACCTCCACCCAAGAAGCTCAAACAGCCGGTGGAGCGTACAAGTCTAAGTCAGGTGACCAGCCCGCTGTCCAACAGCTACAAGAACAACACGGCCTGCACCACCACCGCTAACGGCTATGGCAAGAACCACAGCAGCCCTGGAGGAGGAGGAGGAGGAAGCCCTGGCAACAAGAGGCCAGATCGAAGAGCCAGAGGAAGCCCCAAACACTCAGACACCGAGCCACAGGGTGAGCTAAGTCAAATTTAAAGCACCCCTAATTTAAGACGCATCTTGCTGATTTTGTTCTCATGTCTCTGTTGTATTTTCATACATGTGGTAACAGCTGAGAGCAAAAAAACTAAACAAAAAATAAATAAATAGAATATTTCCAGTGTCAGCTGGACTCAAATAAAAGCAATCAGAGCTGCTGACTCTGTTGAGATGAGTCAGCAATCTTGTCCACATCTGTTGACTTTAAAGTTTTATTTCCATGACGCTTTATGGGTCCTTGCCTCTATGCCTTTGTTTCTGAGCTGTTATATCAGTGTCAGCACTTACTCTTAGTGTGACACACATACACATTGGAAAAACAGTGGATCATGCAGGAAGCAAGTGTGAATGTAGAAGAGTGCCCACTACTGGTGCAATATAGTCAGTCACTTTATTGAAATGGGCTGGGAATATCATACTAAAGTACTATTACTGCTGCTGGAGTATATAGTTGTGCAGTACCGTTCAAATGTTTGGGGTCAATAATATTTCTATTTCTTATAAATGCTGTTCTTTGGAACTAATCAATGATTCATCAATGAATCCTGCAAAAAAACACTAAAGAAGCACAACTGTTCCCAATACAGATAATAAAAATAAAAAGCACCAAATCATAATATGAGAATTGTTTTACCATATGCGTTTCTCCAAAAAATATAATTATTCCTTATTTATATAATTATTTATAATTTTCCTTCTTGGCTTATTTGATAAAACTAAAAGGTCAGAACTTGATTAATCAATAATATTTTTTAATCAAAAAATATTTTTTTTATATTTTGGTAAAATATTGAAATGCTTCTTATTTTTATTTGGTGTCATTTATTACAAAAAAACGAATGATGATGCTATAATTCATGTTTAGGCTTTAACTCAATTTTCTGACTGATTTAAAAAAAATAATGAGCTTAAGGAGTCATTTGTTGAATCATACTATGCTGGTGACAACGGTTGTGTCTTTTTATAGTTTTATTTTGTGTTGCTCAGTCTTTCTCCATTGTCTTCACTGCAGCATTTATTTAGCTGTAAGGAAGAACCAAGTCTTGATTACCAGTCTTAGTACACAGTATTTGTTCCAAGTATATAAGTTACAGTGAGCTTGAAGAATTCAACATAGCCAAGGATTCCAAAATGGGATGTAGCTGTACTGGGATCAGATGGTGGATGAATGTGGAACACATGTTGCATGAGATGCAGTAGATTCCATAATTCTCTGTATCATCGTTTCCTTTTCTTTCATCATTCCTTTGAAAACAGCTCACTCAATCTCGCTGTTTTCCTCTTTGTTCTTTGTCTTATCTTACCGTGGTCTTTGTTTTTGTGAACCTTTGGTTCCCATGCCTCTGTGTCTGTGTGTGTTATAGAGCGAGAGAGAGTGTGTGTCTGTAATCTGTCTGTGGCGAAACCACAGTGCATAATGAGACGCAGATCTCTTCCTGTCTGAAATGACAGCACAAGGCTGGGCCGTGTTAAAATGCACAGGGAAAAGGCACGGCAAATTAAATCAAGAGACAAGATGACGAGCTGTTCCTGTGGAGAATGTCTGAGAAGATGCTCAGATCTGGGTGAAATGCATGACATCAGACGTTTAGACTTGGTCTTCAGTCTCCAGCGGTATTCAGGACTTTGCTGTGGCTTGTCAACAAACTACTCATAATTTAAACTAGTTAAAGCAAGTCTAGCTATGCTTTTGAAAAATGAGCTAGTTACACTACAGATCAAAAATTAGGTGTCTGTGAGATTTGTTAGATGTTTTTGAAAGAAGTCTCTTATGCTCACCAAGGCTGCATTTATTTTATTAAAACAAATACTGTAAAAAGAGTAATATTGTGAAATACTTTTTAAAGTTTAAAATGACTATTTTCTATTTTAATATATTTTAAATGTAATTTATTTCTGTGATTGCAAAGCTGAATTGTCAGCATCATTATTCCAGTCTTCAGTGTCACATGATCCCTCAGAAATCATTCTAATATGCTGATTTGCTGCTCAAAAAACATTTATTATTATTATCAATGTTGAATACGTTGTTTTTTTTCTTTGATTAATTGATTAAATTATGCATTTATTTGAAATTAAAAAATATATATATTTTGTAACAGTATATGGATGCTATATATCAGTTTAATGCATGTCTGTCTACTAAATAATTTTCTTTCCAAATTATTTTAAACAGTTATTTTTTACATTTAATACCACCAATGAAACAAAACAACACTGTAATTTATTATTTTATTTTAATAAATATTGAGAAAATATCATTACAATTTAGAATATTTTTTTTTTGTTAAATAGAACGTCAATTTTGAAATAGTTCCAATTATGAGAAAAAGTTAGCAGAATTAGCTTTTTATTTATTTATTTTAACAGGCTTCCACTGGTAAACATGCAAAGTACTCTATTACAAAAATGTGTGACATTTATCAGTTTTCTACTGAAATGTAGTTTGTAAGATCACTTTACTTATCAAAATTGTTTTCCAACAATCCAATGAGTAATTCAAGATCACGTTGACCTGTTTTTAATCCATACATGGAGTGGAATCTCTCATTTTTCAACTCTTTTCCCCCTTCCTCTAATAAAATAAAGAATCCACTGAAAACATCCTCTATCTCTCAATCCCAACAACATCTTATTGGGGGAAAACCATGGAGGTCAGTGTGGGGTCATGTTGCCATGAGTTCTTCGCAGTGATGACTCATTGCAGGAGCCCCTCGGGCCCGTAAGAGTCTCATTCCCCGACAGACACTTTCCGACCCGGCTCAGGCCCAATCCGACAGCCCCATCCATCAGGACGTCTCTATCGCCTGAGATCTGTGTCTCTGTCTGGAGATACTGAATTTATGTTCTCTGTATTTCTCTCTCAATGCAAACAAGCATGAAGATACTACAGACACACACACATTCTGAATTATGACTGATAGGAGACGGATGGCTACATTTAATGTGTTTTCTGTGCAGATCACGATGTGGACATGAGACGAGTTCAGGCTGTGCCATCAGGAATGGACAAGCCGCAGGTGAGCGATTTTAAATCATGTCATCTCGCAAATCTCCTTTCCGCAGACGGTTCAGTGAATCAAAAACCACCAATGTTGCCAGTTATTGTTTTATTTGTCCTGCAGGATTATTGCTCCACCTTAAATATTCTATTATTAGGAAAGCATTACATGACTTTTTTTTTTTTGCATTAGGGATATAAACAAACAACAAATGCTAAGTTTTAAACTATTTTAAACATTGTTTGAATGACACCTCAAATCCCGCAGGCTTGTTAAGGAGAGTTATTGTTTCTTTTCCAAACAGACGTGTGATTATTGCATGGTGGACAATAAAATTGGTTAGGGAAATCATATAAACTTGAGTCTAGGGATCAGATTATCATAGAGTAGGGTGACCATCCTTTTTTTCTTATTTGTGGAAGGTAATGACTGAAAAATAGTTTAACCAATAGCGTGCAGGTATTATACATAATCCACCAATCGTGGCGTGCGAGAAGGTGGGATCTACAGAGAATGATCAAAGCAATGCAAATGCACACTCATACAGTATAATGTATGAGGAGTGTAGAAAAACATTGGAAATGTTGGCCAGGATATGGCCTGGAAAAAAAGGGTGCATTATCATAGATGACTTGGCAACCTTCTAGCAACCATCCAGAACACCCTAGAAACCTCACAATAATGTGTTAAAACCCACTCTGCACTTGGCAACCACATAAGGACTCCTGAGGATTGTAATTGTTTAGAGATGGTCAGAATGAAGCATTTCCGTTTCCGTTCACGAGGGGGCAGCAGCTGTTAATGAATGGTTTAACGGTTCATTGATTGGTCACATCAATATGTTTTTCTCATCTCTGCTACCAGTTTCATAATCTTTGTCTCTTTCTTTGAGTGGGAACGCATGTTATATATGTGTTTAATGTTTAAAATGTGATATTGACATACAGGAGACCAAAAAAGAATATAGAGAATATATTGATTATTAAAGAATATACATTGAAAATATATTATCATTAGATTGCTTTAGTTTAAATAAAGAACACAAAAAGAAGGTTTTGTTAAGTTACAAATTGTAAAACAGTAGATGCACTGTTCAAAATAAAGATTAAAAAGCATTTGGACATGTTCTGGTTTTCAGATGTTACTTAAACATGTTCATATTTGTGATGAATTATGAAAACTGGTGGCATATATCCACCTTGGGAGCAGTTAGTTATAAGTAATTGCAAAAATGGCTCAGAAAAGTGCCGTTATTTCTGATATAAGGTCTTAAATCAGTGGCGTAGATGCCATATGGGTGAATGTTATGCTATCCAGTACATTTTTGTTCATCTATTTTAACCCCCTTTTTGTGTAAAAATAATAGTCATAATTGCCTTTAATTATGTTCCTCTGACCTAATATAGTATAGTAATGTTTTCAGTTTAATGTCAATTTGACCCCTGTGGAAATGCACTGTAGAAAATATAATAAAGCAAATTGAAGTAAACAACTGACAGGAGTGAATGTTAAAAAGAAAATGTTTTATATTTGAGTTCTCTGAGAAAATGTAAGTAATGTTTTTCATGGAGAATGTTTGAGGCATGTTATCAAGTAATTTTGATATATCTTTTAAGAGAATTATTATTATATTATACAGTATAAACATTTTTATTATTATTTTTTTAGATAATATATTATTACTTTTTTTAGATATGTATTTATTTTAACGTATTTTGTACATATTTTATATTATATATTTAGCATAGATTGAGTAACTGAACATAATTTATTTTTTTTTTTTTTTTGGGGTGTGTATTATCAAGATGATAAGTTTACTGATGCAGCCGATGCTTAGATGTTTGTGAAGATACTCTTTATAACGCTTGCTTTCATTCTTTACTAATACTAAATCACTTGGTTGAATGCAAAACAGCAAGTGTCTGATAAATAGTCTGGTTTGCCGTGACTGAAGCCTCTTCAGACACAGATGTTTTTGTTTTGTGAATGAGCAGTCGCTCTCTGCTTTGAGCAACCGTGGAGGACGTCAGCTGCAGGGTGCTCTGACTTATGCTTCATTCACTGAAGATGAGCCTGCAGTAGCCTTGGCACCCGAATTAAGTACTATTTACAGCTGTCTAGATTTATTGATGTACCAGACATCATAAATAATTGGAAATTACAATTCAAGTAGGCCTGCCTTTCAGTTGTCTCACTTTATTTTGAACTGTTAATCTTCTCTTTGGACTGTCACTCTTGTTGTACAGCTTTTAATATAGGCTGATTAAAAAGAAATGAATAAATCTTCAAATATTTTCAGTAATATTGTTAAAAAAACATTGTATCGCAAATACAATTTGCAAGAATATTTAGAATATTTCTAAAAAATATACTACATAAAATATTATATTTTTAATAAGTGATAGATAGATAGATAGATAGATAGATAGATAGATAGATAGATAGATAGATAGATAGATAGATAGATAGAGAGAAAATATTATTGAAATAAAATATTATTTCAAATATTAATATTATATTATTCAAATAAAATATTATTTAAATATTTACTTTTATATTTGGAGGTTAAATTTCAGGCAGTTATGTTTTGTAATAAAACTTGAATCTGTCTTTATTTTGGGCCCTCAGGTGTCTAATGTTCAGTCCCGCTCCGCGCTTGTGTCATGGACATCCGTTTCTGTATCGGGATCATCTGGACGGGTCCCTTCCTGTAGTTACGAGCTCCAGCTCATGGATAAGGACAAGGGCCGAGATGGGAAATACAAGGTTGTGTATAGGTAAGGGCCTCTGTTTAGATTAATAATTTTATTGATGTATGTATTCTGAATCACTAAAGCTATTTGTTTTCAATCATTAGTATAGTTACATAACATTCTTCCCCATGCTGTTAGGAAAAAATCCTCTTGTAAGTCTGCAGCTTTGCCTTTTTTTTTGGTCCCTGAAGCAAAGCATACAGGCTATTATGAATTGACTGGAAAGCTGAAGGAGGTTTTAAAGAATGTTTCACCCATCTACTCCCACAAACAGACTTTCACTCTCAGTCTGTCTCTATTTCAGTGGTGAGGAGCTCAAGTACACCCTTACTGACCTCAGACCAGCCACAGACTATCACGTCAGGTAAGAGTAGTGTTTCACATTTGCATTTATTCATTAAGCACACACTTTTAACCAAAGCGACTCACAAATGAGGTGAAGTGCTCCATTAGCTGACCACTTTGAGTGCTGAAGAGAGATGAATGCCCTGATATCCTATTACCATGACTAAATCAAAGATGATATATGCTAAAAAATTTATTTGTACTTAAATATGAGAATTTTCTGCATCTGAACACTTACATTAAACAGCACAATACTGGCACAGTGTGTTCTTGTGCTTGTAACTACATTGGATACAGTATTCAAATACATTGTTATTGCTAAATGATTCATTTCAAATGACTATAGCAGATTTTCCAAAATACTCTTGAACTACTCATTGGGAAATTCTCACCATGTGTGTTTTACAGAGTAAGCACAGTGTGTAACTCAGTAAAGGGTCCCAGTTCGGATGCGAGGGCCTTCACTACCCACAGTGCCCCTCCTGATACCCCTCTACCACCAAGACTGTCCCATCGCACAAAGAGCTCTCTCACATTACAGTGGAAGGTATGTATGGCTTAATTGCATTGTATTTTGTATTATTGTGCAGAGTTTCTACAACCATTCATATATCTTAGGGTCAAACTGTACTGCTTGGTAATATAGTTTACTAAAATTAGTTTTTGATAATTTATTGATAATTAATGCAGTTATTAATTGAACATTCCGCATTTCTTCATGCCAAGAAAAAAACCCTTAATTTTAGTAAAATCATTGTAATGCATCACCTCCTGCAATAGTCACACATTGTATAATAATGAATTATAAAAATATTTATTTTTGCTTAGTGTTCTTAGTAATGATGGATTTACTTCTTTTTTTTAAATAAAAGTCTTAAGGGATTAAAAAACAAAAAAAAGAAATTAATACTTTTATTGAGCAAGGACGCATAATATTTAAATTGTTGCATTCATTTTAAAATATATTTCAATAGAAAACAGCTGTTTTAAATTGTAACAATATTTCACAACATTACTGTTTATACTTTGTTTTTTATTAAATAAATGCAGCATTGGTGAGCATAAAAGACTAAAACATTTTTTTTTAAAAGCTTAATGACAATCTTTTGATTGGAAGTGTATATATGATTTTTTATTTATTTATTTATTTCATTTTTATTTCAGCCCCCTGCGGACAACGGCTCAAAAATAACCAATTATGTTCTAGAATGGGATGAGGTATGCATCACCTCTCTATATTAATTTGGCTATATCCTGTGTGTGCCATCTATTCAGTTGATTTGACTTTTTCTCTAATTTCCTCTCTATTATTTGCCTTCCTTTTTGGCTGTGATGTTTTTTTCCCCTTCCCCATGGCATGAGCTGTTGTTCCTGTGGCGACTGAGGCTTTAACCGACTGTTCCGCTTTACACCATAGTCTGTCAGTTATCATATCAGTTATTTTAATTTACCCAAAGCTTTTCTGGCTCTTTAAGAGTACATTAAAACTCATCTGTGGCTGTGCGGCTCCAGAAGTGTCTGAAGAGGCTGGCAGCCCTTCTTCCCCACAGAATCCATTCAGAATACCTCTGCATTTAACCTTAATTAAATACCGGCTCCGGCTGTTGTGACAATTAGCACAGCTTCCAGCAGCAATTTTGTTCTTGTTGTTGTTCTTTTCATGTAAAGAGTGTTCTGTTCTGACGCAGCGCGAGTCAGTCGATGTCCTTTTCTCCATGTTTATAGAGATTTGTGTTGTTCTTGTCATCCTATTTGTCATTTCTCACTGTCGCTTTATTCTTGTTTCTTTTCCAGGGGAAGAAAAACAGCATTTTCCGTGAATGTTATGTTGGACACCAGCGACACTGCAAAGTAATAAGGTTGTGCCCTGCTGTCGGGTACACGTTTCGAATGGCAGCACTAAATGATATTGGCACCAGGTTTGTTTATGTCTGTCTCCTACAAAAACAGATTAAAAAAACCAAAAAAAACAAGTTTAATTAAATTATAACCAGTAATATATCCAGTGTTGGGAAGGTTATTTTGGAAATGTAATAGGTTACAGATTACAAGTTACCCTATTTAAAATCTAATAAGTAGTGTAACTATTTCAATTACTTTATTAAAGTAATTTAACTGATCACATTTACTTTTTGATTACTTTTCTACATTTCTAACGGATGTTTTCAACTGTTAATCAGTTAATCAACTCTCAGACAGCTTGTAGTTTAAAGCTTTCAGCAGCAATGTGGATTGATGTAATAGGCAGATGTGGTGCGCTGCAAATTCAAACAAGAGAACCAAACAAAAGCATCAGAATAGCATCGCTTTACTAAAAGATCTTTAAATCGCAGGACGCATCATGCACATAAAAAACAGGCAAAGCAACAAATTAATATTAATGCATATCTAGCTTTTTACAGAAAATATTCAGATGTGACCCCCTTTGTAATTATTAATAATATTTTTCTCAGTAAAGGCCCGTTCACACCAAGCACGATAACTATAAGGATAACGATAAAGATAGTTCTAAAAATCATCGCAATATTAAAGAATAGCAGAGTCCACACCACAGCTATAACGATAAAGGCACAGAGAAACGATATAATTGGAATCAATTTCAGAACGGTTTTTACAGCTGATGAATGATACAAACACTGACACCCAATCAGAATCCATCCTGCTGTCATGAGCTCGAGAATTTAAAGCGGCAGACGAGCGTGAGTAAATAAGTAAATAATATTCGCTTAGAATCGCGATTAATCGCTTGACAGCACTAATTTAACACTTTGTTTTATGGCAGGGGTGGAGAACGGTGATCCTGGGGAGCCGGTGTCCCTGCAGAGTTTAGCTCAAACCCTAATCAAACACACCTAAACCAGCTAATCAAGGTCTTCAGGATGCAGTTAGAGTTTTTTTTCCTAGGGTTTTTCGGGGTTGGAGCTAAACTCTGCAGGAGAGTGGCCCTCCAGGATCAACGTTCCCCACCCCTGTTTTAAGGTGACATAGTTACATGTTACATGTGCTTACTATCGTAATAACACTGAAGTATGCATAATTACAAGTAACTAACCCTAAAGCCAAACCCTAACCCTACAGAAAATACATGTGGTTAATTAATATTACGAAGTACTTATTTTTGTTATTACACTGTAACAGTGTCAACTTAAAACAATGTAACCTATTATTTTATTTGATTATTTTAGCAAGATAATACTGTTATTTTTTAAGTACCTTGGATTACCATCAAAACATCATGGTAAATGAATATAATATTTATTTTAGTTATATCATTTTAAGATACTGAGATAAGTTTACCATTTCAAGATATCGCCATAGTACTTATTTTTGAGGTGTAGGTGAAATATTGTGTTTTAAATTGTTTTATGATTTACTGCAAAAAGTCAATATTTATAAATATAACCCAGCAGCCTATGTGCTTTTAGTTGTACACAGTTTAATAGAATTTTGGCCCTGTAGTGTTTTAGTGTTTAATGGTGCGGTAAATGAGAAAATTCTCCTCACTACTCACTGTGAGTGGCGGCTGTGAGTGCTGGGGGAGAAAGTCCAAACTATTTATAACTTTGTGCTTCTCACACGCTTTGATGATACTCAGATATGTCGTATAATCTTTATAGGATGGGAAAGGATGGGATTTATTACTGTTTACGAATATAATGTTTTTCTCTGCAGTGGATTCAGCGCAGAAGTCGTCTTCAACACCACAGGAAGTCTCCCGCAGACGTCCTTACCTCCGCGGCTGGTACAGGCAGGTCCGTCCTGGGTTACACTGGAGTGGACACGACCAAACAGCTGCAGCACTGAGGAAGTCGTCACATACACCCTGGAGATGCAGGATGAGACCAAGGTGTTGAACTCACCCCTAACGTCCCCATCCCATAATTCTCCTGAGCCCTTGTGCAAGAGTTATGGCTTTCTGTTGTCATAATATCTACCAAAATATTATGATTATGATACACTGATTTTTTTTCAGTGTTATACACTGGATGTCATATCTCTTAGCTGTTTTTACTGGTTAGTTAATTGCCCTTGCCCACAGTTGTCAGAGCTCTTCAGGATCCATGACTAATGCCTGCTGTGTTTCACACCTCAGGCTGATGCGCCATCCAAATATATTGAAGAAATGTCATCCACATTATTTTTCATCTTGCTCCTTAAGTAATTGTATAATCTTCCCATTTATAATAAATTAATAAACCACAAAATGAAAAAATAAACCACAAATCTGATTGGAAATATGCTTTTGTCATTTTAAATTATATTTATATTTTAAATGATATACATATATGTACACACACACACACACACACACACTGTATATACTGTATATATGTGTAAATATAATCATGTATGCATCTGTATATGTAAATATATATATGTATACATGTCCATATTATATTATGTTTATTTTTATATATTTTATATGGCAGATTTTTGTAATTATGTAATATAATATTAATTTTTATACATTTTCCCACTTTAAAGTCATGCAACAATGTCCACTTCCTATTTTTCATCTGTAATGGAGCACATTACTGAGTGAAACTAATTTAATTCATCAGCAAGTGGTTGGATCATTAAAAACAGTGTTAATTGCCAGATTGTAGCGAAGGTAATGAAAAATAAGAGGCATTGGTGATGTAATCCAAAAAAAAAGGTTTGTTTCAGAGGCGGAGCAAATTCAAGTTTAGGACAGAACTATTTGTCCAAAAAATTGCACATTATTCTTTTTGATTTTCACTTGTGGCACAGAACTGACACAATTCCTCACTTCCATCTGTTTGTCAGCCTCAGTGAAGTATTTACAAGTGCAAGACAATGATTTAGACAGCCTCTAGAGCAAAACTGGGAATAAGTGTTCCATACTTCACTTCCTGGCACCTAATGATGATGATGATGTGTTTTTGTCAGGGACTGGACTTCCAGGCAGTTTACAGCGGTCTGGAGCTGAACCGTAAGGTGGAGTCCCTAAGAAGGAACACACAGTACAAATTCAGGGTGAGTGAAGCTCAGATTCAGGATGTTAATGGTACGGGAGCCCAAAGCCATTAAGCCTAAGGCTTTTATTTATTATATTTATGCATTATTTTGATTTACAGGTGCTGCTTCCTTTTGTTCTCATACACAAACAAACCATCCATACTAGTGTTTAACTAGAGCTCTAGAAAAGCACATGTTCCCAAAGCACCTTTGCTTCCTCATTTCCTTCTTCACTAATAAGGCAATTAGTGATAATCTAATGAACTTTAGTTTCTCCGCTAACCTGGAGCTGTTTCTCAGATCCAGCAGTTGTTGGGGGAAGGTGAATTGATTTCCCGTGGTGGTGTGTGTTAAAGGCTTTTAGTCTAATCTCTGAGAAGGCCGGGAATACTGCGTTGGCATTATCAGTGGAAGAAAGACACTTCTGAGAGGATTTAAATATCGCTCCCTGTGATGCTTCAGGTGATTGGGACGCAAAAGTCATGTTGTCTAGTACACAAAAGTGTCTCCTGAAATCTTCAAACGCCACCTTGGGTATCTGCTTTTCATTGATATCGTCTGAGGTCACTCTGCCCTCTCAAAGGTGCTTGGAATGGAACACTAGAATCCTGAAGAATCCGTGCAGTTTAAAAATAGATGTAGTTCTTCTGCATTTCTAATCATTAATAATTTGGCTGTCCATTCAAATCATAAGTCAAAAAACACAATTTTTTACTTCCAGTTAATTAATCACACTAGAAAAGGGAAAAGAAAAGAAAAGAACATTTTATTGTGGGATACAGTATTGCATGCAGTAATACAAAATTTAGGGTTGGCAAGATTTTTTTAAATGTTTTTGAAAGAAGTCTCTCCAAGGCTGTATTTATTTGATCAAAAGTATGGTGATTATTGTAAAACTTGATTACAATTTAAAATAACTGTTTTCTGTTTTAATATATTTCTAAATATAATTTATTCCTTCAGTGGCAAAGCTGAATTTTCAGCTTCATTACGCCAGTCTTCTTATTATTATCAATGTTGAAAACAGTTGTTTTTCTTAATGCATTTGTGAAAATCATAATGCATTTATTTTTTCAGGATTCCTTAATGAATATAAAGTTCAAAAGAGCAGCATTTATTTGTAATAAAACTCTTTTGTAATTGTCTTTTCTGCCACTTTTGGTCAATTTGATGTGTCCAGTTGAATGAATTATTAATTTCTTTAAAAACAAATCTTACTGACCCCAATTTTTTGTATATACTATGCTGCAGAAGTAGTTGTATGGCTATATGCTTCACCTATCTCCTTCGCCCCCTACAGCTCATCACTTGTAGTGGCGAGTGGCGCAGTGCACCTAGCTCTTTGCTTGTGTGTAAGACGACCCCAGACAGACCCGGACCCCCTGTGAATCCTGCAGTAAACGCTGTCACATATCACAGCTTCTGTGTGACGTGGGGTAGGAAATTCGGCATTTTGCATTTCAAAAAGTTTTATTGTCCGTTTATCATCACATTCTAATCGTTACTGTTTTTTTTTTTTTTTACAATTAAATCAGAACCTCCACAAGATGATGGTGGATCTAGAGACTTAACGTATGTCTTGGAGATATCAGAAGGGAATTCGGAAGGTATTTCTGAAGGTTTCCTAATAAAAGTTTTAACAGTATGAAAACCCCTCAAATATTTCACCCTGAAAAGTAAATAAGTGGGGTAAAAAAATATTTTGTAGAAATATTTTACAACCATTATTATTTATTTTAATGTTTTATATTTTAGGGCCATTATTATTTATCATTATTATTTTTTTGTATTGTCACATAAAACAAAACATGATGATGTATAAATGGTGTGAAAAAAAGTCAACTTTTTTATTTTACTTTTTAAAATGTACTTTTCTTTATGGTTATGGCAAAATTAAGGGGAAAATATGCTTAATTATCAAGAAAATAATGCAGAAATATCTTTATTTTTAATATCTTTGTGGAAACTGGTAGAAAGCCCCAAAAAAGCATTTGTTTGAATTAGAATTTTATGTGACAATGATTTAATGCATCCTTGCTAAAAGTATTGATTTCTAAAATAAATTTAAAAAAATGACTGACCACAAACTTTTGAACGAATAGTCATTTTCTTTCAACAGTATAGTTTGGGTTTTTTTTTCTTTTGATTTTGATGTGAAATATGCCTCTAATACTGTATGTTCCTGACAGGTTCAGTGAGATTACTGTTTAATTAATCTGTGTCTGTTCAGAGAGGCAGTGGGCGACTCTCTATAGAGGACCAGAGAGGAAACATTTGTGTGAGGATCGAAAACCAGCAACAAGCTACTCCCTGAGACTCAGCTGTGTGAATGTGGGCGGCCAAAGCCAGGTCTAAGAACATTTCCAAGTTAATTTACTGATTTCCAAGCTGATTCATGTAATAAAACATGCTGATTCTCAGTGTACTTATTGTGTTTACTCAATGTATTGGTTGTGCAGTGCTCAGATGACTTGACGGTGCGCACTTATATCCCGCCCCCTGGCCGCTGTCAACCCCCAAGTATCGTGGGTACTGTCAAACACAAAGAGATGACCTTGCAGTGGGGTGAGGCTGTTATTTTTCTTTATACCCTTCTATTCTCTTTGAGAACTGGTTGTTTAAAAATGGCTTTGCATTTGTGGCACAAGAGGTTTTTTCCTTATAGACTGACATTTATGACCCTATTCAACAAATCACTCAATTCGAAGTGCAGTTCAAAGGAAGCTGAAGGACACTTGGCTGCTTTTAGATTAAATATGTCTGGTATCAGGTCAACAGGTGAAGTATTCAGAGGATTTATAGTTATGGAACTCTATTGAAGTCTAAAGTTCAATTTACCCAGAATGCACCTGGACCAACTGAAAACTTTGCACCTACTTTTTTTTTGTGTCGTCCATGCATTACATAACCCTATTTAGTGTGTAGGTTTGTTGTGTGCATGTTTTTGAGGGAACCAGAGATGAAATGCACTTGTTTGTTAGAGATTATACTCCTGACTCACTGTTTTTGAGTGAAGGTGGGCTCATTTAAGAGGCTGAACACGGTCTATAAATAACTGTGAAATAGCAGTGCTGATTTCAGCCGTCCACACTGACTCTCAGAGCTCCGTGCCGCTCGGACAGCGGGCGTGAGCTTTCCTGCATGTTCTCCATCACTGCAATTGATTGGTTCCTTCCTGTAGCCAGTTAGCCGCAGGTTGTAGAGAGGACTGAGAATGTGTTTTGGTTTGAAGAGGTTGGTGGCAGATGGATGTCTTCTGAGGTCATCATAAAGTCTGTGTCTGGGGCACGTGAGCGTAACGACTGGAGGAGTGCATTGTGGATTCACACCAACAGCGCTGTTGCAACAAAACAGTGGCTCTGTTTTGCGGGTAAGTCGTGGCCTAATGGTTAGTGAGTCGGACTCGTAATCGAAGGGTTGAGAGTTCGAGTCTCCGGCCGGCAGGAATTGTAGGAGGTCGGAGTGAATGTCCAGCGCTCTCTCCACCCTCAATACCACGACTGAGGTGCCCTTGAGCAAGGCACCAAACCCCCAACTGCTCCACGGTGTGTGTGTGTGTTCACTGCTGTGTGTGTGCACGTTGGATGGGTTAAATGCAGAGCACGAATTCCGAGTATGGGTCACCATACTTGGTTGTATATCACTTTCACTTTTACAAAAAAGGCTTTTTTTAAATAATTAATAAAATGCTTCTTTTCAGCTCACCTGCCGTCAATTTTTTAAAAAGTATTATTATGAGCCATTTTCATATTAATATTTTGAATTGTAATACAATTTAATTAATTATTATTATTATTATTATTGCAATATACAATTTTAGCAATTGATCATAATAATAATTAATAAAATTATAATGATCCTTTTGCTTTCTTACCTACTAGATCACAATTGTTTGATAATAATAATAATTACATTTTTTGATGTTTTTCAGTGTAGGCTAGGCTTTTTTGAATTATTAATAATAATTAATAAAATGCTTCTTTTCAGCTCACCTCCCATGTCAATCTTAAAAAGTGTTATAATGAGCTATATTTTAATTGTAATACAATTTAATTAATATTACTAATAATAATTATAACAATAATAATAATAATTATTATTATTAATTTTATTGCAATATAACATTTTAACAATTGCTCATAATAATGATTCATAAAATTATAATTATCCTCTCGCTAACTCACCTCCTAGAATCACAATTGTTTGAATTAATAATAATAATAATAATAATGTTCTTGTTATTATTTCACTTACCTCTTCCTTAACTCACCTCCCTATGGAACTCCCTATGGGTCTCTCACAATTTAGACTTTTCATCTCAGAATTGCATGCTTTTATCTCTCAGTTATATATATTATATCAATATCTTGCAATTGTTTAAAAAAAAATCCTGAAAATGAGATAAAAAGTCGCAATTACATTTATTCTGAGGTGGAAACAAGAACCAGAATTGCGAGATATAAACTCAGAATTCAGAGGAAAAAGGTTAAAATTGCCACTCAGGATGTGTGAAACAGTCCTAATGGTGCGATCATGTATACTGGACTGGAGTGATGGATTATCCACTTTTAAATGATTGCTTATTGTTCCATCTCTGTTTCTCACATTTACCCATCATTCTTTGTTTCTCCAGATGGTTCTTTGTGTGGTGAAGAGAGTGAAAATGTGGAGTTTAGCTTGGAAATGTGTGCAATGGAGGAGGGTTCGGAGCCAACGGAGGTGTACTGTGGATCCAAAGCAGAGTGCACTGTGGGTAATTTGCTCCCTGGCACCACCTACAGGTTCCAAGTTCGTGCATCCAACAGTGCAGGGGTAAGTCATCCTGCATGCATGATCAGCTATTTTCTGCATGATCTGGCCCTTTATGAATGAGCTGGCTCTTTATGAATGATCTGGCTCTTTAACATTTGAAACAGAACAAACTACTTGAAATCCAGTTAATTAAAAAAAAGGTTTTTAAAAGAATTTAAAATCATATGGATGTTCTTTGGATTGCATTGGAAACATCATGTATTGTTTTTGATTTTAGTTGTTTCCTGTTCATACTACAACAAACTAAGCGACATATCAGTGCCATTATCATTAACAAAATATATTAAAATTGTTACTAATTAATTGAAAATAAAATATAAATTTTAAATGTAAAACTTCAGCTTCATTTTTTTTTATGTAAATACTTACTTGGCAACTAAATGAAAGAAAGTGTATGTTAAAGTACTAAATTAGTAGTAACCTAAAACTGAAGTAAAAATAGTTTAAAAAAAACTACGGAAAATGACAGAAGCACATGAAAACTAAAAATAAAAGCTAATGTGGAATGTTTATGAATACTATTATAGTATATAAATAAATAATAGTAAAATAACAGAAAAGGTTGAATTTTTGCTTTTGAAATAATGCAAAATACCATTTCATTTGCCCTTAGTAAATATATTTGACACACACACATATATGTACAATAAATGAAATGCTAATTCATTATACCAATCCAAAAGAAAAAACAAACATTCAGTCCATTCAGGTGGTTTAATTTGACCAATTCATATTTTTTGTTCCCAAGTGCCACAATATAAATAGTATATATTTTAGTGAAGGGAACTAGGCAAGTGTTTTAGACGTTTTGGCTTTTATTCCCTTTCATAAGCAGTGAGTCAGGACAACTGTGTCTCAAACAGCTATAATGTTGTCCCTCTCAGACAGAAGTACAGCACTCCGGTTGTTTTTCCCTCTCTTATAAGAAATCCACATATGTGACCCTGGACCACAAAACCAGTCTTAAGTGTCAATTTTTCAAAATTGAGATTTATACATCACCTGGAAGTTTGAAGCTTTCCATTGATGTATGGTTTGTTAGGATCGGACAATATTTGGCCGAGATACAACTATTTGAAAATCTGGAATCTGAGGGTACAAAAAAATCAGAATATTGAGAAAATTGCCTTTAAAGTTGTCCAAATGAAGTTCTTAGCTATGCATATTACTTAT
Organism: Barbus barbus; assembly: GCF_936440315.1. Classification (NCBI taxonomy): domain Eukaryota; kingdom Metazoa; phylum Chordata; class Actinopteri; order Cypriniformes; family Cyprinidae; genus Barbus; species Barbus barbus. The sequence goes on along the minus strand of NC_136722.1, from coordinate 18,189,833 downwards.
CAAAAATGAAGTTTTGATATATTTACAGTAAGAAATTTACTAAATATATTCATGGAACATGATCTTTACTTAATATCCTAATGATTTTTGGCATAAAAGAAAAATCGATAATTTTGACCCATGCAATGTATTTTTGGCTATCGCTACAAATATACCCCCAGCGTTTTGTGGTCCAGGGTCACATTTTATAACAAACCCTCTACGTTGCCTCAGGGCGATAAAGAGACCTGCTGTGTGCCTCGGCAAGGATATTAAGAAGCTATTTCAGCCAACACCAGAAATAACAGATTTCCCTCCTGATGGTCAAACCTGTGTCATTTATTACCTTTGAAACAGCTCAAAAAGCCCTAAATCTCAGCCGGTTTCTCTCGCTCCTTTTTTCCAGTATGGACCGTACTCTGAATCTGTTGAAATAAGCACTACCGCCGGCCCCCCAGGACAATGTAGTGCACCTGCCATCAATGTGACGTCACACACCTGTGCAGATGTGACCTGGGAGGTGAGTCGGCGAGAGGCATTCGCCCAGTGTACAGGCAGTAAATAATGAATCATGCTGTTATCTGATGAAATTGTCAGAGTGATTTTCTGCTGCATTGGGAGAGTAATCAATTTTCAAAGGCAAACACTGGCTTTGGGACTCGTAGAAAGACAAAATTACTAGAATAGACTCTTAACACAGCTACAAATACTGCATAATCGAAAAATACAGCATATTTCTTTCATCGATCATCTAGAAAATGCCAAAGACCGATTCTCTGCAGTGAAGGTGGCAGATTGTGTCTATGCAAAACCTTTTCTTCACCTATTGTGTTTTCAGTCCCTTTTTCTCAATAGGATTTTTGTGACAAAGGGCCTCATGTGTTTCATTCACAATGAAAATGAATGTGATTTTAATCCTTGCTATCTCCTGAATGTCACATATCAAGATTTCAATGATTTGCATTCTGTTTAGAGAGGTTGTTTCATTTTTTAGCATGTATGATGCATTAAGTCTCTTGTGTTTGTCCTGATGAAACCGTGTCAGGCAGGTAATTAGTCACGTACTGCTGGGAATATGCGTTTTTTGCTCTTGTTTCCTGAAGCTTAACGCTTGCTACGATCTCAATCCCCAGAACAACGAGAGCTCTGGGATGGACATTTCTGAGTACCGGCTGGACTGGGGACGTGATTTGGACTCTCTTGAACTGGTCTACAGTGGAACGGAAACCTACTTCCAAATCTCCAACCTGGAGGCATCTACGGACTACTGCTGCAGACTACAGGTAATTCAGGATGTGTCCAACATGACGCATTTCAAATATCCAGTTGTTATAAATGAATTATAAATGAACAAATTGATTTTATTTTTATTTATTTTTCTACAAATTGACATTTTACCAAGTCAAAAGCCTTGTTAATTTTATTTTTATTCATATTTTTTAGATGTATTTATTTTTTAATTATTGGTTATTCTTTTTAATTGTTTTGTTTAATTTTCCACTTCAAGATATTTAATGAAACAGAGCTATTAAATAAGCTTTGTATTGTAGCTATAATTTATAGTGAATTACTATTTTTTTAATGTTAATTTAAATTAAATTATATTAATTTTTAAAGATTATACTAAAATAATTGCAATGCGTTAATTTTATATATTTAATGTTAACATGCAATATTCACAAAATTGCTGAATTTAAATGAATTGCAGAATTATTTAGTTTAAAGAACATTTTTTTATTGATTTGTATTATTATGCATCAGTCACATCCACTCAAACATACAACATTCTTTTAACTCCAAGTTTAAAGGACATTTTTAAAAAACATTTAATTTATTTTTTCCCCCAAAGTAAATTTTTTAATTTTCAAAAAACTATATAATGCAATATGTAAATTATATAAACAACATACTTCAGTTTAACACTGATCATTTGCTTTAACAGTTTAGTTTTTGATGAATCAGTAATTTACAGTAAAATGAATTGTGAATGTAATTTAGCTCATATAATTGCTTTGAGCATAATCACATTGAAATGCATGCATTACTGGCAGCTTGCGTTTTAATTAAACAAATAAGAGTGTAAAACCTTAATCACACAGTATCAGCACTCAGTTTATGTTTACAAGGAATTTATAAGAATAAAGTATTATATGAAACACAGCCTTACATGCATCGGTGTGTATATTATTACTGTCTCTTTGCAAACTGGTTTTAATGCCCCAAAAATACACCTGCACATTGTGCTGATGAGACATTATAAGCATTAATAGAGTTCAAACGTTAGACTGTAGCGGAGTTATATCTGGAAATGTTCTGACCTTTGGAAGCTACTCTTCACATTTAATTGGCTTTGATTCGCTGTGTCTATTATGAGCTAAAGGCAAAACAATCTATGAGCAGCATAATGAAGAGAAGTCATTTCGCATTGTACTCAAAATACTCAGTGTCCTTTTCAATCTTTTGAAAAACTAAAAGCATGATTTAAGGTCAAAAGATAATCAGTAAAACATCAACTTATTATTAAACCAAAAGTGAAAAATCTGTCATCATTTACTCACCTTTTGAGCACAAAAATATATTTTGAAGAATGTTGGTAACCGAACAGTTGACAGTAGCCGATGACTTCCAAAAAGGAATACTATGGAAGTCAATGCTACCTTCAAATTTTTATTTAATTAATTCTGTATTAACAGTGACATTTTTATTCTTTTGTTTTTATCCGGTTCATAGGCAGTGAACCAGGCAGGGGCGGGCCCCTACAGTGATCTGGTGACGTGTCGGACCCCTGCAGCGGCCCCTGATGTTGTATCTGGATTTCGCCTTGTTGACCGCCCTCTGAACCCAACAGAAAGTGAACCCTTCTCCCACTCCACCTGTCTGGCCCTCACCTGGGATGAGCCTCACTGTAATGGAGCAGAAATCACCACCTACAGCATCTCAATGGGCGACAGCATCATCACCGCCGGAAACGTAACCTGTCACATTATCAGGGACTTGCTGCCAGACAGCGAGTACAGGTGAGCCGAGATGTTGTTTAACACTCTATATCTCTTGTTCTACCACCGTGCATCATCAGCTCTTCAGTGGAGGTCAATGTTTGTGCATTAGTGATGACCGGGACTTATTTTCCCATGGTCCCTGGTGAATCTCGAGCAGGGCCCTGAGTGAGTATATCAATGCTATTAGCTCTGCAAATGGACTCCACTTACATCTGGCTCAAGATGTTTTCAGCAAAATGGTGCTTTCTGGGTAGATTCAAGAGTATTTATGTAACTTTGCTGTTAGCAGGGTATTTTTTTAAACAAGATATACTATGGTACCATGGTACTATGTGAGTAGGCCTGTCAAACAATTAATTGTGTTTACATAATATAGTGTGTGTAATATGTATATTTATTATGTATATATAAAGCCACACAAATGCATGTATATTTTTAAGATTTTTTTTAATTTATTTTGTTATTTGTTATATTTATATTAGATAAAATAGTTCGATTTATATATAATATAAATTTAATGTATGATATAAAATTATGTATGACACAATTGAAATGTGTGTGTGTGTATACACATACTAAATATACACGGTACACACGCATATATTGTGTAAACACAAACTTTTATTTTGATGCGATTAATCGGTTCATAGCCATATCTGTGAGTCTTAGAAATGTCTTTTTTTAATCTTATTTAACTGTTCCTAAAATTGTCTTGAAGTCTTAACCTTACCGTCATAAAATTGTAATAAACCTAAAAATAAAGTATTATGCAAAAAAAAAAACAGTATTACAGTAGTATGTGTCCAAAAAGCATGGTATATTAATATTTACATATTGTACTGAAGTGCAATCCTCCTTATGTAAATATGAATATATATTAAAGGAGGAGCTTATTAAAACATTTGCATGAGGGAGGGACTCTTTTATTTGGTCTGCCTGCTGAGTTTCCGAAAACAAGTCTGTTAAATGTTATGTAAAGACTTTAATTTGGGATGAATGACAACATTAAATGGACCTCACCATTGAGGTAATGGACAATAAAACACATCTCCAATTAATATGCCAAATGCAAATGCACTCATAATTATCATATGAACACATAATGTCTCTAATGGAACCAGAGGATTCAAAATCTTTCTCGAGCATTCCAAAAAATAACAGGTTCTAGCTCACCCTAGTGACCCAATGTTACCAAAATCTATTTGGACACTTAAATTATGTGAATATTAAAGCATTAAATTACTAAATATCAAACCCTGTGGCCTTTGAAAATAAATTATCCTAGCAGTATCACATTAGTTATAAACATGATCACTAATGTTTGACAAGCACAGAGTGTTCTAATAATAAAATTGTAAACAGTATATCTATATCTATTTGTTTGTAATTATAAATACTAACAAACTTCTTTTTGTGGAATGTCTTTTTCTTGAAAAGTGAGGCTTAGGCTCTATTTCTTTAAATAAAAATGCTGTGTTATGCTTTCTATTTATCAAAAAATTGTAAAAAAGCAAAGCAATTTTCAACATGCTTAATAATAAGAAATATTTCCGCACATTAGAATGATTTCTGAAGGATCATGTAACACTGGGGACTGGAGTAATGGCTGCTGAAAATTCAGCTTTGCATCACAGAAATAAATTACATTTAAAAATAGAAACAGTTATTTTGCATTTTAATAATATTTTGCAATATTAATTTTTGTTTACTATATTTTTGATCAAATAAATAGTGAACATAAGGGCCTTTAGTGAACATAAGAGACATCATCTTACCTCTATATTTCCCCCTGATTTTTAAGGGTTTTTACTTCTGTGTTCCTCCATGTTTTTCTCAATTCATTCAATTTTTCTTTTTTTAGGGATAATTCACTCTAAAAAAAAAGACATTTACAATTCTCCAAACCTGTATGACTTTCTTCTTTCCATAAAACCTAATAAGACACATTTTAATGAGCACACGCACTGCTTTGTTTCTGTTCAGTGCATAAATGGCACTAAACACAGCTGGTTTTTATGCATTTGAATAAGTGCAAATTATGTTTGGAACAACATGAGGGTGATAAGAATGTCCATTTGGATGAATGTTTTTGGTATATATCAAAGGTATTATAATAACTTTCCCTCCTTTCAGAGCGCTTCCGGCAACACAATTTAGAAATGTTTTTCTTGTGCACTTACAATAATTGGATTCTTGGTTGTCTATAGATAACTTCACAGAAATGCTCATTCGAATGCAAGACCACCCCTTCAGCCAGAGATCATTTTCCCCTGTGCCATCAAACTGAGTGGAAAGGTCACAGAGCAGCTCGAGGCTGGATGGAGCTTCATTTTTGTGTGAACTGTTCCCTTGAAGATTGCAATAATGAATTACTAACAACGATTTTCCTTAGAATAGTTTGTAGAGACATTCAGGAGAAGAGAGATCATTTGAAGAGAGATCATTAGAAGAGAATCAAGAATTTAAGTTACTAATGACTGAACAAAGACTGATAGTTTGTTAAAACACTCTATTTCCTCTCTTTCTCCTTCTCTCAGCCTGCAGATTCAAGCAGAAAATGAAATGGGCCCCGGGCCCTTCAGTCAGACCCTGACGGTGAGGACCAGACCCCTTCCGCCGTCTCCTCCACGGCTGGATTGTGCAGCGGTCGGACCTCAGAGTCTGAAACTACGTTGGGGTTTCAGCAGCCGAAGTCAGCTCACAGACGACACGACCTACGTCCTACAGATGGAGGACGGGAATCAGAGGTTAGCAGTGATAGAGAGATGTGCAAAACTACATACAGGTCCTTCTCAAAAAATTAGCATATTGTGATAAAGTTCATTATTTTCTGTAATGTACTGATAAACATTAGACTTTCATATATTTTAGATTCATTACAACACAACTGAAGTAGTTCAAGCCTTTTATTGTTTTAATATTGATGATTTTGGCATACAGCTCATGAAAACCCAAAATTCCTATCTCAAAAAATTAGCATATCATGAAAAGGTTCTCTAAACGAGCTATTAACCTAATCATCTGAATCAACTAATTAACTCTAAACACCTGCAAAAGATTCCTGAGGCTTTTAAAAACTCCCAGCCTGGTTCATTACTCAAAACCGCAATCATGGGTAAGACTGCCGACCTGACTGCTGTCCAGAAGGCCATCATTGACACCCTCAAGCAAGAGTAAGACACAGAAAGAAATTTCTGAACGAATAGGCTGTTCCCAGAGATCTGTATCAAGGCACCTCAGTGGGAAGTCTGTGGGAAGGAAAAAGTGTGGCAGAAAACGCAGCACAACGAGAAGAGGTGACCGGACCCTGAGGAAGATTGTGGAGAAGGACCGATTCCAGACCTTGGGGGACCTGCGGAAGCAGTGGACTGAGTCTGGAGTAGAAACATCCAGAGCCACCGTGTACAGGCGTGTGGAGGAAATGGGCTACAGGTGCCGCATTCCCCAGGTCAAGCCACTTTTGAACCAGAAACAGCGGCAGAAGCGCCTGACCTGGGCTACAGAGAAGCAGCACTGGACTGTTGCTCAGTGGTCCAAAGTACTTTTTTCGGATGAAAGCAAATTTTGCATGTCATTCGGAAATCAAGGTGCCAGAGTCTGGAGGAAGACTGGGGAGAGGGAAATGCCAAAATGCCTGAAGTCCAGTGTCAAGTACCCACAGTCAGTGATGCTGGTGTTGGTCCACTGTGTTTTATCAAGGGCAGGGTCAATGCAGCTAGCTATCAGGAGATTTTGGAGCACTTCATGCTTCCATCTGCTGAAAAGCTTTATGGAGATGATTTCATTTTTCAGCACGACCTGGCACCTGCTCACAGTGCCAAAACCACTGGTAAATGGTTTACTGACCATGGTATTACTGTGCTCAATTGGCCTGCCAACTCTCCTGACCTGAACCCCATAGAGAATCTGTGGGATATTGTGAAGAGAAAGTTGAGAGACGCAAGACCCAACACTCTGGGTGAGCTTAAGGCCGCTATCGAAGCATCCTGGGCCTCCATAACACCTCAGCAGTGCCACAGGCTGATTGCCTCCATGCCACGCCGCATTGAAGCAGTCATTTCTGCAAAAGGATTCCCGACCAAGTATTGAGTGCATAACTGAACATAATTATTTGAAGGTTGACTTTTTTTTTGTATTAAAACACTTTTCTTTTATTGGTTGGATGAAATATGCAAATTTTTTGAGATAGGAATTTTGGGTTTTCATGAGCTGTATGCCAAAATCATCAATATTAAAACAATAAAAGGCTTGAACTACTTCAGTTGTGTTGTAATGAATCTAAAATATATGAAAGTCTAATGTTTATCAGTACATTACAGAAAATAATGAACTTTATCACAATATGCTAATTTTTTGAGAAGGACCTGTATTCATAATCAAGTCGGAAGGTTGTTGAAATGACAAATTTTATTAAAAGAGGTTTTGTGTAGTTAGGCTAATTTAGTTGTACAGTATTTTTTTAAATTAACTATTTTTAAGTCTACTGAAAAAAGTGTAAAAAAGTTTTAAAAAATGTTTTTCCAAATAAATTGGATTGATATTTCCTGTGAAAATTCTATACAAATAAATCCAAAAATAGTTTATTATTTTAATAATAATGGTTAGAAAAATGTCTTTAACTCAAAGTAAATAATTTCCAAATAGTATTTTAATAATTAGTTTTATTATAAATTACTTTGACATTAATTCAATGACAGGATTCAGGCTAATAATTTTACTTTGCAAACAGTCTTTTTATTTATTAAATTATACTTTTTTTTGCACAGTATTAATGTGAACATGATAGTACTGGCCTATGGTTAATTTTTTTTTTTTAGTTTTTTTAAGAAGGTGATCCATAGGATCATACTTGAGGGTCCTTGGCATTAAAAAACTTAAACCCCTAATATGGACTAAATCTCTATAACCTTTTATTGCACAAAAAAATAATAGTCATTAAAATGATGAAAGTATTGCTTTGATGCCAGTAGCAGAGGTTATATAACAGAGATGAATTAAAAAAAAAATGCATTATTAATGGAACTACATCTTTTTTTATTTAGTTTTAGTTTATTTTGTTACTTTAACATAAAACTGAACTAAAATAAAATATAAAACACTTATTTATTTATTTATTTATTTTTACTATTATTGCTTTAGGTTTAGTTTCAGTTGGTAATAACCCTGGTTCATAATTAAAAACAATAGTCTTCTCACCATCAAAAGCTTGGTGAAACGACTCGGTGTAAGTGTTCTACTTGTCTTCTTGGTATATTAATTTTATTCGTAGTGAAGCATTTCTGCATGTACTTCCTCGCTTCAATTTGTTCCTCATGCACCCGTAGGGCAGGTTCTTCTCTCTGATGTAAGCAGATCATCTGAAAAGCACATTTTGTGTTTGTGGGTCTATTAAGGTGGAGTCGAATAATGAGAAGACTCGATCTCAAAGCGCTGTTGGGAATTAGGAGACTCGGGGTTATCGAGACCACCTGCCTTAATGCTTTCTCAGAGTCACTCGTCACTGACCCACCGATGGCTCATTTAGAAGCAAATGAAGGCCCTTGTTCTCCCCGGTTTTAGCTTTCAGCCTCAGTTCCACTTCTGAAAATTTTTAACCATATAAACAGTAAAGTCTGGACTCTTGAATAGAGTTAATGAAGGCCTGCCTCTACCTCGCATTCTTTCCTGCCTTCATGCTATTTAATAAAACGATGCGAAGGGAACAATGATCTCAAGCAATCATCCACAATTATCCCCCAAAAATTTCCATTGCACTCAAAAAGAACTACTAGGCTGTAAATGATTGTACTTAATTTGAATGCATCTTGTTAGGTTTGTGGTGATTTACCGAGGTCCGAGCCACACTTTTAAGCTGCAAAGACTGAGCGAATCAAGCCGGTACCGTTTCCGGATCCAGACGGTGAGCGAAGCAGGCGAGGGGCCGTTTTCTGAGACGTACACCTTCTGCACCACAAAATCTCTGCCACAAACACTGAAAGGTAACACATTTATTTATACTCAAACTTGTACAGGAACAAAAATTTGGGATCGCTATGATTCCTTTTTTCTTTTTTTTCTTTTTTTTATTCAACAAGGATGCATTAATTTGATCAGAAGTAACAGTAAAGACATTAATAATGTTAGAAAGGGTTTATATTTTAAATAAATTCATCAAATAATCTTAAAAGTATAATGATGTCCACAAAAATAATATTAAGCAGCAAACTTTGATAATGATAAGAAATGCTTCTTGAGCAGCAAATTAGAATGATTTCTGAAAGATCATGTGACACTGAAGACTGAAGTAATGATGCTGAAAATTCAGTGTTGCCAAGAAAGGAATAAATAACTTTTTAAAATATATTAAACAGTTACATTATATTGTAATAATAATTCACAATAATACTGTTTTTTGTTTTTTTTGTCCTCTCAGCCCCAAGAGTTGTTCAGCTAGAGGGAAATGCCTGTGAGGTCACATGGGAGAGTATTCCACCAATGAGAGGAGACAGAATCAGCTATGTGCTGCAGGTGCTGGGAGGCAGAGATTCTAATTATAAACAGGTAAGATCCAAACTCCTTACTACAAACTCCTGTTCCCCTCAAATTGTTACCAAGAACTTCGGCTTGTTGGAACTGTTTAAGAATATAATGTGGTATTTTTACTTTGTTTCACAGAAGTACCATCTTTTTCCATGTTAGATTCACATGACCACAGTCACAGCAGATGAATAGAATTCAATCTGAACATGAAATGGAAAACGGGCTCAAGCTATTTGCAACATTTGCTCTTCGTTCCATTTTAACTCGTCACAATCAGCATTTGAATGAAATTGAATGGAAGTTCACAAAATTGAAAGTGTGAATTTATTTATTCATCAAAATGAGAAAATGCTCCTTTCCCTATCACATCAACCATCCTTTTTTTCATGAATATCATTGGGTGACTCTCACAAAGAAACATACAAGTTATATTCCACCCCAAAATCAAAAGAAAAAACAAGAAATTATGTATTTTAAAGTATTTTTACATTATTTTGATAATTGTGACTATTTAAGGGCATTTTGCCACCAAATGTAAAAAAAAGATATATATTTTTAATTAAAATTAATATAAATTACAGTTCATAGAATACTACCAAATATTTTTCAGTTTAAATAATGCATGTATAAACACCCATAATTAATATTGTAAAAAAAAAAAAAAAAACTGGAAAAAAAAATGTTAAGTTGAAATTCTAGATGAGGACTAAACGTAAATCTGAGTTTTCCGATATTTCTATTTCAATCACTAGGTTATTCTCTTGATTTCTACGGTATTTTTGGCTAGCTCCGCCCATCTCAAAATCTCATTGGACCAAATCCTTGCTCCATTTAACATTAAATATTAAATATGCTCTGATTGGTTGTAGTTTTGTCACACAGAACAGCGGTTTATTTGAAGTGAATGCGACCTGGATATTTCTTTTAATTCACCCTTACAGTCATTCATTATATCAGCCTCACTAATTCCTTGCTGATGCTATATTAATCGAAAAACTAAAAAATCTTAATGAAGGAGTGGAGTTCCCCAGGGCTCTATATTAGCCTAATTAACAATTTTACTGTGCAACCATTTCTCTGTTTATGCAAATACCCCTAGAAGGTGATTAGAATTCACTTCCATTATTTATGTTTTCTGTTATTAGGGCTTGAGTAGCAGTATTCAAGATTATGTCAATATTTTCATTGCCTGTAATTGGAATTAATACAAAGACTAATTATACACACATAATTGGTCTGTCATGGCAATAATATCAAGACCTCACTAAAATTGAGGCATTGGTGGTTGAGAGGCTTAAAACCTCTTGTGTTGCCATGGAAACAAACTGTGGTCTGCATGTGACCAGTGGAACAAAGTCGCCTCAATATGTTTATCTTCAACAATGTTTACTGGCTATAAAAGCCCATATAAATAAGCTCTCTTTTGTTCCTGTTTTTATTTTCCATTTGCTCAGGGGTCTTGTTTTTATGTGCATGTTCCCAAAAATGGCTTATGCTTTTGGGTCAACAACTGCCATAGTCATATTTACTTAGTTTTGACAGTTAAAGACAGAATAATTTGTTTCGGTTGATTTGTGAAGCACTGACTTGGCTTTGTTTTGTACATCATCTTTTCTGTGTTGCACTTGTGGCACGTACTAAATATTAGGTCATGTTTTTATGGTTATTAATGCAGTGTCCTGTTTCATGCAGAAATCCTTGCAAAAGGTGCATGAATTCCCAAGAATGTTTTTTTTTCTTCTTCTTTCACTTTTTCACCTCATTTTTCTTGAGCTTGAAAGAGTCCACCATCATGGTGTTTTTTTACACGCTACAAAGAAAACAGGTTTGTATTTCAAGCGAGTAAGAATATTTATGTAACTCTGTCATCATTAGTGTGTTATGAACAAACCGAAGTACAGCCATACTACAGTGGCATTCTTATATTATATTGATCCTGACAGTGTTGCCGCTCTCTAGATGAAAGGATTACGGTGACTTGGGATTCTCTTTGAGGAGACTGAAGTCCTTTATTAGTCAAGCTCTGAAGGTTCATGTAATACGTGGGTTAGAGACGGAGTGCAAAAGATTGTTTGGCCTCCTTCTTTTTTTCATCTTGGAGGTTTTTTCTTTGATGACCAGTGAATCTAAAATCTAGTAGTGTCCTGTGGTTCTTTTTTTAATTTTTTTTTTTATTCACAGTACTGTAGCTACCTAAATCAGTATATTTATTGTTTTATTTTTATTATTATTATTTGAGATAGAATATCATTGTATCATTTACAGAGCTCCTTACTCCCTTTCTTATTCTGTCATTCCTCCCTTCCTTCCTTTTTTGTAATTAATTAATTTGTTTATTTAGAATGGATTTAATTATTTACATCTATATGTTTGCATGTATTTTGTAATGCATAGTTTTTATACATTGTATTTTTTAATAATAATAATAGTAGTAATAAAAAAACACATAGATATATTTATATATTTTTGTATAATATTTTTTTTTAATACCTATGGAAGCCCGTTTCTGCCACTGAAAAAAATAAGAAAAGGTTTTTGCCACTTTTTATCTCACAATTCTGACGTTTTTCACAGAATTGTGAGATAAAAACTTGCAATTGCAAAAACTTGCGAGTAATAAAGTCAGAATTGCGAGATATGAAGTCACAATTATGAGATGTAAACTCAATTCTTTTTCCCCCTTCAAAACTGGACTTTAACTCGCAATTGCGAGTTTATATCACGCAATTCTGACTTTTTTTTTCCTCAGAATTATGAGATATAAACTTGCAATTGCGAGTTATAAAGTCAGAATTGCGTGATATAAACTCGGATTTTGCGAGTTAAAGTCCAGTTTTGAAGGGGGAAAAGACTGATATGTTCTCAGAATTGCGAGTTTATAATTCTGAGGAAAAAAAAGTCACAATTGCGAGATATAAACTTGCAACTTGCGAGAAAAAATGTCAGAATTGCGAGTTTGTATCACGTGATTTTGAGGAAAAAAGTCAGAATTGTGAGATAAAAAGTCGCAATTAACTTTTATTTTTTTATTATTCAGTGGGGGAAATGGGCTTCCATAAATACCCTCTCAATTTTGCTGTTATAATAATAATAATAATAATAATAATAAACATAGTCATTGGGATGAAATTAAAAAAATGTATATATACAAAATATAAAGTTATTATTGTTGTAGTTGTTATATAAAATGCTAATATATAATAAATATACAAATATAATATATACAAAATTTATTACAAATAAACCCAAATGCATACATATAACAAATAATATAATATACTACTACTTCTACTACTATTACTAATTCATTTCTTTATGTATGTATTTTTGTAACATTGTTTAAATGTATCTTACATTTTATATTTATGTAATATTCTGCATATATTATCATTTTATATGTCATTATTATTATTATTATTATATTTATATTTATTTTTGTATAAATATATTTTATTCCATCCCAGTCCCCGTGTATAGTATCATTTTTTTTTTATTATTATTATATTTTCCAAATATATAATTTATAATTATTAATATATCATTTGTTTTATATTACATGATTTATGATATTACTATAAAAATCTCAATAATAATAATAATAATAATAATAATTATTATTATTATTATTAACAATATATTTATAAATGTCCAAAAGTACACTCAGTGAAGGAGAAACTTTAACTGTCTGGGCTAATGCATTACTTTCTGTCTTTCAGGTGTATAAGGGAGATGAGACGTCCTTCCAGCTCTCCGGGCTGCAGTGGAACACAGACTACCGCGTGCGAGTGTTTGCATGCAGGCGCTGCGCAGACACCCTCCAGGAGCTGTGCGGGTCCTTCAGCCCATCCGCCCACTTCAACCTGCGGCGGTCTGATGCCACACTGGCTGTGGAAGCGGACATCACCAGGGTGCCCATGGGCAACACCCTCACCGATGAACAGTTTGCCGGCCTCATGGTATTTGGGGTGGCCTCTCTCTCTGTCTTAATGGCCTTCCTGCTTCAGCTTCTGATTTAGAGCCGTTCTCATCTGCTTCTTCAATTTTTAAACTACAGGTCGCAAAACCATTAATGCAAGTGATGTTTTTGGTCATTGACCAAAATACACCTTTTACATTTTTAAAATTTCATGTATTTTTTTACAGTTTTTTTTTCTATAAGATGAGTTACAGCTTTAACAAATCAGTAATGATGAAATGTACTATTTGGGCGTCTGTGCCTGTTTTTTAAGTTGAAGATGCTGTGCATATTTTTATATTTAGTATTTAGGAGATTTTAACACTAAAGTAACAAGTGGCCTTTCCGGATCTCAAGTTGGACTCAAGTTGTTTTTTTTTGTTGTTTTTTTTATGGTCAGTCCTATTTATCTTTAAATCGGTGTCTAGACAGCTAAACGGCATCAGTGCTCTTGTTCCCTTATCTGTGCCCCAGGAAAGTCTGTCTAAAAGCTTCTTAAAAGCTTTATTTGTTCTCTCCTCTTTCGTTTGTCTTAAAAAAAAAAAAGGTGTCCTTGGGTCGCCTGTACAAAAAAAACAAAAACAAGAAAAAGTCAAAAAAACACCTGCAACTGTCAGTCCAAAGAGAGTCAAATGACAGTTTTTGCTATCAATCAATCATCAATGTACAGTGTTGTGAAGTCTGGAGTGTTGTACCTCAGGGACTTGGGAGGGCCTTGTGAACCCGTGCCTTGAAATCCACAGATCCAAACTTTCGTGACAAATCATTTCAGATCTGCTGCTTACAGTATTTCATTAACACTTTACCCTGGTCACATTATACAGTACATGATCGTGTTTACTAGCCCTTAACCAAAGTTAGTGAGCAATCAAGATATAACAGTTTTGTTGGATTTATTTATGCTATATTCTTGTACTTTATAATGCAAATCACAGTGCAATCTACATTTATTTATTACAAAAATCAGAACTGTCATATTCAATATTTTCTTCATGTAGCATGTCTTTTTATAAGGGGGTTATGATAAATCTTTATTATTTTTTCCAAATATAGAACAGCATTTTAACATCATTAACCTGTCTTATTTCAGATATAATTGTATTGTTTATCTTTAATTCAGAAAAGGTTGATATCTGATCAATTTTGTGATTTTCCCACCTGCACAAACAGCAAGTTTTTTATTTTATATATATATATATTTTTTTGTATTTTCTTTCTAATTCTTTTAATCATCTACTCTTCATGTAGTGGACTATATATGTATTGCTGAAGTTTTTAGACAAACATTCCATTGTTTTGTGATTAAAAGAAGTTGAAATGACTTGACACTAGAAAACTTGAAGTGGAAACACTTGAAGAACACTTTTTAAGAACTCCAGACCCAGAATCGGGAAACAGAAATACTTTTTTTTTGTTTTGTTTGTTTTGAATTTTAGTTGCATTTAGCTGGATATCAGGTAATAAGGGCATAGACATAGATTTACATACTTGCATATCGTTTCATCAAAATCATTCCATATTACCATTTTTTTTTTAACATAACGGTCACATTTATTGATGTAAATTATAATCGTAGACATTATATTTAAAAACTACCATATCAATTTAAATGTATAGATATTGAAAATACTACCCTTTGTATTTAAGATGATTATGTATCTGTAGTATATATGTAATATATTTATACACAATAAATTTTTTTAAATTTCTGAAACAAGATGTTTGCGTTTCATTTATATTCATATATTCCTGTTCTAAGGAGTCTTATTATGTGATTGTCCTTTTTGTAAAAGGACAGACACAGTTTGTCTGTTTTTTTTAAATGTATTTTCAGAAACAAATACAAAACAAGTTGTATAGTCAATAACACAAAAACATTTTAATTTTAAAATAAAGTAATACTGCATGACATCAAAAACTTTATATATATATTACACAATAACACATTCCAGAAAATGTATCACAGTGTGTGTTAAAGGCAAATAGACACAATATATCAATTATTTTTCATAAATATTAAAACATGTCTTAACTCAAATATTCTCAGGCCTGGTTTCACAGACAGGGTTTAGACTAAATCAGGATTAGGCCATCGTTCAATTAAGACATTTAAGTAATTTTCATTAACATGCCTTAGAAAAAGCATTACTGGTGTGCATCTTGAGACAAAACAAAGGCACTGATATTTTCAGTGCAAGTTTCTCTCAGTTGAACAGCTCAGAATTAAATTTTAGTCTGGGACTAGGCTTAAGCCTTGTCTGTGAAACTGGGGGTCAGTGTTTTACAAGCGTCTCTAGAAATAGTTTTACGTTTTAATTAGAATGTCATTGCCAACAAGCAACATAGGCTGAATTCAAACACAAAGCTTACACAAAACTACTGTGACAGCAGTGTTCACAAACCTGCAATAAGTGCACTTTTTATGAATGCTACACATTTATATAACATAATCTGATAACACAAGCTAGGCGAGAGCTTTTTATGGCATGGCATTTTATCATTAAGCACCATTGTATCTCTCCCATATAGGGTACAATGTTAGAGTGCTTACATCTACAGTGCTCTGTCATCCAGTACTTCACACAGTTTAAGGCATTTTTGGGTTAGTGTGCATATATACAGTTTGCATGAATACTAGGGTAAAGGGAATCATTCCACTGCTGGTGTCTGCTGCTGATGGCTATACCTGTGCATAAACATTTTCATAAATTACAATAATATATGGTGTGTGCACTAGGTACGTTATGCCTTAAATGCCACCATCAAAAAAACAAACAAAAACGCTAAATTAATGTGTTTTATTATTATTATTTTAATTCCAAAAAGTTTCAGTCAGCATTAGATTAGTATATAATTTAATAATGTAATTTTCAGGGCTCAGCAGTTGGATAAAGTTATTTTTACTGCTATATACAGGCTAAACTGAACATAAGCACTGGCTTTTATATGTTTGAAATTAAAAATGATGAGGTTAATGTTGACTGTCCTTGTCGTTCTCGTCAAGATTTTTTTTAGTCTGTTAAAAAAGTGCACATTTATTGATCGAGGCTTTTCCTCGGTCACGTGCTCCAGCTGTATTCATGACACACCGAAAAACTCTCGGCGTTCACGATGCTCTGCACCGATCGTCCAGGAGCGCGCTTCACTCTGAACAGTTTGCACGCCGCGCTCCTGTACTTCTTTGACATGAGGTTGTAGAGGATGGGGTTGATCGCGGCGCTGAGGTAAAACAGCACGAATGACACCAGGTTGCAGTATTCGCTGATTTGGGAGATGAGAGGAGAATTGGCTTCGGATGATTTGGAGAAGAGATAACGACCCACGTGGAACGGCAGCCAGCAGAGAACAAACGCTAGAACCACCACAGCTGATAAAGAGAGAGAAAGAGAGTTCATGTCTTAGTCTAACGTTTTCAAAAGGATTAAAGTTTTTATTATATATTTTAGAAGTACGAGTCAGACATTTTGACAATGAAGTAAATCAGAATCAGTGACCGATCTGACTGAAGTGTTTCGATATTGAATTTTATAAATGAAAGTAGGCTATGGTGGAAGTTGCATATCTTGATTCCCACTAATAGCATGGTTAATGGTCCATAAAGTTAGGTTATTATGTCGAATATACAAAAAGCATTATTTATACATAGAATGTATTTTATTTGAATTTTAGATTATCAAAATAATGATGAAGATAGATTTAATAACAATAATTTATTTTATATATATATATATATATATATATATATATATATATATATTTAACTCACTTTATTTTGCACATGTGATTTAATTAGCAGGTGTGTCCTGTTAAATGTAAATGTTTATAAAATTATTCAATAATAGGTTATACAAATGTTTATTAAACAATTGTTGTACGATTTTCCGAGTGGTACCAGCTGTAAAGTTAATCTATTAAATGATTCTGAAATATACAAATATTATTTGTCAGACTTTGCAGGGCATCGTTGAGCTCACCCAGCATTTTGACCGTTTGTTTATTGTTCTTTTCCCGACTAGAAATGGGTCCGACAGGATTCTCCTTTCTTCTCCACAGTCTTCTGCCTATGAGGCTGTATAACACGCTCAAACAGAGGACCGGGAGGAAGAAGAACACGCTGGAGACCCACACCATCATAGTAAGCAGTCCGGAGCGGATGGCATACTCGGTGGCTTTACACTCATTGGTCTCCCAGGGGTTGGTGCCGTTCTCGTGCTCGACCCCAACCAGAATGAATATGGGTCCGGCGCTGCACAGAGCCACAGTCCAGAGGAGTAAAATCACCCCTTTTACCCGACCCCGCGTGACGATGACTTTTGCCCTGAAGGGGAAACAGATGGCGAAGTATCTCTCCACGCTGAGCGCGGTGATGTTGAGGATGGTGGAGTACGTGCAGCTTTCGCTCACAAACTGAAAGAGTTTGCACAGCTCGTCGCCAAAGTTCCACGGTCGGTACCGCCAGACCCGGTACAGGTCGAGAGGCATGCAGAGGAAAATCAGCAGGTCTGAGAGAGCCATGCTGCAGAGGTAAAGGTTGGTGGTGGTTCGCATGTCTTTGTATTTGGTGACCACCAGGATGGTCAACAGGTTCCCAACAATTCCGACGAGGAACAGGAAAGAGCACGTCACTGTGATGCCAGTCAGGATAGGGACTGGGAAGAGATGGACGGGATACTCAAAGTCCTCAGCAGTTGCATTGCTATCCATAATGTCCTCAGCGCATAAAGTGATGCTGAACGGGCAGCTGGACACGTTTGTCCAATTAGTCATTGTGATGAGATTTTAGAGGGTTTGCATTGACTTAATGGCACCTCGTGATTTCCACCCAGCTGTTGTTTCCATGCACATCTTACAGGTTTTCAATGCACAGTATGAGAAGTGCACGCGAGTAACCTGTCAATGATGTGCCCAGAGCTGCGCGCAGGGGGTACACGATCCACTCCACGCATGCGCACTGGATGCCCGGATTAATTGTAGTGTTAAATGCAGATTTAGTGCAAACTGTCTTTTCGTTTGCGACGTATTTTGTGGGCTTGCGACTTTTCGTAGCGTTTAGAGCATTTCTAACAAATAAGAGACAAATAACGCTCTTAGAGCCCTGAAAGTTGATTTATTAGGTGAAGGGCATTTCTGTTCGTTTTATGCCATCTGGCGGTGTGATCAGATCATCTTATACAAACGAATATAGCCGAAATAATAAATCCTCGCGCTTTGCTTGAATAAATAGTGAGCTGCTGCTGTCCAGGGTGCTGAAAGCTGTTTGACGGCTGCTGTTTGTTTGGCCATATTTAGTTTTTTAACGAAAAATTGCTGGATTTTAAACTTTTATCTGTTTTATCACTCTAAAAATTAAGTTCTTTAAAAGTTCTTTGCACGTGGTAACAGTTCTATTTAGAACCATATCAGCCTTGTGTTCTTGTTAATTTAACAGAACATGTAAGTGTGACCTGCTCTGTTCTAGGATTCTTTTCTCCTCTTCTTCACTAAGTAACAGAGATAATACATTTATGATCCATATTGTTAGATGTTTTTAAATTATTATTTGGGTTTATTCGTAAACATGCTCAGTCACACACACACAAAGTAAAGCTATCCCCTGGCTTTATATTACATTAACCATTTTTTGTAATTTTGGCCTTCATAACTGTTTTTACGTAAACAAATATAAGAGGCACACTGTAACTCTAAACTCATTTGTGTATTTCAGATGCTTTCATACCCAACAACATCATGTTCAATGTGAATTATCATTTATGACGTATTCAGCTAATAACTGTTGTGAGAACATTGTCATTTTTGCTACAATTTCACGTCAACAAAAAATAAAAGTACCTAAATGGCACTTTTTTAAAATGTAAAACCATAATGGCATACATATAAGACCAAGCAGATAGAGTGGTAAAAAACATTAATTAAATAATACATAACAATAATATTAATAATAGTACTATAAATATTAATAAATACACTTAATAATAATAATACTCATATTAATGACAATAAACTATTATTAAAAAGGTCGTTTATAACAGCATAAGGTCCTATATAGCACTTTCAAAGAATGGTTTTTAATGGAATCTTATAAAAAAACAAAAAAATCAATTTAGCACCAAAAAAAGCTTTTCTTACAAGCCAAAGAACTGTTTGGCACTGTTTAGAACATTTTTTCTTAAGCGTGTAAGCCAGATTTTACAAAGGCTTTATTTAATTATTTTTTAAGTCTGATTCAAAAGTGTCTGTTTTAGATATAGGCATGTTGGAAAAATAAATCAGAAGCCATATAATTTTTTAAATCATAAAATATATTAGGGTAAATGTATTACATGTCTTCTATAATTGTTTAAGTGGATAAGGATTTTGACCACACGATGGCAGCATTGTCTCTTAGAAGACATCAGTTTTGGCATCTATCACAAATTGCTAGCACAAAATATGTCAAAATAGAGTAATGAATTATAAAGTAATGAATTAATTCTACCAATTTAGAGAACAACGTTGTGTTTCAATGTGAATAAATATTCAATTTTAAAGCCCCTTTCTTGTTTTTTCGAGTATATTGTGTTTCAATGTGAGGATTATAAGAAAAGCCCTGACAAACAGAAAGTTGCATCCGGTTTGGTGTATAGATAATATTTACACTTCATTTGTGCGCGTGCGCACACAAACACACACAATTTTGAAATACTTGAAACATGATTTAACCATTATCATCCTTGAAGCCAGACACTACAAAAAGAAAGACAGACCTCTAAAGAATGACCGTACTCAAAATAAATACAGAATTGTTTTAAAATTCAAATTTTGTTGTAGTAAAAGCTAACACATTGAGTAAAATGGGATCATTTAAAACCTGTTTTTATTTAGATTCCTTTCTATTTTTACTCTGCTTTTAGTTGTTATGATAGATAGTCTTTCTCATTTAGATCTGTCCATAGTCTGTAATGCATATTAGTACCTTAAAAGTAGGCCTACACTTTAGTAGCCTACATAAAGTGTACTACTGTACTAGTAGGCCTATATTTGATATCGTCCCAGTGATAGCTTTTCTCTCTCTCTCTCTCTCTCTCTCTATCTGATCGTGTGTGACAAGATATCAGAATCAGAAAGAGCCAAGTATGCTTACACATTCAAGGAATTTGTTTTAATGTCATAAGCTTCCAGTTCACAGAGACAACAACGACACACAGGCAATAAAAATAAGATGAGAATAAAAAAATACACATATGTAAATATAAATAAACAAAAAAATAATAATAATTTGAAACAGAAATTATTGTATGTATACAGTTGAGCTATAGATGATAGAATGGAATAGAATAGAAGGAGATGCAGGGATGGATGGAGGTGGTAGCAAATAAATATAAGGTTATTGCACATTGTTATTGCATATGTTTAAAATATCCCTGCTCTGTAGCCTATAAGAGGTCTCTTCTGTCCATTAGATGTCTCGGAAACCTTGAAGTTATGCTAAAACGCAAAAGATGAGAAGTTAAAATACTTCCTTCATGTGTGATTAAAAGTCATTGTAGGGATGTATGGCTTTTCATGCATGAAGGGGTTAAGACCGTAGGTTAATGCCTGGATAAGAAGCCTGTGATGCAAGTTGTGCTTTAGTTGAGATAAAGAGATAAATGTCGTAACCATGGGAAACTGATGTCCATAATTTAAAAGCATTATCAGAAAAACATAAAAGGAGTGCAGAAGTGAACCTCTAATCAGCCTGGATCAAAACCTAATTATCTACGGAGCAATTCTTATTTGTTATCAGGGCGTGTATGTGAACGCAGGGTGGGCAGGCAGCTCACAGGCTTTGAGAAACAGCCGGCGGTTTCCGCTGCTGCTGCATGCAAGTCGGTCTGGAGATTAGAGCTTGGGTCTGGCTGCAGACCCTTCTCAATGATTCAGATGCGGCAACGGAGACGCGCGCATACACTACACAAGCACGCGCATTACTTCGCTCTTCTAAATGATGTTTTTAGGCTTATATCAAGATAATTAGTCACTACCGATTAAATCTAACCAAAACCCTAAGCCTATGCCTAAAATTAAAAACATTTATGGAGTGTTTAGCTGTGGTGATTCTTTTAAGTTGTATATTCATTAGGCTTGAACGTATTTTTCAGACAAAAATGGACTAGTTTGGTTCTTCTAAAAGGGTTATGGCTAGAAGGGATACAGCTAAAACCGGAAGCTAACAATACATTAAATTTTCTACCTATTAGATTGTGTTTTTATTAACGTCTACACCTAACGTTACCCCCCAAAACAGTAAATATCGTTGTACAGTGTGACAAAAAATACTTTGTATTGATGTGCGCATGCCTAGTTTTAGCTGTATCCTTCTAACCTGAGGAATACTGAGAAAACCCCACTTCGAGCGACGCTCGCGCGAGAGAACAGCAAAGAAGGTTAAAATGCCACAAACTCTAAGAACGGAAAGTCCTCCCAGAACACTTCTGGCCACATAAATCTCCAAAACAAAAACAATCCGAGTGATATTAACATTTATGAACACTTTTGGAAGGCTTCTTGGCTAATCAAATTTAAATTTGGGTGTACTTTTTACTTCCTTAATATATTTCATAACCAGATTAAAAACAAATATAAGCGTGAGAACATTCTAATTGTTATTTTTAAAACTATTAACATCTCTGAGGGTGTGGACGTCCATGCATAATTTAAATGGGCGGGTCCAACAGTGCAGAAGAGGAAGCGCGAGCCAGATGATCTGCATTCACCTCCTCTAGCGCTCGAGACGCAGATTCACAACAGCGCGGACGTGCCTTCAGTTCTTTAGCAGGTATGTTAACGTTACTTTGTATGACTAAAGAAGGCTCTGGTCTGAGGGTAGAAATGATCTGAGTAAGTTTTAACATGCGGAAAAGTAATGACATCTAGGCAGAGTACAAGGCTAGACCTCTATGCAGTGTAGGCTACTGCAGAGCGACAGGTTTGAAACGCATGGCTACAGAAGGTTGCAGCCATATATTGTTTCTGGACTGCATCACATCAGATGGATGTACGAAAGAGACACATTGGGATTTAATGTGTGTAGATTAGGTACAGTAAGAACTTGAGCGTGACACCTTTCAAAGAATGCAATTATGTTCTTTGAAGGCAAACAACCTGCTGTACCTGCAGGGCAACTTCAGAAACTAGAACTGATTCTTAGTTACAATAGCTGTTACAACTGACTGACGGGTTTAAGGTAAAGGCTAACAAACAAAAAGCTGTGTGTACTTCATTGTATGTTAATATTTTCTTGGAACCTCATACATCCTTTGGACCTTTTCTCATAAAGAGGCTCTTAAAAATAAAGGATCAGAAAGGATTTTTCTTAGTGTGAAGAGATTTTAATAATCTAATTACAACAATTGAATAGAAAGAACAATGTGTACAATTAAAAGGTTATATGGATGTTAAAAGTTCTTCATGGAACTACATTGATGCCAATTTAGAATGCTTTATATATATATATTATTTTTATAGGAGATCATGATCCGCACTCACGAGAACAGTCTTCTTTTTACATTTTATTTTACATTCATCACTGATGGGGAAAGGCAATTTTTATTTATTTGTTTTCCCCATTTGATTTGGCTGTGGATTGTGGTCTGGACAATTCCTGGCTGATTTTGTGAGATTTATCCAAATAATGTGTGATTAGTAGCGTATGCTTCATTTCCTAGATTAATATGCTACAAAATCAGGATTTAGGATTAGCAAATTAACCTTTACATAAACATGGGTTTTATTATAATCATTTTGTATTGCATAGTCCTGTAAAGTGTGTGTGTGTGTGGTCCATTTTGTTTCTTGTCATATCAGTAGGATCCCCTCAAGGATCTTGGCACAGAATGGGAGTGTATGGTTGACTTAGTGGGAAGGTGTTTGACGTGTGTTTCGCATTGTATTTTACACTTTGTACCCTAATGAGGCTAACTTCCACTTCTGACAACAACACACATTTAGATAATGTGTATGTATTGAGTAGAGGCCATAATTGTGTACTACTGCACATTCCTTGACCCACGGGTGTGGTTTCTGAGTACTACAGCCGGTGATCATGAGATATGACAGGTCCATTGATTACAGCAGAGCTGTCAGATGATAATGCTGATGCTATACAGGAGGTGACGCCTAATCTATACATCATATCTGCGGTACATTACATTGATAAAAGTGTTGCCAAGCTACAAGACTTGCTAAACTGCCTTTTCCCCTGTAGCGACATCAACCTTCCTCCTCATTTTATTGATCACAGGGGGCTGTACGAGATGAGTAACCACTTTTGCATGTTGGCCACATGAGCAAGTTCGGAGAAAACTGTCTTTGGGTGTCACTGGTGGTGTCCTGTGCTCTCATTGTGGTTCATGTGCATCATCATGCTTTGGATCCTCTTTGCATTGCACATGAAACCATTAGGCCCCTAGTTTTATATCTGAGAACCTTTTTTTCTGGTCAATCCTTAGAGTGGTTTTTACAATTTTTTTAAAAGTAAAATAGTGATATGACCAAGCATGTGCGTTGGGCTTGAGGAAAGAGGAAATGGAGCTTGTGGTCTATGTGTAATTGTAATTTTTTTTTCTCGAGGGACAGGAAGTTGAGTTCAAGTGAGGATGAGCAATAGATCCTAAGATACACTGTGTTTGTTTCATTTAGAATAGTTTATTATGAAGTAATGTACAAAATATGGATGAGGATGTAGTCATTCAGTGCACTGACTGTACAGAGCTGAAAAGCTCGTGTGGTTTTGTTAGCGGTTTTAGATTTGTGTTTGTACCCAAGTGTTTGTTGATATGCATTTGTGAGCCACTTTCAATAAGACAGGAATGTCTGCCAGTTTAATGAAAGTCCTGTGACCAGACACACACCCAGTCTCTCTGTCTTCAGTTTAACATGATAAACAGATGCTGTTGTGCATCACGAGTAAACCGGAATAGTCATTTAAAGGAATAGTTCACCCAAAAATGAAAATTTGCTGAGTATTTACTCACCCTTTGGCCTTCCAATCCACTTGCTCACCAAAGGATCCTCTGCAGTGAATGGGTGCCGTCAGAATGAGAGTCCAAACAGCTGATAAAAACAACAACACAAGTAATCCACATGACTATAGTGTGGTTTACTGTGATGTTTTTCAGCTGTTTGGACTCTCATTCTGACGGCACCCATTCACTGCAGAGAATCAATTGGTGAGCAAGTGATGTAATTCTACAACTCTCTAAATCTGTTTATTAATCCCCAAAAGGAGAAGTTTAGTTTGACGCAACAGCAGACAGATACCGAGCAGCATAACAGTGTTTATTAGGGATGACAGAATTACAATTAGCAGAACTGGTGTTAAATTAAATCACAAGCAGTGTTTAATCAAATCACAGTGAGTTTAACATTATTAAAGTCACTTGCTTGTAGGCAAAAGAGGAAATGAAAAATGCAATACATGTCAGTCACAACTAGAGGGTGCTTGTTCCACAGATTTACTCTTGATCATGTCTGCTCTGCAGTGTTTTGTTTAGAATAATACATTATGCAAATCTCATTAGGGAACCAGTGGAATGCAGTGATGATCCAAACAACATGGAGATGCTCGTTTGAAAAGTTTAGCTGTAGTCATAAACAGAGTAGTAATGGTTCTGTGTGGATTCAGTGCTTGTTTGCGGATGTGCTCAGCAGTGTCATATATATCTGCTCTCTGAGCATTAGCTGGTAACATGCCTTCATTGTGCATTGATGTTCAATTCAAAAATAAATAAATAAGGGGAGAAATTCCTGGCAGTGGTTAGCCCTCCTCTGTAATTCTTTATATAAGCCCATAGAAAAACAGTAGGCAGAATGCGTTCTATTGGACATGCAGTTAACATATCACCAGCACACAGTGGCTGGATAAAACCGATCAACATAGATGGCTCCATCTAATATTGTTTAAGGGTGGGAATGACTACAGAACATAGCTTGTTTTACATTCTAAATTGAAGATTAATTTCTGATCTGTGCATGATGCATACAGTAAATGATTTACAGGTTTGCTGCAGCATTTGAATTAATGTTTGATTTTAAACAAATTTACTCAAATTAGTCACTAGAATTGTTTAATGATGGAATTTGCATGCAGATCAAGGGAATTGATCAATTACATTATATTTTTTATTTTAACAAAATTATTTTATTAAAGGAATAGTTCACCTCAAAAATGAAAATTGTCATCGTTTACTCACCCTCATGTCGTTCCAAACCTGTAAAAAGTTTCCAATTTTTGTTGAACACAAAAGAAGATATTTTAAAGAATTTTGAAGAACCAACATTTTTTGGTCCCCATTGACTTACATAGTAGGGAAAGAAATACTATGGAAGTCAATGGGGGACCATCAACTGATTGATTACCAGCATTGAGTAAATTAAGACAAGTTTCATTTTGGAGTTGAACTTTTCCTTTAATAATTAAAAAAAAATTATTTTAATGACATTAATTGTGAAATTAACACATTAAACTCATAGCAATGTACATTACCATTCAAACATTTGGACAGTAAGATTTTATTTGTTATTTGTTTTAATTTAATAATTTTTTTGCATATATCAGAAATACAATAAAAAGTTACATTCTAAAATATTTTTACAAATTACAATTTTTTTTAATGTTTTAAAATGTCATTTATTTCTGTGATGAGAAAATGTATTACTGCAACAGCAAAATTTGAACAATTTCAGTATGCTGATTTCATATTCAAGTAGCATTTCTTATTATTATCAATGCTGAAACAGTTCTTCTGCTTAATGTTTTTATGGAAACTGGAATACTTAATTTTTTCAAGATTTTTTAATGAATAGAAAGGGAAAAAAGCACTTATTTGAAATAGAAATCATGTAATATAAAATCTTTTGATAGTGTATTTATATTATTTAAGTTTAATACTTATTATTTTTATTTTTTTTGCAATGTAGGCATCACAAATCACAAAAAGCATGTAAATACAATAATACGGTACTAGTACAGTAATAGTATTATTATTAGTAGTAGTAGTGGTATTGTTATTGGTCAGGACCAAAAAATAATTTTATGACATTTTATACAAATAACAATGTGTACCTAAAATGTGGCTTGAAAAAGGAAAAGACCCTTTATTTAGGGGTTGTTGATGACTAAATATAACACTTGGTTAGGGATGTAAGTAAGGGTTGTGTTGTCTCATCCAATGTAATATGAGTTGTTCAATGGCTACTGCCTGTGTTTGTGTAAAGAAACATCACAGTTATGTCCTTTATCACATTTAACCATCTGTAGTGGCCGTTTTTGTTACTTTCTACAGTATCTCAGGTTTCCATCACCGCTGAAAGAGCCACAAGTGTTCCATTTCAAACTCTCTTTATGTGTGACTATGTGGCGTGTGGGTGTGTATGGACTGTCATGTCATCTGCAATGCAGTCCTACCAGGAGATGAACATTTAATAACAGCTTTCTCCCAGAGAACAACAAGCACTGTGGGCTCAAACGCTGCTTTGCTGCTTTGTTGCTTTGTTTTAAATGATATAGGAGTCCAGAAGCTGGTGTGCATCCAGACTGATGGCTGAACAAATGAAGGCTGTGATGAATGTGATGTTTGTGTGTAGACTCAATCTACTTGGCGATACGAGATGGAGATAAGTGTTATATAAGATGTTGGCCCTGAATCATCTGGCAAATATTAACTTAAATGGCACTTTTGAGCATGAAATGTCAGCCTCCAAGAGGAGAGCTAAAAAAGCACACAAAACATATGGCATAAGAAGCAGGTTGGTGCATCTCTTGTAAGTCTAGTAAGGCTCCTCCTCCTCTTGGCATGTGACTACTGTTTCAGCCCCCATTATTCTTGGATATATACTCCGACACACACTGCTGTTTGCCTGTGAGCGCTGTATCGTTGTGTTTGGCTGTATTACACGCTTCTGCTTAGTTTGACTTTTCTGGAGAGAAGAAGCTGAGGATAACCGAAATGATGGGGGCATCTCTGCCTGTGCACGGGCAGGTTAGTGAACATTCTTAAACGTCAAATTTATTGTCATACCAACTCTGCATATTTTTTAAATGGACATTTAATCCTCTTTTTAAATAGTTGAAATGAAATTTTCAGATCTCTCTGCTGTCTTTTAAAAGAGAGAGATAGATGCGTTTCAAGCAGGCAGAAATAAGGAAGGAACTCTTCTGTTCTGGGTGACTTGTGATATTTACAACATGTGTGACTGCTAGTAAAAAAATTTGTGCACACTGAGCCATCAGAAAGATCTGTGTTTGCGCAGAGGGTGTGATTTTCGAGATGTTTGTGCACATGTATGTGAGAGAGCGTGAGTCACCGTGGAATGTCACTGTAATATATGCAGACATTATATCTATTAAAAAATATTTTTAATTGAATTGAAATTAAAACGTCTCTCTTTATAGAGAGCAGCGTATTCCTCCTACAGTGTGTGCTGTCCACCTACCTAATTTGTGTCTGGTGGCTCATGCTTCACACCAACACTTGCAATATACATGGAAAACATTGGCTTGGATTTGCATTTGGTTCGAATGTGGCTTTCTGGAGCTTTTTTTTCAGTGCAGAACATGGTTCGTGTTTGACCTAATATCAAAATAAGGTTCCACGCACCAGCGATGTTTGGGGAAAATGGCTTCATGTAAGATACAATGGCAGCAAAATGTTTGGACACTTGACTCAATATTTTTAAATGTGATAAGTAAGCATGTTATAAAAGACTGTTTGAAAAGACTCAGTCACTTGCCAGTTAAACAGATACCTTTCAACGAGCACTATTGGCTGTGCATTAATTACAGGGATAGTCCCATTGGAGCAACCTGCGGAACAATGCATGGGTCAGTAACTCGCAAGTTCCTGGATTGTCTTTAACTATTGAGCATGCAGTCTTTTTTTTATTTTTTTATTAAAAGCCAGATTATAAATGATTAATGTGCAACCTGCCACTTTAAAAGCAGAAAAAGCAGGGGGGGGAAAGTAAAAACAACATAATCTAGTTTGGCAAAGCATTTAATTTTTTACAAGAGAATGTGAGTGTTTATGGCCCTAAATGGTTCCAGTTCATTTCTAGGTGGTTCCTGACAAAATGTTGTTGCTGAGGTGGTTGTCTAGAGATTATTTGGTTGTTAAATCTATGAAATTATGGTCCCTAAATATGTTTTGGATTAGTGTTGGGTGATATGCTCCATATTAGTATCATTCTTTCGTCAGCCTGTGAGATTGCGATACACGATATTATCATTATTTAATTATTTATTTAGTTTCATAGCTGGGAAGTGAACCATCTCCAGGGTAAGGCTTAAAGCAGCCAAACGTTAGTTTAATCTATTAACAACACATTATATATTTTTAGTCAAGTAGCATAAGGATGTCATGTCATAAAATATTTTAATATGACTGAATTTGTACTTCATGATAACAATTTAATAGAAACATTGTAAGTTACTAATTATAGTGCTTACATTTCCTTGGTTTTTCAAACAGCATCTACAGAAAACATGCAAAGAACATTATCAAAGTGCATCATTACTGACTTTGGCGCACTACCGTTATAATCAGTGAAGCTATCTGTACTGTATGATGAATAAATCTCTTATACTTACATCGCACATACAGCTGCACTCGGTTGTTTATCATGAGAGTGATAGAGTGTATTTCAGTCAGCAAGAGCATGCACTGAACAAGAAAAAATCTGAACGCGTGTGATTGGTTATAACGCACTTACTGTAAAAAAAACATGTAAAAAGAAATACTATGGAATAAATAAGCCCTAATATTAATTAGATGATAATACTAGCCTGATAATAATAATAATAATCATCATCATATCGTCAAAAGCATCAGCCACAGGCGATATCTCTGACTAATACACGATACTCTTCTCTATGGTACAACCCTATTTCGGATGCCTTATCTATTTGTTTTTAGCATTCGATTTATTGTCTCACAGGTAGAAAATCATAACCCTGCTTGCTTAGAGAATGAATAGAACAGCCTTCCAAATCAAGCCACATGATTTAGTTATCGAGCACGTGCATGATTTTCAACAAACTCCTGAGTATTGTGCAATCATTCTTTCCCAAAACATTTTAAACACCTTTGAAATGGACACAGGCCACTGAATGTGTGATGCACCTTCTGGATTAGATCAACTAGATAAGCAGTCTTCAGTGTGCTTCATTTTGACACTTGAAGCAGCATGAGGTTGGGCGTTGAGAGCTTGAGGGTGTTTGTATTGTAGTGGTGGTGGGCATCTGCCTTTGAAGTTGCTCTGCGGTCGAGTTTGAGCCGATCTATCACCGTCTGTCTTCACACGTACAGGTGCATCAGTGAAAAAACACAGGCGGTTTCCACTACTGTTGAAATGTGTGTTTGCGCTCCTCATCTTATCAGAAATGAACTGTTTCCACATTCTGATGGAGGTGAAAGTTTCTCAGCGAAAGTGAGTGGCAGTATGAGAAGTGTGAATTAGTGTTTTGGTGACTATTGAAACTGTCATTTGTTCCTCAAATGCGAGAAATGTATATTTGTGCACTGGAACTCGAGGTTATTTGACTGTCTGATTTACATAAAACGAGGAATATTTGAATAAAGTCTTTGACCTTCACACATCCGCGTGTCTGTGGCTTACCGTTGTAAGAGGACAAAGTTATTATGTTACCTTGGCAAACATGCTTTTTTTAACTCTTGTTTATGGCTGTTTATAGTAGTTTCCATTCATCACTGTAATATGAGCCATTGAGCCTCCATTTACCAAACTGAGCTTTTCTTTTTGCATAACAGGATGTGAATTGGTGGATGAGAGCCAATTCAGTGATAATGCTGCAAGATCTCTCAAACAGCTGAAAACCTCTGATCTGTCTCTTCAAAGCCTCCTTGAAACACATTTAGTCCACAGATGCAGATACACTTTTGTTTTTCAGAATTTGAGATTTAGTATGAGTGCGCAATATCAACCAATATTACGGATCATATTGATCGATCTATACTCTATAGGTTGATATTTGATATTTAATTGTGCATGCTCATTTCCCCTTTTCTTACAATTAGATTATCTTCGCTGTCATCTAATGCTTAGTTTTAAAAAAAGGCAATTAAAAAGACATTAATAATTTAATGTCACATTAATAAATGTAACCTTTAGCAAATCTCTAAATATACTTTTTATAATGTGATGCCTATTGAAGTATTTAAAAGTTTTTAGTGTTTTATTTTTTATTTATTTAGACAAAATAGCATAGAATTTTTATATCAACCATTTATTGGCCATAGCATGAAAATAATTATAAAAATTATTATGCTTTGGCATGAGTCTCAGCTTCATTTAAAGCACGGCAATAGCAAGTCCTATCCCAAGAAGCATATCAGTTTTCCAAAAATAATGTCTAAAAGAGAAATATCGCATGTTGACTAGAGATTGCTAGTGTCAGACTGATTCTTTTATACCTCGATACCTTAGCCCAGGTTGATGTGATGATGCAGTATTATGTTCTTTAAAATGAGCTTCTCTTCAACAGCCTTTGCATCAGAGTGAGAATCATCTTAGAGGAAGTAAGGGCAGATCTATTTTCATCCTGCTTTTGTGGTTACGAAAATCCACTATTTCTTAATCACACTTTAGGTAAGCTAACAGCTCATTCAGCAGAGAAGTGTCTGAACTATTACTGAAGATGTGATGATTATAATGGGCTTTGATGGCTCCAGGTCACATCCAAAAGGGACTACGGATGAAAATTTGCCAGTGTTGGCTAAATCTTGTGCATTTTACATATTGTTTGTGTTATTAATGTGCATTGTCCCTGATTAAATAAGTGAAATCCATGGAAACAAGAGTTGTGCTTCAACAGGACATCACTCTGAGAGGGTCTAACAAGCCTGATTCCATCATACACGAGCGAAACACTCACCTGGACGCCACAGACCCGCTCACATGACACATACACAGCATGCCAAGTGTTAAAGGAATCATAATGTTGTTCAATATGAGGTCTAGATTAAACAATAGTCTTAAGTTATCATTGCGAATTAATCATCCTCCTTATTTTATTCAGTTCTGCCACTGATAGGAAGAGTGAATGATTTTAATTTAGTGCTGACACATTCTTTCATTTTACAGAGATGTGACGTGCCATTTCCTAGTAAGACAAATGTAGCATCTCCACCAGAGTTTCCCGATGAATTTCTTATAAATAAAACATGATATGAGGATATGAAAATGGAAGATATGCTCAATATGAAATTGCCATGATTACAATATACACTACTTTTGAAAAGTGTGGGGTCAGTGAGATAAAAAAAAGTATTTTATGCTCCTAAAGGCTGCATTTATTTGATCAGAAATGCAGTAAAACAGTAATGTTATAAAAAAAATATTATAATTTATATATTTTTAAAATGTAATTTATTTCTGTGATGGAAAAGCTGAATTTTTTTACTCCAATCTTCAGTGTCAAATGGGCCTTCTGAAATCATTCTAAAATGCTGATTTGGTGCTTTAGAAACATTTCTTATTATCAATGTCGAAAACAATTGTTTAATATTGTTTAATAGTTTTGTGGAAACTATGCTACTTTTTTTCAGGATTTTTGGATGAATAGAAAAAAACATTCATTATAAATAGATATTTCATAATATGTCCTTGCTGAATGAAAGTATTAATTTCTTTAAAAAAAAAATCTGACTGACCCCAGACTTTTGAATGATGGTGTACTATGACACCGTTATGGACAATTAAAAAAAAAAAATTTTTTCAGTGATTTTAAATAGGCACTAAGTTATCTTCAAACTAAAACACTCATTCTTGTCTCTTTCATTGGACTGTGCAAAGAAATGTGCACAGGCCAAAGGTGAGGTTTGTTTTTACATTAATGAATGTTGCTGTGGGACATGCAGCTTATCTGGACAAATGGGGGATTTTTGTTTTGTATGTGATGTCTTTATGCATCTCAAACCTTTTGTGAGCTGTTAGAAGGAAAGAGGAACCGGATGGAGGTTGCAGACTGCCATGTGTTGTCCTCAGTTTAGTCATGGTCAGCAGAGTCTCCTGTTTAGGTCTGAATGAGTTACTCTAATCCTCATTTCACCTCCTCCAAAAACAAGCCACACCACACATGCTCACACACACATTTGTTTGACATTCCCTATTGTGGAGACAATATTCAAACAATCATATCTCATACCATTCCATGAATGTTTGAAGGATTTATGTCTTTTTCTAAAAAGCAAACCGTTTTAATACTTCCTCATTTCTCCTGTTAAACAAAGTGTTGTGTGTCTTAAAGGAGTGCCCTGGCCGGCTGACCGATTGTTAGCCATGCTGCGACAGCAAGAACCCACGGTCAGCACCCTGCATCTGGTGGCCAATGATATGACCGATATCATGGAGAACTTGGACACACGAGAACTCGACATTGGCGATGGAGAAGAGGAGTTTGATGGCCAGGACCCCAATAGTGCAGGTAAAAGAAACAAAGGCGTAAAATCACTAAATAATCTTTATAAATTAATCTATGTTAATATAAAACTACAGAAGAAAGACAAAAAAGAAGATGGAAGTTTGCTGAATTTTTAATTTTTAGTTTTTTATTAATGCTCAAAAACAGTATACAAAGACTAATACAACCATCAACAAATAAAAATGATAGGCAATGACAAATAAAATAAAAGGAAAATAAATAAATAAAAGAAAAGGGGTGTTTTAATACATTAGGCTACAAACTGAAAAAAAACAACAATTTGAGACTTACGTGTCATTAAAGATAAGAAAAGACAAACAAAGTTTTTAAAGCTTTTTTACATGCCTTACAGACATTAAAGATATATCTATATAGAGTGAAATGTCAAATGAACCAATTAAAATGGAAAACAAATTCTTTATGTAATCCGTATGAAACATGCAGACATCACTACTGCGGAGATGACGAGTCAGTGTCGTCGACTTCATCTCTTAAACCGAGAACAAAGAAAACACTGGTTTATCAAATTATTCAAATATTAATGCATTCTCCTTAGTGCTTTTCCCGACACATTCATAATCATTACTTCTGCCGGGGTACTGTGGCAAGCTTTATGCATGTGGCTATGTAGGCAATTAAAGGCTCATTTTAATGATTTAAATGGTTTATTAATAAACGTGCGATTAGTTGACTAATTCTTCAAATGAATGACTTCTAGTCGACCAGAAAAATCCTTAGCCGAGGGCAGCCCTAAATAAATAAATATATATAAATATGTAATAATAATAATAATAATAATATATAAATATAAATTTCTTGAGCAAGAAATCAGTATATTTGAATGATTTCTGAAGGATCTTGTGACGCTAAAGAAATTTCAACTTTGCATCACAGGAATAAATTACATTTTAATATACTGTATATTCAAATAATAGGTTTTTTTTTTTTTGAATAATAATTTACAACATTACTGTTTTCATTGTATTTTTGATTAAAACTCATAAACAGAGCCCTTATGAGCATAAGAGACAGCTTTTAAAAACAAAAAAAGTCTTACCAAGCCCAAACTTATATAACTGTCAGAAATTAATTTGTAATATTTTTTTTCCACAGAAAACCGCATGCCCTTCTCAGCAGTATATAAAACGATAGGCTTTAAAGAGACCGAGGCTCGTGTATTTCTTACTGCGCTTCCCATCACCGCCAAAATCCTGGAGGTGGAACGCTTTACTTCTGCACAGGATCGCTTCAACATCACCTCCCAGAGAAGCGTCTCTAAGGTGAGATCTCCCACTCCCGTTCCCCTTCATGAAGTGTTAGTATGTGGGCTGAGGAGGAATATTTGTTGCCCGGGAGATTTAGAGGTTGCCAAGGCAATTTACATGTTGCCCTGGAGATTTGGACACTATATAAGAAAATACTTAGCACATGCAAAATAGTTTTTCAGAAGATTAATGACAAAAGGCCCTGTTAATTAATCTAATGAAGACTCATCCCTCGTATTTGGAAATAGTTTATTAAATGTTTGAATAGTTTAAATATTTAGGAAATAGTTAGTTATGTCCCCTCCATCATGTCGTTCCAAACCCAACTGCTGTTAATTTTAATTTAATTTAATTTTATACTTTACTTTTACTTTACTTTAACCATGGTGACCACCTGTCAAGGTCCAAAAAGACACAATAAAAGCACCATCAGTTTAACGTGTGTTGTTCAGAAAACAGCATACAGTTTTGAACGACATGAGGGTGAGTAAATCATAAAAGATTTTATTTTATTTATCACTTTTTCTATTGGCTGTTCATGTATCCAGGCGCTTCCTGCAGTGTTTAAGATAGAGATGAGACATGGAAACTTCACCTGGTTGATAAAAAGGAAGGAGAAACATTTTATGGAGCTTCACAGGGAACTACGCACCTACAAGACCTTCCTCAGAATTCCACTGCCATCCCGCAGGTGACTAATATTAATTTAAATGATGTAAATTTATATTATATTATTATAATATTACATTATATTCTAATTTATTTTACATGTACGCTACAAGATTTTTTATTATTTTTGGTAACACTTTATTTTAAGGTGTCCTTGTTACACATTTTACATGTACTTACTTTTATATTAACAATAAATTATGCATAATAACATGCAAGTAACTCTAAGACAATCCCTAATCCTAACTCTAACCATATAGTAAGTACATAGTTAATTAATATTACTCGGCACTTAAATATATAACTAAACTGTAACAAGGACACCTTAAAATAAAGTGTAACCTTATTTTTTAATTTATTTTTCAGTCTCTTATGCTCACTAAGGCTGAGCTCACTAACACTTTTATTTGATAAAAAATACAGTAATAAAAAACCGTGATATTGTAAAACATTATTACGATTTAAAATAAATATTTTAATATTTTTTAAACTAATTGATTCCTGTGACGGCAAAGCTGAATTTTTAGCAGCAATTACTCCAGTCTTCAGTCTTACACGATCCTTCAGAAATCCTTCTAATAAGCTGATTTTGTGTTTGCTGTCTTGTGGCAATCTTAAGATCTCTTCCTCTGTCTTTGCCATCTTTTTTTTTTTTTTTTGGTCAATAGTCACGCGGAGCGGAGGCACACTATAAACAGGAACCTTGAACGGAACATGCCAAGTCTACCCCGGGGAGGAGGCGAAGAACTGGCCAGAGAAGAGCAAGTGTCCAGTCGAAAAGTCAGTTTCCTGTTTCACTGATACACTGCTGACAACGTCATATGATTGGTGTCTGACTAGTGTGATTTCCTTTACAGAGACAACTTGAAGACTACTTGAATAAGCTGCTAAAAATGCAAATGTATAGAAACTTCCATGCAACAGTATGTGTATATTTGGATTATGTACAATATTTCAGTCCGTATGTTGTTTCTTGAATTACATGCATTAACAACCTGTTCTGTTTTGTGCCATAGATGGAATTCATTGAAGTGAGTCAGCTGTCCTTCATTCATGATTTGGGACCAAAAGGCTTGTAAGAGCTCTTCATTTATTGGTTAATAAACATTTATAGATATATAATTGCATTTTGTGACCCTGTTTCCTTCCCAGGGAGGGCATGGTTCTCAAAAGGTCAGGGGGTCACCGTATTCCTGGACTGAACTGCTGTGGCCACAGCAAAATGTGCTACCGCTGGTCTAAACGGTCAGTTTGGTGTCATTCATATTCAAACTATACAAAACAATCACCATGCAACTTACCCTGCTTTAAAATACAGCAAGATGATTTTCTAGTAAAGGCACTTTTTTTCTTACTTTTTGTGGGATGTCGTGGCCTAATGGTTAGAGAGTCGGACTCGTAATCCAAAGGTTGCGGGTTCGAATCTCGGGCCGGCAGGGATTGTAGGTGGGGGGAGTGAATGTTCAGCGCTCTCTGAGGTGCCACGACTGAGGTGCCCTTGAGCAAAGCACCGAACCCCCAACTGCTCCCATAAATGCATAAATGGCTGCCCACTGCTCCGGGTGTGTGTTCACGGTGTGTGTGTGTTCACTGCTGTGTGTGTGCACGTTGGATGGGTTAAATGCAGAGCACGAATTCCGAGTATGGGTCACCATACTTGGCCGTATGTCACTTCACTTCACTTCACTTCACTTTACAGGTGGATGGTGGTGAAGGACTCTTTCCTAGTTCTCATGAAGCCAGATTCAGGTGCCATCTCATTCGTCCTGCTAGTGGATAAGGCGTTCGGCATCAAAATGGACACTAAAGACACTGAGACAAAGCATGGTGTCCGCATAGACAGTCTGTCCAGGTGTGTGAACACACATGGTCATTGAGGCAGAATGTTGACAATTTACTTATAAAGTGAAAGAGCTTTTTGCTTTTTAAAGGGCTCTGGTGCTGAAGTTCACGAGTTACCGTCACGCCCGCTGGTGGGGGCAGGCCGTCGATGAATTTGTGCGCAAGTATGGCAGCAATTTCTTTAAGGAGCACCGCTTTGGATCCTTCGCCAATGATCAGAAGAATATCCCATCTAAATGGTAAATATTGCTTTTTACATGCATCCAGTCACTAAAAAGTTCATACCATAGATGCTTTGGGGTGGGTACTTTTGACTTGGGCCAATAAGCAACCACCTAGCAATACCCTTGCAACATCCCTCTAAACCTTTTACACGGCCAGGAACCACTCACATTTTCTTCAGAAAATTTAAATACTAGCTAGCATTTAGCTTTATATGTTTAAATTAATATATAAATATATATTTATATATATGTATTATATATTATCATTTAATTAATGAAAAAAATTATTTGAAGCCCACTAAAGTTAACTTTTAGCTTATTAAGCTTAAATGATTAAAAGTTTTAGCTAAGTTTTTTTATATTAAATTTAGTTTTATATATAATATTACTATAATAATAATATTTATATAATAATAGGATCATTTGGGTTTACAAAGCACACTAAAGCTAACTAATAGCTTATTAAAATAAATGATTAAACCTTCATTATTAGACTTCATTACTAAATAATAATATATATTACCCTTTTTTTCAACTAATAATATATATATATTAGTTCCGTCCATATAAGCTGCGAATGCGCCGCATACCCAGGCCGTCTGAGAGAATGAGTTCACGGGCTAATTAATGTAAACATGATTATAAGTTGATCCCTTGTCATTTGAGATGTGACTTACAGCTGAATAAAGTGTTGGTAATAAGTATGTAAAATTATTTATTTGACAAACAACGGTAATTTTCTGTAAATCTATGTCAGTTACAGAAGCTTCCGGGTAAGCGGATTCTCCGCAGCTTTTTCGCCTCCTCTCTGTTGCTATAACTCGTCTGGATTGTAGCGCGTTCTCAGTGTTCTGCTGGTAGATGGCTGATTTCATGCATGGGGTAAGCTGTCCTCGAAGCGCTCGCACAAGCGGAAAAATGCGCTGTTGCTGCCAGATCTCGATTGCCGAAAATTACATTGTGTTTAATGCAAAACTAATTTGACTAAATCATATGAAAAAACATCATAACTGTATATTTTCATGCTTTCTCAAGTAAAGCAAATTTTGAAAGTCTACTGAAAACATATCTGGTCATAGACGATGTTGAAGACGTTATTGTCAACAAGTGGTAAATAAAAAAAATAAAAAAAGGTTTATAAAAATGTATATAAAATTTTAAATAATAACAAACATCGGGAAAAAATAAGAAACAATAGCCTACTTTTGTTTTCCGTATACTTGTGTCGCTTACAGTTAAAGTCCTTCTCTGATTTTATTGTTGTTTGTAACGTTACTTGTCAATATTATTATTATTATTATTAATAATAATATATATATTTTTATTATTATTATTTTAGTATTTTTATTGTCTGTTATTGGAGTAGTGTCACCCGGGTGGGAGTTTTAACTCCTATTCACTGGGAATAAAAAATAAATTAATAAAAAATTAGCCTAAATAAAATAATAATATTAATAATAATAGAATCATTCAGTCTATGCAGAGTCATATTGAGCGGGGGAGTAATCCCCCATCTCCCCACCCTCTGAATATTCCGTATCATAGCGAAACTACGTGTAAACGTTATTTGGCGGTTTTTACTTGGGAAAAGCAGCTGTTTTCTAGCATTCGAATAACTATGGATAAACCTGAAACTATAGACGAAGGATTGGAGATTAATTTAATTTACAAATAAGATAGGAATGTCCATACTTCGACACCTGCCACAGCGTTTTCCTCTTTGAGTGTGTTTTAAAAACGATGTGTGTGTGTGTGTGTGTGTGGGGGGGGTTGTGCTTAATCTTAACACTCAGCATACCCGGTTAAAAAGTCACTTCTCTTTTTTTATATATATACAGTGACCTCCATAAGTATTTGGAACAGTAAGGCCAATTCCTTTATTTTTGCTGTAGACTGAAAACATTTGGGTTTGACATCAAAAGATGAATATGAGATCAGAGATTAACATTTCATCTTTTATTTACAGGTTATTTTCATCTGGATCTGATACACAACTTAGAAGATAGCACCTTTTGTTTGAACCCACGCATTTTTCATGTTACCAAAAGTATTGGGACATGTGACTGACAGGTGTGTTTTGTTGCCCTGGTGTGTCCTATTAATGGATTATTCAAACAATAAATAGCACTGAATGTCTGCGCTCAGTTTCAGATCCGTGCAGACTGCATTTATAGTTAGTTAGACGTGTAACCAACATGAAACCAGAGAGGTGTCTATGGGTGAAAAACGAGCAATTGTGAAGCTGAGAGAAGATGAAAAATCAATCAAACCATTGCACAAACTCTGGAAATAGCAAGTACAACCATCTGGAATCTCCTGAGGAAGAAAGAAACCACTGGTGTACTAAGTAACACACCTCAAACGGGTAGATCAAGGAAAACATCTGCAGTTGATGACAGAAACATTGTGACAGCTGTAAAGAAAGACCCTAAAACAACTGTTAGTGACATCAGCAACAACCTCCAGAGGGCAGGAGTGAAGGTACCACAATCTACTGTTAGCAGAAGACTTCATGAACAAAAGTACAGAGGCTACACCAGAAGATGCAAACCACTCATTAGCAAGAAGAATAGCAGACAAGCCAAAACAATTCTGGGACAAGGTTTTATGGACTGATTTTATGGACCAAAGTGATGGAAAGGCTAAAGTTTGGAGAAAGAAACTTTAGCCAATAATGCTAAATTATTGTATATTTTATAATATTATTGTACTTTATAATAATAATATTATAAAGTACTTTTATTGTACTTTTATTATAAAGCTAAATTATTGTACTGTATTGTAATAATAATAATAATAAAAAATATATTATTATTAATAATAATAATATTGAAAAGTAACGTTGCAAACAACAATAAAATCAGAGAAGGACTTTAACTGTAAGCGACAAGTATACGGAAAACAAAAGGAGAAAGCTTGTATGTTTAGGCTCATGATCCCAAACATACAAGCTCATCTGAAACACAGTGCACACAGGTGTACATTATAGTACACATTACACAAGTAATGTAATGGCTTGGGCTTTCATCGCTTCTTCTGGGACAGGCTCATTAATCTTCATTAATGATGTAACACATGATGGCAGCAGCAAAATTAACTCAAAAGTCTACAGAAATATTTTGTCTGACAATTTACAGAAAGATGCAACCAAACTGATTGGGAGATCCTTCATCATGCAGCAAGATAATGACCCAAAATATAGTGCCAAAACAACAAAGAGTTCATCAGGGGCAAGAAGTGGAAGGTTTTAGACTGGCCAAGTCAATCTCCACACTTAAACCCTGTAGAGTATGCATTTTACATGCTAAAGAAGAGACTGAAGGGAGTAACCCCCCAAAACTGAAAGAGGCTGCGGTGAAAGCCTGCAAAAGCATCACAAAAGAAGAATGAAAAAGTTTGGTGATGTCAATGGGTCACAGGCTTGACGCAGTTATTGAAAGCAAAGGATTTGCAACTAAATATAAAGTCTTTTTCACTTTAACCTGTTAATTTGATCTGTTCCAATACTTTTGGTAACATTGGTTCAAACAAAAGAACATGGGTTCAAACAAAAGGTGCTATCTTCTAAGTTGTGTATCAGATCCAGATGAAAATACCTGTAAATAAAAGATGAAATGTTAACCTCTGATCTCATATTCATCTTTTGATGTCAAACCCAAATGTTTTCAGTCTACAGCAAAAATAAAGGAATTGACCTCACTGTTCCAATACTTTTGGAGGGCACTGTATATATATATATATATATATATATATATATATATATATATATATATATATATATATATATATATATATGGCGAGCAGTGACTGTTTTTATTTATTTATTGAAAATAGGATGATTAGAGTTTATTTTTATATTAAATTATAATTAAAATAATTATTATTTATTGAAAAAAATAGAATTTGTTTACTATTATATTATTATTATATTACTAATTACATTACATTAAATTACATTATTTTCTGAAAGAAATTTAACTTTTAGCTTCAGTGTTATATTTTATTATAATATAGTAGCTATTGCATTATGCTATATCATATAACTGATTATATTATTATTATTTTTTAATTATAATTTGAATTTACTAAGCAAATCAAAGCTACCTTTAGCTTTAGTTTTAAATTAAATTATATCAGCTAGTGTATTGTATTATATTATTGTACTGACTATATTATTATTTGTTTTCAGCTACAGTAATATGTTTCAAAACCATGCAGAGAAAATCAATAACGCATCTAGCAGAAGCAGGTCTCAAAAGGTTTCCCAGAACAGATAAACGTGAAAGCTTCAGCCGTCTGCCACTGTGTCTTCGGATGAAGCCTGTTTCGCAGGAGTAACTTGAGAGAAAGAGAGGGAAAGTGTAACCATAGACTCCATCCTCTTTTGACCCCGTGGAGGAGTGAGATAGTATCTAGGGCACAGCTTCACTGCTGGTCTGGCCAGATGATTTGTTGTTCATTGTTGCAGCATTAAGCCCTATTAGTGTACTTGTTCTCTGAATAATGAAAATTATGTAATTAAGTTAAACAGCAAGAGTGTGAGCTTCAGACTATCAGCCTTACCCATTGATTTGACTGGCTGGGTGTGTGTTTCAGGTATGTGAATGGGAAGCAGTACATGGAGGACGTGGCGAATGCTTTGGAGGAGGCAGAGGAGGAGATCTTTATCACCGACTGGTGGTATGTTGAGATAAAACCACTCCCGTACATTCAGCTTTCCTTTGGGAAATATTGATTTATTTTAGAAGTCATGCACAGATTAGATGAACTGCATTGGTTAATATATCCACAATAAAACTTCCCCTAAACTCTGAGAAAATCAATAACCTTGCTCAGTTCTAGCAATGCAACAGAATATTGAGTAAATTTTTTAAAGGGTTTCTTGGAAACAGAACAGAGACCATACTGGATATACTGACTTAAGGATATCGATGTCCTAACCAGTCCTCAAACAACAGATGTGTTTTGGTTCCAAATAGAAAATAATGTGTATTCAGAACTATGTGCATGTGGAGCACAATTTAAAAATTTAAATGATGAGCAACATGCAGAGCTATGGAAAAATCCATTGAAAGTAATTACATCTTAAAAGTTTGTCATTTCGGCACTGAAATAATATAATATAATATTAAATTTATGCCCTTAACTCCTTTTACTATTTATTTATTTATTTACTTATTTTAATAATTATTAATAAGTTAATGATTTTTAATTTTATTTATTTATTTATTTTTAATTGTTGATATAATTAAAATACAATTGTATTAAAATATAATTAAAATAAACAAATTAAAGTTATTGAATTTATTAATTTATTTTGTTTTAATTTATATTTTTTAGTATATATCTTATTTTATATTGATTTTTAAAAATATATATGTGTGTGTGTGTATATAATTTTTTTTTATTTTATTTTATTTAAAAAAATCTTTATCCAGTAGCAATGTATGACTGCAAAAGTCTATTGTTCCAAAGTTTGAGAACCTTGAAAATAGATGACTTTCACAGTATACTGTTGCTTGTCACGTTCGCAAAAACCTGGATGGAAGAGATGTATTGCTTATTGCTTTGTCCTGTCATAACAATTAGGTCATGAACTGAGAGAAAAGCCTAAAGGAAGGTAGTAGATAGAAAGAGAGGGAAAGAAAGATAGTTGTATACTTTGTACGCACCCTCTCAGAGGGCACCTCCAGCTGGGAGCATTGGCCAAACGGATCCGTTACCTTCATCAGACAGATGCCTGGTGCTGTGTTACAGCATCACTCAGTCATCACAGCAGACGTCCTGCAAGTGTGAGATTCGAGTTTGTGTGTGTGTGTGTATGTGCACTTTTTTTCCCTAGCTTAATACATTTGAATTTATGTAGGCGACAGTGAGATGTGAGATTAGACGTTGATGCATATTTGATGTTACAAATGCTTCCCCTGGTGATGGGGTCACCTCTGTGTGTCATGGCAGGCTGAGCCCTGAGATCTTCCTCAAGAGGCCTGTCGTCGAGGGCAACCGCTGGAGACTCGATTCCATTTTGAAACGGCAAGCGGTGAGTTAATCCAACACAGAGCTGTGATGAAACTGCTATCCATCTGTGACTTTACTGCACCAGCAATAAAACCTTCCTATTCACTGTTCTCATGTAATAATTTACACTCCAGGGTGTCTTCTGTTTTTCTGGTAATATATTAATATTGACTGGCGGATTTGCTGTACTGATTATCAAGAACTGTTTGTTCTTGCAGCAAAAAGGTGTGCGGATCTTTGTGATGCTGTACAAGGAGGTAGAATTGGCTCTCGGCATAAACAGCGAATACAGCAAACGGACACTACTACAACTTCACCCAAATATCAAGGTGAGGTGAAAGTTGTCTGTTCATGAATCAGCCCACGTGAAGCTGTGATTATGAACAAGTCATCAATGAATGCAGAGCTAATACCTTCTGAAATAAAACCTTTAGGAGCCATTTTTTAGTTGACCACATTACAGAATTGCTTGGAAATGTAACCACAAAGATTTTAAAGTTACTGTATATAAACAAGTGTGTTTTTTTCACATAAATTAGCTCCAATCTGACGCTTTTGTTCTGTAACTATAATTCTGTAAGAATACTTCCTGTTTGAAAAAAAAGTACAATTTATTCTCAAATGCCAATGATTATCAATAATATGTAAGTAAAATATTTGCATTTTTTTTTAGAATGCCATTAATCATTTATCACATATTTTAAGTTACATATCTACAACCAGTGTTGGGCTCGTTACTCCAAAAATGTAATTTTGTTAATTTATATATCTAGGAATTATTGGAGTTTGGATTTCAAATCAGTAGGGGTTGATGCAACATAAGTAACGAGCTGTTTTATGGATGGTAACTGTAATATTATTACTGAAATCTTGGGTAACACTTTATTTTAAGGTGTCCTTGTTACACGTTACATGTGCTTACTATTATAATAACAATTAATTGTGCATAATTACATGCAAATAACCCTAAGCCAAACCCTAATCCTAACCCTAACCATATAGTAAGAACATGTA
The DNA here is from genome assembly GCF_936440315.1 of Barbus barbus. NCBI lineage: Eukaryota > Metazoa > Chordata > Actinopteri > Cypriniformes > Cyprinidae > Barbus > Barbus barbus. The sequence goes on along the minus strand of NC_136722.1, from coordinate 18,145,890 downwards.
GTTAATTAATATTACTGAGTACCTTACCTTAAAATACCTTAAAATAAAGTGTAACCAAGTCTTATTCGTTATTATTTACACTAGTAGTTACTGCTAAAAGTAATATTATTGCTGTAACTAGTTACTAGTAAGTAGTTACTACCCAACACTGTCTACAACTTATACTAATTCAAGTCAAACCTTAAGTAACCATCACAGTAATGGTTCCTAGTTTATTTTGAATCAGATATACAGTAATTTGAAAATGACTCATTTCATTGAGTGTATCATTTGGGAGGTCAGTAATAAATCTGAGTCACTGACTGGTTCAAAGCTGTGTAATAAATTCTATTGACTGACTCATTAAAAAGTACTTCTTCGTAAGAGTCATTTGTTCACAAATCGGACATCTGGCACATAATCTAACAAGTTTTAGTCTGACTGAACTGCATATGAAGTTTTCTTGACTGTGGCCAACTATTTTGGCTTGTGTTTTTGTTTTTGGTTTTGCACATTGCGATTTTCACGATATTTAACCACTGTGCTACATCAAAGAGTGCTAACAAATTTATTTTCTCAGGTAATGAGGCATCCCGACCACGTCTCCTCTTCCGTGTACCTGTGGGCGCATCATGAGAAGATTGTAGTGATTGACCAATCGGTGGCTTTTGTGGGAGGCATTGACTTGGCGTACGGACGCTGGGATGATGTGGAGCATCGGCTGACTGACATAGGAAGTGTTACCAGGACTCTTCCTGTGTCTGCAGAGGTTTGGAAAATCTCATATTTTATGCTGGCTGTGTTGTTTTAGTATGATTTATATACTATCATAGTTTTTATTAAAGGGATATTTCACCCAAAAAATTTAATTCTGTCATTAATTACTCATTCTCATGTCATTCCAAACCTGTAAGACCTTCATTCATCTTTGGAACACAAATTAAGATATTCTGTCACTACAACAAATTCCTTGTATGTGTAAACATACTTGGCCAATAAAGCTCATTCTGATTCTGATTCTGATATTTTTTATGAAATCTGAGAGCTTTCTGTCCCTCCATAGATAGCAATGCAACTGAAATGTTCAAGTCCCAGAAAGGTAGTATAGACATTGTTGAAACAGTCCATGTGATATCAGTGGCTCAACCTTAATTTTATGAAGCAAAAATACACAAAACAAAATTAACAAATTTATTCAACAATTCTTCTCTTCCGCATCACCGTCCTCCGCCATTATCAAGAATAGCACGACGCAGGTATGTGGTGCTGCTAGAACCCAGATGCACTGTGGCTTGTTTGCAAGCAGATGAATGCACACGTATGCATTGTGGTATTGTCATGAACGCGCAACTGACACGGAAGAGAAGAAATCGTTGAATAAAGTGATTATTTTTGTTTTCTTTGCACACAAAAAGTATTCTCGTAGCTTCATAAAATTATGGTTTAATATTTTCAATTAGCTTTCAGTTTTATTTTAATTTAAGTTTTGGTGATTTTCATGTGTTTTTGACATTTTCTTTAGCTTTTGTTGTAAAATTCTTAATTTCTTTTTATTTCATTTTTTAGTAATTTTAGTTAGTTATCAACAATAAAAATAAATACATTTAATTATTTGTTTAGTGTATATATATAATATGAATGAAGAGTTTATTTGCAAAAACAGATAACTCCGTTAAAATCATGTTTTTTATTATGTTATCATGTTTTATTGTCTTTTATTGTGTTAGTTTTTTTAGTTATTTTTTAACCCAGTAAAAATAACCCAACCTCCGTTTGATTGAGATTAATTGGAATGCAAAAATTGGAAGGAAAAAACATGATTTCTGAGAATTGTTAAAAACTGAGTTATCTGTTGTTGCAAATAAACTATTCATATATATATATATATATATATATATATATATATATATATATATATATATATATATATATATATATATATATATATATATAAATAAATAAATATATATATTTTTTAAAGTTTTTTTGTAATTGTTGTTAACAATAACAACATACTAAATGTCCTGTTTTTTTTAGGTATTAGATATTAAAATAAATAAATTTTTGTGATTTTATGAATCCACAATCAAATATAGAAAATGCTTATTTGATGTCCTACTATGTGTCACAGAACACTTCTGACAGCTCTCCTGCTATGGCCTCTCAATCAAACGGGCCCAGCACGGTGCACACTAATGGCAAAAGTTTGCCTGTTGACACAGTGGACCAGCCGAAACTAAAAGGACAGGGCAAGAACAAGAAGGCCCGCTTCAGCATCCGCAGGCACCTGCAGAAACACGGGCTGGCTCCTGCAGACAGCGTGAGCAGCGTCGAGAGCTCTGAAGAAAGTGAGTACGCCTCCGTCTCTGGAGCGCTGGCGAATGCAGACTAGTGACATATTATTGACCTAAACTCCCACATTCAGCTGTTATCACACAGCACGACTGATACTCTAATGCCCGCTGGCAGCGCTTTCATATGACTGACCAGCTTATGCAATGATGTACAGTGTTCACCATAAGTGCTGAAAAACATGAATCATAAAGGTTTTAGTTGAGGCTTGTAATATTAAAATGTGTTGTTATAAAATACGCTCATGAATATTTAAGTCTAAAAATCTATATTCATGTTCAAATACTCTCTTTTTCACTCACGTTTTCCATACCACGCTTTTTAAGAGGGTTGTCTCGTTTGTAAAGATGCCCCTTTTCTTTAGGTTATTCTAACAGTATTAGCAGCCACCAAAATTTGATCCCTCTTAAGTGGATTGAGCTGAGGGTGTCCATGCCCTCCTGTTTGTGCCCAAGTGGTGAGTAAGAATCAGGCTTGGGTGAGAGGTTTCAGGTGTGGACTCTTTCAGAGGTTGCCCCCAATTCTGATCCTGAAAGGTTTTGTTGTAAAGAGCTATTTTATGGGTCAATAGAGCAACCTTTCAAAGCACTGTGTGGTTTGCTGTGTTTCAACATCAATCTGGAGGAGTCTGCAAAAATGACCTGACTAAGATGCAGAGTATTCTAAGCTTGCAGATTCCATGCATGTGTGTTAGTGTGGACTGACATGGCAGTAACTCAACAGTGTGAAAGCATGGATTGCTGAAAAAAAAAATATTTTGGGTGTTTTTTGGAATGATGCATGGTCTTGGTTGCGTTTTTTGTTGATTTTTGTCTTTATTGGTTGTTGAATTTCTTTATTTTTTCTGTCACTCTTATCAGAGACTGAAGCGGCACAGGATCTGCAAGCAGATGTGATTGGCCTGATGGGAAACACACGGTTCTGGCATGGCAAAGATTACTGTAACTTTGTTCATAAGGATTGGGTTCAGTTGGATAAACCTTTTGATGGTGAATTATTGCATTTTAAAGTTTGCTTTTTTTTAAGATAACAGCATTTAATATAATATAATACAATACAATGCATAAAATGAATAAATATAAAAGCTGTACATTTATAAATAATATTACATTCAAATGTTACAGTTTTAGCATTTTAACTGGCTTTTAAATTTGAAATTTAAAATAGTGTAGAATGTTTTATTTTTTAATTATTTAAATTTTAATTAAGAATTTTTTTGTATATTCTGTTCTTTTTGCAGATTTCATCGACAGGCACATAACTCCCAGAATGCCTTGGCATGACATTGCCTCGGTGGTTCATGGGAAAGCAGCCAGAGATGTTGCACGGCACTTCATTCAGCGCTGGAATTTCACCAAGGTGAGACACTGGCATCATTTAGCGTAATATGTCTTCATAATGTTTCTCAATATTTTCTGTTTTTAAGTGGACACATTTTTTTTTTTTTATCTACATCAAGATTTTATGTTCAAATTAATATGAATGTCAAAGAAAATTATAGATTTTTTCTTTAACTGGTCAGCATTTCTTTTTTTACCTCTTATGTCATTTCCAATGGTCCTGCAGTGTAGAAATTCATTTTAAAAGTACAAATATTCCACATAGTCTTTTCAATAATATTTGCTAAACCTTGCAGGCCTTAATTAAAGTGGAATACATTTTATTTGTTTTGAATAATGTATAACATGTCACGCCACAAGACATTTCAACTTCCAAAAAAACTTTCATGTCACCCCTCCCTTTGCTGTTCACTATTATCATAAACATGGCTTTGAATATATGTTTGTACTTGTATTGCCACCTTGTTTCAGATCATGAAGCCCAAATACAGATCCCTGTCATACCCATACCTCATTCCTAAATCTCACACTACTGCGAATGAGATCAAGTATCAGGTCCCTGGCTGCACCCAGACTAATGTCCAGGTACAATTTTATGTAAACATCAGTATTCCCATCAGATCTTCTTCAGGCAAATACCACATACAGCTTTAATAATACAAATTCTCTCTCTAATTAGGTGTTACGATCCGCCTCGGACTGGTCAGCGGGTATAAAATACCACGAGGAGTCGATTCATACGGCTTACGTCAATGCAATTGAAAACAGCAAACACTATATTTACATAGAGGTGTGTGGCACAAAGGACATATACTCCGTTCTCTAAATGTGTTCATATTATCCCCATCTTAAAGCCTCACTGTTGATGTATTGGTTCTAACCACAGAGACTGTGGCTTTTATGTATATAGAATATACAGGATGTCCTATATTAGCCTTTCATTGGGCTAATGTGTTGCGTTTTCTCTTTCAGAACCAGTTCTTCATAAGCTGCGCGGACAACAACGTCAACAACAAAGTCGTTCAAAATAAAATCGGAGATGCCATTGCCAAGAGGATCATAAAAGCATATCGGTGAGCTGCGTTCAATAAGTTGCGTCTTTTGTCTCCAACCTATTAAAAAAATCTGACACACAAAGGCAAACATCATCTTTAATGAAACACTTGTAAATCAATAAGACATAGAGTCTAAAGACAAAAAGGTATTCTTTATTGGTAAAACAATAACCAGCCATGAATAGATAGACTGTGTAAGGCCATACTTCCACAAACTGTCTTTGATATTAATCTCTCTTACTCTAAATATGACATGTAATGTCATGTCCTTTCTGTGTGGTTCACAGGGATGGTAAAAAGTACCGCGTATATGTGGTCACCCCACTGCTTCCTGGGTTTGAAGGGAACATCAACACTGGAGGAGGCAGTGCCATACAGGCAGTCATGCACTTCAATTACAGGTAACACTAAAAAATAAGATCTGAGTATTGAGTAGAAAGAAATATCCTTCTTAGTACGGCTTAAACTTCATTCTGTTAAGGATGCATAAATTGATCTAAAGGGCCAGTAAAGAAATGTATCTTACAAAATATTTTGAACTTTCTATTCCTCAAAGAATCATGAAAAAAGATCATGGTTTCCAAAAAGAAAAAGCTAAATTAAATGGTTAGTACACACAAAAATTACTCACCCTCATGTCGTTCCAAACCAGTAAGACCTTTGTTCATTTTCGGAATACAAATTAAGAAATTTTTGGTGAAATCTGAGAAATTTCTGACCCTGCATACATCACAACGCAACTGAAACATTCCCAGGCCCAGAAAGGTAGTAAGTACATCGTTAAAATAGTCCATGTGACATCAGTGGTTCAACCGTAATTTTATGAAGCTACGAGAATACATTTTGTGCGCAAAGAAAACAAAAATAACGACTTTATTCAGTGATTTCTTCTCTTCCGCATCAGATTTTGACGCAAGTTCACGACAGTATCATGACGCATGCGTGTGCGCCTTTCACTGCTTGTAAACAAGGCGCAACGCATCCGGGTTCTACGTCAGAACGCTGCATTAGCAGTATCACATGCATGCATCATTGTACTCTTATGAATGGCGGTGGAGAAGAAATCGGTGAATAAAGTTATTATTTTTGTTTTCTTTGCACACAAAAAGTATTCTCATAGCTTCATAAAATAATGGTTGAACCACTTATGTCACACGGACTATTTTAATTATGTACTCATTACGTTTCTGGGCCTTGAACGTGTCAGTTGTGTTACTGTTTATGCAGGATCAGAAAGCTCTCGGATTTCACCAAAAATATCTTAATTTGTGTTCCGAAGATGAACGAAGTTCTTAACGTCATGAGGGTGAGAAATTAATTACAGAATTTTCATTTTTGGGTGAACTATCCCTTTAAGCAGAACAACTGTTTACAACATTACTAGTATTAAAAAATATTTTTCTTGAGTACCAAATCAGCATATTAGAATGATGGATCATGTGACACTGAAAACTGGAGTAGTGGCTTCTGAAAATTAAGCTATGCCATCAGAGTAATAAATTATCAAATATTGTAGGTGTAAGTTATCTGATAATTGAAAGGAATATTCCATCTTTTTTGCATAAAGCTAATTACCACAGAAAAGAATATTGTCAGTGCTAGTAAAAGTGAAATACTGAATATAATATACAGACAAGATTAGTAAGTGACTGTAGAACACCTCATGTCTAATAACATGTCTTATAGTTTTTATTTTGAAACTATACTACATATGTACTGTACTTTTGACTATAAATAGTGTTTTAATCTTCCATTGTTTAAAGAATGTGTTTGACCTCCACTGTACTGTAAGTGCTTTACTGAAGCAGTTATGTTTTATTTATGGTAATTGACCACAGAATGCTGCAAATGTGTTGATAGAGCGTCGCTTGTATTGAATACAGCACATTACTTACATCTACCTATAAAAGTTCAAATATTAATCTGCTGCATTAAAGATTGATCATTTATCATATAAACAGGGTGTTTCATTTGTTTGCTAATGTTTTTTCTAAGTTTATTGTGGCCTTTTTAATGCAGGACCATGATTAGAGGAGACTGCTCCATTATCTCTCAGTTGAAGAAAGCAAGTAAGTACAGAGATATATAAATGAATACCCATAAATGTTTAATCTGTGAAGGGTGTGTCTGTAATTCTTCAGAAGATCTGGCTCGTACACTAACCAGATGTTCTTCATTGGGTTTCTGTGAAGTTTCTGTGGTTGGCCCAACAGTGCAGGCACTCAAAGACTTATGTGGTTTTCTGTATTCACCGTTTTGAAAAATTAATGGCTTGGTTGATTTTATTTGATGGGTTTCAGTGTCAAAGGAGAGGCTCAAACAGACAAGAACAAGAAAACAAGTATTTCCTGAAGTGCTAACCTTTTACCTATAAAGCCTTTAGTCTTCCCATCCCAAAAACTACACCGTAATGGACAATAATAGATAATTACGTCTTATATTCGCAAACAAGTTGTAGCTTAAATAAGTGACAACTGTACTATCCCATGAAGTGACTTATTCTGATCTCACATCTCTTAATGCAGCTTTAATACTAGATCTTAAAGAAGCCTTCAGAACTTTAAAACACAACAGTGCCCTCTTGTGGTTCTTAATTTATAGTAAAAGACAAAATCATAGTGGTTAGTTGTGAAAGACCTTGTGGAGAAGTACGCTGTGTGTGTGTGTGTGTGTGTGTGTGTTTTGTATCGTGCACAACTTGCAGTCAAACACACTGCTGCAGTGTCACGATGTGGTGAAGAGCGGTCAGCCTGTACCTATTAAACCCGCCATGAGAAAGGAAGGAGTGAAGTTTCTCTTTTTGAATTATCCAGCATGTCGTTGGTGTTCTGTTGCAGCTTCACTGGATCTGAGTGTTCCCACAGTGTCCCGAATTCAGATACAGATACATATTGCTGTTTTCTGAAAATGCAGGAGCTTGGTTGTGGGAGTATCATTGGTCTGGTGTGGTTATAAATATAGCTAGAGTTGTGCTGTGGAAGTGCATAGCCCTCTGCTCAAATAAAATAATCAACAATGCAAAAATATACAAGAAATTTAGTTATATTTAAAATAAATATTTGGAAATATGAGATTAAGCTGTATTTAAGACACAAATTTTTAAAGTGACACTGTACAACTGTAACACCAGTAGATGAAGTATCAGAGGAAGGAAACGTCTCTTGCCTCTGTTGAGCTCCTCGTGTGGTGTGAATGTGAGGGGTGTCAAAATACTGTACATGAGAAAAGAGTCCAAGTTCTCAAAGATCAAATGGGTTAAACTTGTGGAAATGGACAGAATAATTACAGAGAAAACTACTCAGACATCACCATGTTCAGTAGTTACATCCCAGTCGAAATTAAATGACTTCTAATTTAACTAAGCTGAATCTGAAAATCATTTAAGTCTAACCTCTGTGATCATCATGTTTTTGATATTTGATGATTTATGCTCCAAAATATAGTTGGCTTATAATAATTATTTTCATTTTATGCATTTGGCGCACACTTTTATCTTACTTTTCTCGTCTTTTACTTTTTAGGTACTTATTGAAATAAATTATTGTAGTAAATCAGGTTTATTTATATAGCGCTTTATACAATACAGATAGTTTCAAAGCAGCTTCACAGCAATACAAAGGAAAATAACGGTCTAAATGTTGCAAAATTCATCAATTATGAAATCATTTCCATTTTTAGCTATAAAGAAGCTCTATAGAAGAAAAATAGTCAGCTCAGTTAATGTTGATTCAGTTCAGTTTATTTTATTTTTATTGTACTTACCGCTTCAAAAACAGTGTGAAATAGATTGACAAAGGCATAAAAGTTAAAGAGAATTTCAATCAATGCAAATCAGTATTTCTCAATACAAGCATACAGAAAAAATCAAATGGATGTTGTTGCATTTTGCGTTTTTGTCTTTTTTTTGTTCGTTCTTTTTAGTGTTGTCAAACGATTAATCACGATTAATCGCATCCAAAATAAACGTTTTTGTTTACATAATTTGTGTGTACTGTGTATATTTATGTATATATAAATAGATATATACAGTATATAGTTTGAAAATATTTACAGTATATATTTATATTCATATAATTTATATATATAAATATATTTAATATATAAACTTAACAATATTCTTAAATGTATACATGCATGTGTGGGTGTGTATTTATATATACATAATAAATATACACAGTACACACACAGATATTGTGTAAACAAAAACATTTATTTTGGATGCGATTAATCGTTTGACAGCACTAGTTCTTTTAATACAATTTTTATTTGTTTTAGTTTTTGTTATTTTATTACATCAAGTTCAACGAAGTTAAACTTAAAAAAAAAAAAACACAGATGAATAAGTTATATAGGTGAATGACACAATGTTTATTTTTGGCTGAACTATTCTTGTAACCGATTCCTTGTAAACATCAAATGAAACCGGAACATGAATGTATAAAAACCCTAAAAACATAATTTTCTCTCTCTCTCTCTCTCTGTGTCTGCAGTGGGTGATCAGTGGATGAATTATATCTCATTTGGGGGTCTGAGGACCCACGCTGAGCTGGAGGGAAAGCTGGTGACTGAACTAATATATGTGCACAGCAAGATGCTTATTGCCGACGACAACACCGTCATCATTGGTGAGTAAAAATAGAAATTTGCAGACGGGAAAAACACAACGAGTGTGTATCGTCTATGCACATGTGCTAATAGAAATGATGTGGCTATCATGAAACTGCTGCTATGGTGGTAATGTGAAGTAAACCGTTAATATCAGAGAATGACAGAGATGAAATGCCTCCTCCTGCTGTTAAGATGTAGTATTGTAGTCTATTATTTAACATTTCTATGCATTTTCATCATAAATGTACATTGTGTCTGCCAGGTTCTGCTAATATCAATGACCGGAGCATGCTGGGTAAGAGAGACAGTGAGGTGGCCGTCATCTTTGAGGATATCCACACTGTGAAGTCAGTGATGGACGGTCAGGAGTATCAGGCCGGACGCTTTGGATTGAGTCTGCGGCTGGAGTGTTTCAGGTTCAGGACTCATTCAAGTCTGTTTCTTGCATTTTAGCATGGTTAGAAACATGCAAATTAGGTTTAAAGATGTTTTCTACTTCCTTTGAAATCAATAGGATGATTCTTGGCGCCAACACTGACCCCAGTATTGATGTGACGGACCCTATAAGTGACCAGTTTTACAAGGAGGTGTGGATGACCACCGCTGCCCGCAATGCTACTATTTACCAGAAGGTCAGCTTAAATTTTTCCACACAAAATATCTATCTATCTATAAGTTTCTTTTCATATAACCTGACTGACACTTCTCCATCTCTTCCAGGTGTTCCGCTGCTTGCCGTCCAGTGATGTTCGGTCAATTTTAGAGTTGGATGGCTTCCTCTCTAAGCCTGGTTTGGAGAAGGAGGACCCTGCACGTGCTCAAGAGGAGCTGAAGAAGATTCGAGGCTTCCTGGTGCAGTTCCCTCTCCAGTTCCTCAGCGAGCAGAACCTTCTGCCACCCATTGGATCAAAAGAAGCCATGGTGCCCATGGACACGTGGACATGAGAGGCCTGCCCACATCACCCGAATAAAATAATAAACTGCAAATCAAGCAGATGTACCAGGAACGACATAAGCTTTCTTATTATATAAACAAACACTTCTGAGACAGAAAATGAGATCTGAAGGAGCTTCAGCCATAAGTTGTTTACCCACCTGGACAGCAGACTGGTTTGTTTCATCCCTGTTTGAAGCTTGATTGTTTATATATTCTAACACTATGCAACTAATATTATTTTTTATGAACTATTCTCCTAAATCCTATAAAATGGTGATATGGATGCTTTTGTGAAGACTTTGGTGTCCTGATTGAATGCTGTATATTGGTTTCTTGTTCATTATTATTGAACGGATTTGTGCCCTGTAACACGCACTGAATAGATATTATTCTCTGCATTTAAGTGCCAACTATGTATGTGTAACTTTTATCTTTTCTCTATATGAAGTGCAAACATTCCTTGTGTACTATATCTCAAGGTAATTTATGGTTCTGTGATGGTGGACATGGTCCATTAAATGTTGCTCTCCTATGGTATTTTTGGTGGCCTTATTTTTTTTTACTGTGTTATGAACTAAAACCCACCAAAGCATTTGTCTATTATGACCAAACCAAGTTGTTTTCATAAGACTAGTATTTGGACTTATCCCCATTGCTTGTCCATATTGTACAGTATACTGTAAAAACATGCCTGGAGCTTTAATGAAGTTTACTATCCGTTCTTGAAGTAATGAAATCATTGCTCATCACATTCCATTTAAAAGTACTGAATCAACAACAAATGCTACGGTTTAAATAAACGGTTCAGGTTTTCCATGTCAATGTAAAGACTGCAGCATGTGTGTCCCGCATTCTGAATATGCAGCAAGTATCTTGTAACAGTTGTTAGCCAAGCGCTCGAATGTCTGCACTGTTGACTGTGTATCTGCACTTTTGTAGTACTTCAGAAACTAATTCCTGTTCTCTTTATCATCTTTTCCTCATGTATTTTTACCCTTTTCCCCATTAATTGCATTTTTGCACAAAATATGTATCATCAAAAACACAAATGATCTGTGTTGGGATGTTTATGAAATATGTGAATTGATGTTACACAGATGATTAAACCATAATTTTCACACAACTGAGTCTGTCTGTAGGTGTATCTATCTATCTGTCTGTCTATCTGTCTGTCTGTCTGTCTGTCAGACACTGTGGATTCTGTCTGTCTGTCCATTTGTTTAACTGTCTGTATTTCTGTCTATGCATTTGTTTATCTATCTGCTTGTCTATAGATATGTATTAGATATTTGTATTTATCTGTCTATCAACAGTATCTGTCTGTCTGTCTGTCCATTTGTCTATCTGTCCATCTATATATGGCTATGTATTTATCTGTTTGTGCTTTTATCTCTCTCTCTCTCTCTCTCTCTCTCTCTCTCTCTCTATATATATATATATATATATATATATATATATGTGTGTGTGTCTGTTCTGAGGCTGTGTGTGTCTTTGTGTCTCTCTGGGGTGTCTGGTAATGACTGAATGTGTGAACACTGTCTTACTGTCTCAGTGGTCCGTGTGTGGTGTGGTGTGTACATGTGTTTCTCTGGGATATGTACAGCTGTCATGTTCCCTGCAGACTGCAGTCTGTGAGCTACAGCTGAGCAACAGTCTCTGATACAATCTCCTGACCTTTGACCTACCTCTCACATAGTGCACATATCACGTCATTGGGCGTCACATGGGAGAAACTCACCAGTGCAATTAGAAAGCTATAAAACCTGACGAGTGAGTTTGGAATCTTTAATAATAATCTTACATACAAATATTACATTTGACTGTCAAACTGATATTAAATTAGGTGCTGTTTCAGTGTATAAATGTTCTATTATTAGAATGATGGTCTCATAACTGGCCTAAAGTTTGCCTTGAGCAGGTCTGTTATTGTAGAGAACAAGCCCATACACAAAGTGTCATTTCTGTCTGACTGAAAAGAAATGAGAGCGAGATAAAGGCCAGGATTACTCCAAAAGCAAGCTCATGCATGTCTGAACATTGTTTCTAAAATCCTCAGATATGTGTGCCTGTGAGCCTTTTTGTTACAATAAAGAAGCGAGATCACTTTTATCAGGTATAAAATGTGACCAGGTGTTTAAATAAATGTATTTGTTAACCCTAGGAAGAGGGTGTGGTATAATATTTTCCCACAAGGATGAGTCAAATCCTCACTGGGATAATTTTCTACAAAGTTTCTACATTTAATTTAAATTTCATTAAATTTTTTTATATATTTTTTTTAAATTATGAATATCCTGACCACCAGTTACATAAAACATTAAAACTCAACTTCCTTTTCCTCAATAAACTCCTTTTTTTTTGTTTGTTTGTTTGTTTATTACATCCACAGGATGCTGTTTCAAGAACCTCACATTTATTATAATAGGCCTGATTAACCTACTTCATTCTTCACTGGAATCCCCAGGGAAAGTTTTGCATAACCACGGGTTTCACTCCTAATAAATATCTCAGAACATACGCGTGTCAGACGGCAGCAGGATTATAGCAAAGTCTTTAATGATATGTGTACAAGTGTGAATGATTTTGTTCTGCTAACACTATTAGCTAATTCACTGTCCATTAGACAAGGGAAGAAAGATAATCGCCCTTTTCCTCAAATCTTCAGAGAAAATCTAAACAACGGTGACGATGATGAATGGAAGCAAATCTGGTTTGAAGGCATGTAATGTGATCAGGCTAAGCCACACAAATACAAAGGATCTTATCAGAAAGGCAGGCTATTGCACAAACCACTGCAATGTGACTGCATTGTCAGCACAAAAGAATTTTCTCACAGGCAATGCTAATGCTAATGGTGTTGTTGCAACAGATAGAGCCCAATCAGGTTTTCAAGTACACAAAAACGGCCTGTTTTTACAGGCAAAAGTCACTGAGGAACAAAGCTGTCTTGTGGCACAAAGCGGAGAGGAATGAGAGAAATGTAGCGCACACATAGCAGAGTCTGTGCTGATAAGATGAAAGATATTGCGCAAGGGAGGCTTCAGACTAGCTGAATGCTTGACAGGGATTCACTCTGGGGAAACATGGATTTTTACAAACAAGATGTGGGAAAAGCTTTAAAAAGGCACAGAGTATGATTTCAAGACTCATGTAAGGCACATTTGTGTGTATTTTTCATAATCTCTAAGAAGACCGTCTATTCTGGAAGAATAATTTGTTTTATACTCTGAGCCCCCCCCCCCCCATCCTCCTCATTTCCATCACATAATTCCTTCAGAATAATTAATAACCCTTATTATATTTGACTGAATGATTCCACACATCCACCACTAGATGGAGCACTATTCACTGCAGTGCTGTGTCATAGATCGATAGATACCCTGATAGTACACATACATCTCAGAGACGTCTATTTGACGTCTGTATTTACATCTGCAAGGCGTATTTTTTAGGGTGTTTGCTCATCTGCAATACTTCTATAGGACGTTTCCTTTTAGATGTCAAATAGACGTCTATTGGATGTCTTTAAGATGTATATGTTTTAGAATGTATGTAAAACTGACATCTTAACAGACATCTTGCAGATGTTCATGTGCTGTCTGCGTAGAAAGAAAGAAAGATAGATAGATAGATAGATAGATAGATAGATAGATAGATAGATAGATAGATAGATAGATAGATAGATAGATAGATAGACATATAGATAAACATATAGTTATTGTAGATAGACAGACATATAGGCAGACAAATGGATAGACAGAAAAACAGACATGTACTGTAAATGGTTCATTGCCACAGTTTCAAACTAACCAAAACAATTGTGAAATGTAGCCGAGCTCATGGCATTGAATGGGACTGCCATTATGACAGACCGAGTGTGTCAGAAAGGATGTTTTCTGCCAAGGCGAATGTGAGAGGAAGGTGGTGTTGGGGGAGGAGGAGGTGTTTTTAAATCGCACTGCTTACATAAACGGAAGGTGAGAGGAAGTGTGCTGTTTGTGGCTCACTGTCTCGCTCACTGTCTGAAGTGCGGCTTCCTGTTTCTGACTGCTTTTACACATTATAAGCTGCTCAATACATCTGGATAATCACAACAACAGCTATACATTTTCTGAAGCAAATTTAAGTAGTGGCTTTCCATTCACAGCTCACTGTCAAGGGAGTTGCTGTGTGGTTTCTAAGGTGTTCTGAGAGGTTGTAACATTCTTATTTTGGTTGCTAGGGTGTCTTCACATGGTGACTATGTTTATGCAATGGCCCCTGGATTGGTGCTTAGCTAATTCGCCATATTCTGCTGAAAAAAAAGAAGTCTAAACTGGTTGGCTGGTTTTCCAGCGTAGTCATCATAGCTGGTTTGTATAGAGGTTTTAAAGGTGTTTTGAACAATTCTTTAGCTAGCAGGCTGGTCTTAAAACAGCTACTTCCAGCTTAAACCAACTAAGACTAGCCAACCAGCTTTAGCCTGGTATAGCTGTTTTGTGTTTGTTTGTTTTACTGTGTTTGTTTGTTTTACCCCCCCCCAAAATGGAAATAGCTTGTTTTAGCTGGTCTCCCAGCTTGGCTAAACTGGTCAAACTGGTCTGCCAATCTGGTATTAGCTGGTTGGTCAGCTGGTCAGCCTGACCAGCTAAGACCAGCATGTCTAGTTAAAGAAGGGGTCAAAACCAATCTAAAACCAGCCTGCAACCAGCCATAACCAGTACTGACAAGATGTCGTGGCCTAATGGTTAGAGAGTCCGACTCGTAATCCAAAGGTTGCGGGTTTGAGTCTCGGGCCGGCAGGGATCGTAGGGATTGTAGTGAATGTCCAGCGCTCTCTCCACCCTCAATACCACGACTGAGGTGCCCTTAAATGCCATAAATGGCTGCCCACTGCTCCGGGTGTGTGTTCACAGTGTGTGTGTGTGTGTTTTCACTGCTGTGTGTGTGCACGTTGGATGGGTTAAATGCAGAGCACGAATTCCGAGTATGGGTCACCATACTTGGCAGTATGTCACGTCACTTTCACTTTCAAGGCTGGAAGATCTGCTAAAATCAGACAAAATAAAATTTTTGAACTACAAATGTTGTCCAGTTTGTCAAGCATGTTAACTCATATTCCTGTGGTAGTTGCAGTTATTATATGCTATTGTATACATTGTTTGTTTGAGTTTAGCCCCGCCTTTTACTCAGAGGCCACGCCCTAGAAACGCTGGTGATTGACACGCCTTCCCCGCCGGAGCCACACGTCCTTTGGCGCTGGTTCTTTGGACTCGTGCGGCAGCAGATCATCGGTACATGCACGAGATGTCTCCTCCACATACAGTCCTATAGCGGCTTATTCGGTTTTATACACCCGGAATCGCGAAGAATAGCGGCTCCGCACCATCCGGGAGCTTCATCTGCTCCGACTGAAGTCAATCCGCCTGTTTGGTGTGTTACACGGATCAGTTCGGCGTCTGTATTCATGTTATTGCGGGCATTATATTGTTGAATATAACAGATAATCATGGCGAGTGACTCTCCTGCGAGGAGTCTGGATGAGATCGACCTGTCTGCTCTGCGGGTGAGTGGAGAGATACAGTGAGATGTTTTACTTACAATGGGTGAAATATATTGTTCAGTATCTCGCCATTAATGATGGAGGGGAAATATGGGAGCTGATATTCATGCACCTGACCGAGAAACACATCTTAGAGATGCGTGAACCATTTTAGTATTATTAGAAATATTACATTATTAGATAGATTTTTATTTTAGTCACATGTAGAAATGTTTTATTATTAGAAATATGAGAAAAAAATATTTTGTAAAATAATACAAAGATGCACTATTTGTTAGTCCTCGAGCATCTGATGAAATAATAGCGGTGGAAAAATGATTATTTTTATAATAACGTTACACAATTCGCGGCATTATGCGGCATGGATGTGTGAATTATAATTGAAACATCCTATTCAATAAACATTAGTCTTTTATTTTTACCCCTCTAACGTGACTGACACGACCGAAGTGATTATGGTCATTTTGTTTGTCAAATTTCGCACTGTATACCGTGAGCAGTTTATTATAGCTGGATGTTTTACACTGATACACACAGACTGTATCTGGTATTCATCCAGTGTCAGGCCTATAATAAATAGCAATGTGTGCATTGCAGACAGCATCACTTCTGGTCCCCTCCATTATATGATAATGATATACTATCAAGATGTTTTAGTGTTAAACGTGCACATATTGTGTTGGATTTGCAGCTTCTGTCTGTCTTTTGTTCGGTCTGTTTGAGATAATTTCTCTGTGACATACATTCTCTGGCTGGGTGGTAAGAGCGGTGTGTGCTGGCTGCTCGGGATCCTGGATGCTGAGTCCCTTGGTTTTCAGATGCTCTGCTTGATGGGTATTAGTTCACCTTTCCCACCAACAGGAAAAATCACTGGCCCTTAAAACCTGCTGGAATCAAACCAGTGCCAGGAGGCAGGATAAAATGCCATTTCAAATTTGAATCTGGCAAGACTTGGTCCCATTTCAGTAAAACAAATCCATTGTTTTTTGGCAATAGTGCAAAGATGTATAAAGCACAGCTCACAACAGAAGTCATTTTCAAGATGAGCAGTTTTCTGTTGGTCAGTGGAACAAATTCACGTACCCAACTTGAAAATGTGCGAAGTCTGCATTGGGAAGTTTTTCGACGTCATGCGAAACTCCTGGTTGCATAGATTCAAACCGGAATGACTGAAAAGTACGAGGGTCAGGAGACAAGAGAAAGTACATTTGTAAATTTATCTGATTCTAGCGAGACTTTAGGGGTGGTGACACTAGATTTTGAGCTTGCAAAATTATAAATTGCATGACATCAAGCTTTCCTGTGTCTTTAAAAAAAGAAAAAAAAAGAAATTAAATGTAAAATTAACAATACATCCCAAATGCAGAAAGATACAATATACTATATATCTGCACACCTGCAGTGTTTTACTCATTTAATTCTGCTAAGAGGTCATGCTATGACATATCAATCTTTTATTGGGCACTCGTCTTCACATGATACAAATTCACTGGTCCGAGTTAACAAAACTTGAACTTTGGAACACAGCAAAAAGTGAAACTTGTCTCCTGCATTCGCATGCATATGAATGGAATGAAAAGTGTGGTATGGCCACTTTTTATTTTGCATGAATATCCATGCAAATCTAGACAGCACTCATTATAATCAATGAATATTTACACAGTTTACACCGTAGTGACATTCTGTATGCAGTGTTTGCACTTTGTTACTCATGTAGCGATGCAAAATTAAGCTGAAATGAAAATTCATGCCGAATCTATTTTCTAAATGCATGTTACACAGTAGATCTAATTGTAAATGGTTTTATCAATGTATACGTTTCATTTTTAATATTTTTTTTTTCTTTTGTCATTTTTTAATCATAACTGGATCTTCCGGTAAAAATGTATTTCTTTGATGACATATGCAGGACTTCTCCCATCATTAACGCCGCCGCTCAAAGCTCGCATTCATTACATTTTTGATTGCAATACCAACATCTCAAAATCCAATCAGACAACAGATTCATAAAACCAAAGCCCCGCCCTATGTTTCACAATACAGAAGAAAACACCTGTACTACTTCTCTTTTATCGCAACTGTAAATTACTTTGGATGTTAGAACATGTTTTCAAAACTTGTAAACAAAATTCTGCAGAAATGCTGGCCTGATTTGTGCTGCTCTTTGTTTCGGATGCTCTATTTTCTAGACGCTCTGTATGATGTGTGCGGAGTCTCTGAATGCTGCAGTAGTGCTTTTCCTCACAGACAGTGTGCTCCTACTGTGGGCTTGTGTCATATCTCTTTAGTGAGATGACAGACCCTGATTGTAGGCATGTTAGTTATGCAACATGATCTTACCTGCGCAGCTTGAGTCATGTCTGGACATGATTTGTGAGGTAATCAGTTGACTGTGGGAAGCCGAGAGGGGTTTTACTCTATATTGTAATGTAAAGATTGCAGTTAACCTGTGACTGTTTAGCATCACCTGACTGTTTTCAAGGCCATTGCATCAGCTGGCTCAGGATTTACTAAAAACTATTTCAGACTTGTGTATTATGAATGGAAAGTTTCCTCTCTGAATTAGTCAGAGTTCTATCTGTCGTATTCGGTTTGGTTGCACTGTGGAAACCGCTCACCATGCTTGACTGTCGTCTTGAGCGACCGTGTCTGTGTTTACATCGCTGTGTAGGCGTTTGGCATTTGAGACACTCTCTAGACTCAGAAACAGTACAGCGGCCCTCTCAAGCTTTCCCGTTTCTCTCCATGTGAGGTATCTTTAATGCTTTTTTCCCCTCGCCGCTACCCATGGGCAAAGCTATTTTCCTCATGTCTGCTCACGAGCTCGCCACTCTCGCAGGATCTTTTGTGCTTAAAAATTAGGTCACCCAGTGCAGTGCGCATGGTCTTGCCTCACAGGGGAAGTGTATGCTTTGTTTCGCTGACACAGATCTGGATAATATGCTTGGTACTTTATATAGAGCATATATAGAGTCCCAGCTGATGGTTTTACTGAACTTTACATCATGTTAACCTTTGACAAGAACATTTATTTACCTTTGATTCGGTCATGATTTACTCATCCCCATGTCATTCCAAACCTGTATGACTTTCTTCAGTGGAACATAAAATAAGATATTTGAAAAATATTTTGTGTGTGTGTGTAGTATGGAAGTCAATGGGGTCCAATGTTGTTTTGGTTCCCATTGACCGTTCAGAACATCATCTTTCATATTCAACAAATATCATACAGGTTTGGAACGACATGAGGGTGAGTAAATGATGATAGAATTATTTTTTTTTTATGCAGACTGTGCTTCAAATCTGCTCTTAGGTCTATACAAACAGATTATAATCAGAATTGTCATTGTTAAACCTATTAAAAATGCAATTTGATGACGTCAACGCGTAACGATGTATATGATGCGTGGGGACATATGCTGCAGTCATCGCCGGTGTGGAAATGCTATGACGTTTCGACAAACAATGAAAAATTTGCTCTATGTTGTGTATGTCGTGGGGCTCAACAATAACACAGAATAGTATACGCACAATATCGGATTTAGATCGGTCTCGTCTGACCGATACCCGATCCGCAGAAAATGACCGTATCGGAGTCGATACCGATCCTGAGTATCGGATCGATGCATCCCTATTCACAAGTCCTTTTCCTCGAGTCGAGTAAAGTCTGGAGTCATTTCAGGTCAAGTCAAGTCTGGAAAATGCGACTCGAGTCCAAGTCACTAACTCGAGTGCCCATCTCTGCCTTGGATTGCATCAGACACATTTTTTTTGCATTTATTTTTGTCTTATATTAAGTGTCCTGATATACATATTGTTATGCATAATGACCATTTTAAAGGAATAATAAAATGTTCACTGTATAAAGAATCATTTTTGTGATTATTTATATAATATTATTACATAAAGCTTGAAGCATCAGAATAGGCATCGGTATTGGCCGATCACCATGACAAGAAATCGGTACTCTGTATCGGCTGCAAAAATCTTGATCGGAGCATCCCTAGTAATTTTAACCATAATTTTAACGATGTCCTTACTACCTTTTTGGGCCTTGAACTTGTCAGTTGCGTTGCTATCTATGCAGTGTCAGAAAGCTCTTGGATTTCTTTAAAAATACCTTAATTTGTGTTCCGAAGATAAATGAAGATCTTCTTCAGAATTTTTATTTTTGGGTGACCTACCCCTTTAAGCTGAGGTACAAAAATGACTAAAATTAAATAAAAATTAAGCTATTAAATATAAATATTTACAAAAAAAAAAAAAATGACAGATGCACAACAAATTTATTAAAACTTTGAAAAAAAAAAAACTGAAAATAAAATAAAACTAATTCAAAATATTAATAAATACTATAATAGCATATTATAAAATATCAGTATAGCCTTTTAGCAGAGCATGATAGTTACTATAATAGCATATTAAATACTAGAACAACACTAATTATTATCACCGTCCTTTGGGTTTAAAAGTCTTGTTGAATATGTAACGGATGGGTTGCAGTTCTTTTTTAAGCACAGTGCAATTAGGTGTTACTATTTGCATGTTACTTGAACTTCTACAGAAAGTGTGTGTGTTTGTGTGTATGTTCAACCTGTTTTGCCAGCATGGAAGAATGAACATATAGTTCCAGCCTCATGTTTTTTCCTGTGAATAATTAAAAGGTAAAGGACTATTACATCCCAGAGTCATGTCAAGGGGGAGGTGGGGGGAGACCCAGCTGTAGATGTCAGCCAGTGTTTTTCATCTTTTCCTTGTCTTGTGGTTCTGGCCAGCAGCATCTGCCTCTTGTGGGTAATGTTACTCAATAAAAGCGCATATGAAAAGCTAATACTCACCCTCCTGCATGTTGGAAGATTATCAGTCCTGTTATCTCCAAAGAGCAATTGTTCATCATAACCTCCTCATCACTAAGCAAATGTGGGAGAGATGGCAATTGTGTGGGGGGTTCCTGGATTTAAGGATGATCACTGGAGCACCGTCAAGAGTAATGAATCACTGTAATGAAGCACTAATGAGGTTCTGTGATTATTTGAGCACTGGAGGTCCTGCCAGATGTGTTTATATGTGGAAGAAGTTTCCTTAAATGGACATTTTTCCTATGTTTTTCCCAGTGCTTTGGTGTTATAGCATTTTTTTGGGTACAGAAAGATATGTTTTAGTTTTGGGATCCACTTTGAAATATCTGTGCTATCTTGTAGCAATATTTCACCAAATAATTACATTTCTGTTTTCATTTACTCGCATGCATATTTTTCCAAACCTCTATGACTTTTCTTCCACAAAAGACGTTTAGCTGAATGTTGATGCTGCTGTTTTTATGTAATGAATTCATATGGTGACCACATGCTGTCAACTTCAAGAAAAGATCATGGAAGGGGACTATATGACTTTATTTCCAAATCTTTTATAACAGATTGAAGTTGTTGTTGAAGTCGCCCTTCTTCCATACATACAAATAAAGGTTTTTTATTAGCATCTGTGGTTTCATGAAGAACCTTTATTCCATAAAAGATTCTTTATAGTGGAAAAAGATCAAATGTTCTTCAAACTAAAATGGTTGTTTTAAGAACTGTTCTTGAAAGGTTCTTTGAGGAACCAGAAATGATTCTTTTTTTTGGCATCACTGCGAACACCATTTGGAACCTTTATTTTGTGTAATGAGTGCTCATATCTCATTTGCTCTTGACCAAACTTGGTCATGTGACCAATGGCATTTAGCATCATTGATGTCAGATTTGAGAGGGAAAATTGATCTGAAAGTTCACTTTTTCTCTCACAAAGCAATTTTTTTTACTTCAGAAAACAGTGCATGCTACTTCTAGCACATTGACATCTATGGTCTTTTTTTGAGCCCTGTACTTAAAAGCAGCTTGTTTCATGGAATAAAAGAAAGGAATACAGTTTTGTAAACGCATGAGAGTGAGGAAGTGACTGGAATTTCATTTTTGGGTGAACTATTCCTTTATGCCTGCTTTTCTTACAGCTGGTGATTAATTGCATGGGGATTAACAAGAAATGTAATTACTGGTGTTGCATTACTGTATTGCCCCGGTCAATGGGTTCAGCTTCCCCTCTCAGGTGTATTATTGTTTATTAGGCATTCTGTTCTGCTGTGCAGAGCTGCAGTGCTGTCATTCAACATGGCATGTCTAAACATGCTCTAATCTCAAATGGTCTTTCAGAAGTTTCTATGAAGACGCCTTTCTAATACACACAGCACAGTCACATGGCTCTAGAATAGACTATAGGGGTTTGTTTACATGCAACTTCTCCATTGGAGAGCTCCGATTAGATTAGTTCAACTTAAAACGGCTCACTGTGTACTAGTACTAAAGAAGGTTCAGGGCTTTGTTCTAGTTTATTTTTAATAATCAGTAATTTTGGTGTTATTTGTGTAGGCCTGTTTTTTTTGGTTTCATTGTTCATACAAATCCCACACAACACATACCAAGTATAAATTGCATGAAGTTTTCACTTTTAATTTGCTGAAAGTCTTGTGGGTTTTACTAAAAAGGACATGACATTGTACAAAACCAGAACTTTTAATAAAAAGCTAAACATTCAGCACTTCAGTAAAGCTTTGCAGATGGGCCCCTTCCTTAATGGTGTTTTCAAGAGATCAAGTAAACGGCCTTCCACTCAAAAAGTGGACCACTTAAAGGGATAGTTCACCCAAAAATGTAAATTTGATGTTTATTTGCTTACCCCAATGGCATCCAAGATATAGGTGACTTTGTTTCTTCAGTAGAACAAAAACAAAGATTTTTAACTCAAACCGTTGCAGTCTGTCAGTCATATAATGTCAGTCAATGGTACCCACTGCTTTGAGAGAAAAAAAACATACACAGACAAAACCAAATTAAACCCTGCGGCTCGTGACGATAACATTGAGGTGTAAAGACACTAAATGATTGGTCTGTGCAAGAAACTGAACAGTATTTATATAGTTTCTATATCTTTGTCCAAATGTCCTGAGCTCTTCACACAACAGCCGGTGAGTCAAGCGTCGTCGTCTTGCTTTACGGTGGATTTTTGGGTGAGCTATCCCTTTAATTTATGGTGCTTATGGGATTGACTCTGCCAAAATGCTTATGACACAGGTGGGGTTTAAAGCTACAGTGTTACTGAAGTATGCTTTGATTCCATTGATAGCTACCATTCCATTTCCATAATATTACTACAATGCCTTGTCCTCAAAACTATATTACTACAAAAAATAAAGTAGTAGTTTTTTTGTACAAAGAAACATAGTGTAATGCAAATGCTTTGCTCAGTTTTATGCACTGTTGCATTATGAAATGTCAGAGAAAAATTCATAACATAACATGCAAGTTGCGTTCTCAGTGTTGCTGCTAGTGCAAACTGTAAATTACTTTTATGATGGAGCAACAATTTAAAAAGTAACCAAGATAAAATTTTATAATATATTTTTACAATATTTTTTTTTTACTGTATTTCTGATCAAATAAATGCAGCATTGGTGACTTAAAAAAATATTAATAATAATTAATAGTTAAAAATTTTACATTTTGTGGTTCAACAGCTTGTCCTTGGAGCCTTGTACCCTTAAAACGACATATTTGTACCTTTTTTACCCCTAATAGGTACAAATTAGTACCTTAGTAATATCGTTAAAGGGACAGTTCACCCAAAAATGAAAATTCTGTCATCATTTACTCACCCTCAAGTAGTTCCAAACCTGTATGAATTTCTTTGTTCTGCCGAATACAAAGGACGATATTTTGATGAAAGTTTTGGGGCACCATTGACTTCCATAGTAGGAAAAAAAAATACTTTGGAAGTCAATGGTGCCCCAGAACTGCTCTGTTTCCCACATTCTTACAGAACAAAGATATTCATACAGGTTTGGAACTACTTGAGGGTGAGTAAATAAGGAAAGAAATTTCATTTTTGGGTGAACTATCCCTTTAAGGTACTAATATGTACCTATTAGGTGTAAAAAAGGTACAAAGATGTCCTTTTAAGGGTATTGCTCCAGGGACAATATTTTGTTTTTGCGAATCATCAGTAATAATGTTAATCTTCTCAAAGCTGGCTGGTTTGGTTCAGAGCTTAGCTTATTGAGGAATTTTTTTAAATCCTAGAGAAAATGAAAGGGAAAAATACAGAGGGTGTTGCATTTGCTCTGATGGACTGCTGGTGTACTCTGTCAATGTTAGCCTGATGCCTGAGGTGTCTTTCCATGAGAAATATGAACTTGCTTCTTAAAAAACAGTTTGACTCATTGTGTTATTTTTCTGTAACTGTTGAAGCAGCAGAAGTAATGGTGTATCATTTAAAACTGCTGAATGCCTTGAGAAACATGCGCCACTTTAAGCATCTTTACATTCGTAAGCAGAATGTGGTGGTCTCATTTTTGGTCAGCAGATTTTCCTCATTCCTGTCCATCTGTAGGAATGTGTTTTGGAGGCAAAATTTTGTTTTCGAGAGAACAAACGTCTCAAAATTGATGATAAGCATGGATATATACACCCTTCCTTTCTCCAGTGTGTTTCTCTGTAAAGAACTGTACGTTTTCACAGTCTTATTTCAGGAATGAAGTGTCATGCAGGTTCAGGCACATGCACGAGTTATGTAAGATAGATATGTGAGTGTTTATTTAAAAAGAATCACAGGAAGATGATGTTCCTGCAGGTACGGTGACGATGCAGGTGTGTAATTTCGGGACCTCATGTTCCGTCGGGTCTCAGAGCAGTGGCGAGATTGATGGGGTTTCCGCTCACAACCGGCAGCAGTGATGTTGAGAGTAAGGTCTCCGTCCGAGCGTTGTGCTGACCTAATTCTTCCCACACTGACTCTGTGGCTGGGTGTTAAAACTCATGCTTTGTTTTAAAGAATCTGAGCTGACTACACTGTGCCACTTTTAGCCTGTACCCATATGCTTTTAATTTACTGTAAATTCATGTTTGTTTCCGGCTGTTCCAAGGCAGGCATACTTCATTCTGGCAGCAATTTATAATGATTCTTGAGTCTTCAGATGAAATTAGTGCAAAAAAGTACTTTAGGAGATGTCACTGTGTTATATTTTGTTACTGGAATACAATATAATAAAAATAATTTTGTAGTATATCCAAAGGTCAAATAGTACTTCATAGAGTACTGTTTAAACGTTTGGGGTCGGTAAAATGTATGTTTTTGAAAGAAGGCTCTAAGCTTAACAGGGCATCATTTATTTGATCAAAAATACAGTCAAAACAGTATTTGTGAAATATCATAATTTAGGATAACTGTATTCCATGTTAAAATATATTTCTTTCCTTTTGTCCAGAAAAATAATTAGGACATCGTTAAAATAGTCCATGTGACATCAACAGTTCAAACATAATTTTATGCAAAAAAAACCCACTTTATTCAACAATTCTTCTCTTCCGTGTCAGTCTTCAGTGTGCGATTATGTATACCATGATACTGTATGATTTCCATATTCAAGTGCTAAGTCAGTTAGTGGGAATACAGCCAATTGGATTTCCCAAAGTATATTGGACCCGCCTCTCTTGAGATTCTCATTGATCAAGAGTAGGTGCCATTATTGCACTTCAAGGCAGGGCCGTCGATAAGGGCTAACAAATGAACCTTTTTCAATAACACCTTTCTCCAAGAGACCATTTACTATAGTATTGCCATTGTATCTTTAGTTACGCACACCTTGTTCTTTCTGAAAATCCCATTCAGTAAATTTATATTCATCTTAATGAACCTGTATCTATCCTTCATGTTTCACCAGCTTCATCTTCAGCTTAAGCTGTTTTGCATGTTTTTGTGAATTCACTGAACCATATTTCATAAATTACCCCTCTGGTGACATGAATGAAGTTGACAGCTATTGTCGGATTACCATGGCAACGTGTCTTGCTTATTGTTCCAGGTGTATTGCATTATTTATTGGTTGTGCTTATTTTCATGAGCATCATGCTTGTTGGAGCTGAATTGAACTCTGATAGTTCTGGTAACTGCTTTAGTTTTATTAACTGAAAATGACAAGAGTGATTTGATTTCAGTCTTGTTGGCTTTTTATATTCCCACCAACACATAATGTGTTTTGCCGTCACTTTTAAATAGAAACGGCACAGTCAGGTAGATATTATTGGTTCCTGTGCTAAAAATATCTTTACGTCAGGCATAAACTTAAAACGTTTTTTGGGAAAAAAGTTGTTGTTTTGGTTTGCAGGAATTAGGACATAATTTAGCCTCAGAGTTTGTTTCAAAATTAATTTTCTGGCTTTGGCTCACTGGGTACTTTAATAGGCTTTTATGTTCAACGTGCAAACAGATTTAACTTTAATTGACACGCTTTGTTAGGTCTAATGACTGCAGTGTCAGCATTTATGATGACCTCAGTGTATACAGTATGTGTGATTCTCCTTGATGTTCAATGACAGGATAATGCAAGCTAATCTCCTCTTCTATTATTTTCTCCCCTCAGGACCCTGCGGGCATATTTGAGCTGGTGGAGCTCGTGGGAAACGGGACCTACGGACAAGTATATAAGGTAAATAATGGTGTACGATAAGTCAAATGTATGATTGGC
Organism: Barbus barbus; assembly: GCF_936440315.1. Classification (NCBI taxonomy): domain Eukaryota; kingdom Metazoa; phylum Chordata; class Actinopteri; order Cypriniformes; family Cyprinidae; genus Barbus; species Barbus barbus. The sequence continues at coordinate 18,119,525 of NC_136722.1, read as the reverse complement.
TCTATAGAACTATCCAGTTCAGTCTCAGAAACATGTTTTGTATTTCCCTCAGCTGTTTGCTTCAAAGTTTTCCCTCTCCCTCCATTAAAGATCTGCACTTACCTGTTAGTGGTTCAGCAAATCTTGCGTTATATGTGTGGTATGTTCAGACGTGTCAAGACTCATGTGTTTTCTTATACTTCTTTCCATTTCTCTGAATGATCATTTGCCCCCTTTTGTTGAAAAAATCTTAAGTGCATATTTGGACAGGGTGATTTGTTTGCAAACAACATTCTGGAAAATATAAGGTTTAAGTTGTTGATAGTCATTGTAAAAAGTTTTGCACGGTTTGACAAGGTCTGAACAGGTTGGGATGCTTGAACTTTGGTTTGGTGTTTCTTTTTTTGTTTGAAGGTGAAAAGATTCACATCATCTCTTTGGTTTTCATCCACAGGGATCAGACCGCTAGTTTGGGTATGATTGATGCGTGCTGAGAGGAGAATAGAATACTATTGATCTGTTTTTTAAATGAAGAGCTCACTGATCAAAGTGTCGCATTTTGACACTGAAGCCGCGAGAGGTGATATAGAAGCAGTTAAGCAGTCTGTCAATCTGAACCGCTGTCATTATGCAATACTTTTAAAGGATTAGTTCAGTCAAAAATCCTGTCGTCATTTACTCATCCTCATGTCATTCTGAACCCATATGACTTATTTTTTTTCAGTAAAACACGATGGGTAATGGTGGAATTTTTATACTATATATTCAAGTTATATAATTCAAATTATGCCATCCTCTATATTTCATTTGCATCTTGATTTATTCAAATGTGGTTTAACATTTTGATGGCTAAGTATGTTGTACCAAATTTTTGCTGTAGATATTTGCGCTAGAGACGCGGCGGGCTTTATTGCACAGCATTTGTGCTGTGAGGCACGTGCGCATTGCTTGACAGTGTGTGCTTCCACCCGCTGTGTTTTCTTTAGGTAAGCTTTCATTTATGCCGTTTGGAATGCTGTACTATTAGATGCATGAAACTCGCGCACTAACAGACTTTCACATGCGCTTTGTTTGTTTGTCCTGAGGCTCGATTGTGGTTGCGGTTAAATGCACTTGCATTTTCAAATACTTTTTAATACGAAATTGATTTACACACAGTCAGTTATGTTTTCAGAGCATGACAAAACATCTGATATATTGAAATAGATCTGTGCATTAGTGTGAATGCAGCCTGTTAAAGCTGCCACAGTCTATAATCTCATCAGTAATAATCAAACAGCAATAATGCTGAGGGAAAAAGAAAAACCCATAACTATTGTCTATAAACTTTCCCATACACTCTTAAAAATAAAAGTGCTTCACGATGCCATAGAAGATCCTTTTTGTCCAAATGGTTCCATAAGGAACCTTTAACATCTGAAGAACCTTTCTTTCACACAAAAGGTTCTTTGTGGTGTAAGAAGGTTCTTAAGATTATTAAAAGGTAAGGAAGAGGTGAACCTTTGACTGAATGGTTCTTTGTGGAACCAAAAATGGTTCTTTTATAGCATCACGTGAAGAACCTTTTGAAGCACCTTCATTTTTAAGAGTGTACTTAAAGAACACTTATTTTAAATTAGTTTTTTTTTTTTAAGTAACCTGCTTATATAATAAAAAAATTAAGTAAATCTCGCACAAAATAAATTTAATATAAAATCTATATGAAAATGTAGCCGTGTGCAGTAATATTCAAAATTGAGAATGTGACACATCGTAATATTGAGTTGATAATGATAATCGTAATTGAATTGAATTGTGAAACCACTGAAGATTCACAACCCTATTTTTAAGATGGCATTACTGACACAGAGATTCCAATTATAAACAGAAAGCATAGAAACTGCAATTTTGGTTAAAATGTAAAGTTGTAAAGATGTATTGATGTATTTGCACAGCAGAAGAATTAATTGGGAAAAAAATGTATATCAAGAATAATTTTGGAATCGGATCGTTACTCCCAACGCAATTAAAAAAAAAAAAAATGTCTTATGTATACCAAGGCTGCACTTGATCAAAAATAAGGTAAAAAACATTATTGAAAAATATCATTACAGTTTAAAATAACTTTTTTTAATTTCTTGAGAAAAAGAAAATCATACTAACCCCAAATTAGCTTTAGCATAGTATTCTACCCGATGGCTTCCTGTTGTGTTCCACTAAAGTCATTGAGATATGAGATCAGAATCAGAAAGAGCTTTATTGTCAAGTATGCTTGCGCATACAAGGAATTTGTTTCGAATATCAAAGATGTACAAATGAGTAAATTATAAGAGCTGTTTCAATTCAGGATGAACTAACCTTTTAAGATTTGAATAAGAATTATTAGACAAATTAAAGAAGCGAAAGAGGAAGTGGTTGTGATTGTCACTTTTAAGTCCTCGGGGAAAAGCCGCAGTTTGCAGAAGTTTTTTGGCTTGACGTTGAGCTCTCTGCGAGTGCAGTCAGTATACTGAGAAAACCAGTAGGAGGTGTGATTCTGAGGTGTCGTCCACTTGTGAAGGTGTATGGAGGGGTCATATCCTGTCAGGTGCTAGATTTCGTTTCCCTCAGTCTCACATGATGAGATTTGATCTCTTTTTTATGGAAAATGAGACAGATGCATCACAGCAAAAGATGAACTCTGCTAATCAAACGGCCCCCTTCATGAATACTTAGCATGTGTTAATAAGAGTGAAAGAGAAAAAGTGTGAAGAAGGGAGAAAAATGAAAAATCATGTGAGACATGATTCGCTAATTTGTCGGCTGCATCAGGGTATAAATGTACCATTATTTCTTAATTGACTGAGTGTGCTCATTACCAAGAATTCCTTTGCTCATAACCATGTTTTCTGAGTGCAATCTCCGAGTTGTTATAGGAGCTTGGTGTTCTTCAGCAGGTTTTGTGCAGTCAAATTATATGCTATTATACTCCTAAATATTGATTCTTTTAGCTGACAGAGCTGGGTAGTAACTGATTACATGCAATCTGAATTACTCATGAAGGACTCATAATTAGAGTATATTACATTTTTAAATAGACCTACTCGTAATCAGACTACAGTTACTATAGTTTTATTGATTATGATTACGTAAATTTACACAATGGCAATAAATAATTCGTAATTTATTGATTCTACCTAATTATTTTTCATCTTTTAAATTTTCCTTTGTGAAATGCTTACATGACATGCAGGTAAACCAATAAAATTAGGGATGCACGATATTAGATTTTGCCGATATCCGATATGCTGATTTTTTTTTCAATCATTTTGGCCGAGACCGATATATTTCCTTTTTGTTTGAAAACAACACCAAGTCTCTGTGCAGAAATTTTAAGCAAAATATAATTTTGGTTAGTTTTTAAGAAGAACTTATTTGTTAGAATTAAATAAACCATAATGAAGGTTTTTTGACAGCACATTGAAGCTTTGAAAATAACTATAAATAAACTATATATCAATCGCTGCACCCCCCCCCCCCCCCCAGAAAGATGCCGTGCGTGCTAAACTTAACATTTTATTTTATTTATAAGATTTAACATTCATAGATGTCTAAAGCAAAAGAGTTTTAAAAATTCTGAAAATCTTTTAGAGCTTATGATTTGTTTAAAAAATAAAACGCATTACACGTTAATGAATAAAACAGTATAAAATTCATGTCATGTTTGTGATTTTTTTTTTTTTTTTTTTTTTTTTTTTTTTTTTTTTCTTTCATGCAAGTTATAGCTTCTGACCTTTAAATCAAAACATACTCATTTTATGACATCATATACTGCTTTATTTAATCAGAAACACAGTCTAAATCTTACATGTTTAGGCTATTTGACTTAATTTAATTAGAAGTAGGCCAACAGATTAAAACTCCCTACCGAACGGGCATTAGGACCCGGGGGAGGCGGTCACTACTGCTATTACTGTTTACTCTATCACACACCAAATGCATCATTCTGTAGGTGCATTCACAGATTAAATGCAATAATCCAAAAGAGTGAATCTAATCATCATTCAGACAAAACTTTGCTTCAAGAATGAGCCACACTGCTGACGTGATCTAATCACTAGCACACCCTGAGCACATGCGAGTTAATGTATTCCTCTTATCGGCAAGACACATCGGCATAATTTGACATAATTTTTCATATCGGCCCGATATTTACATTTAAAGCCAATATCGTACATCCCTAAATAAAATATTTCATTTTCATGTTTTATTTTGATTGATGTTATTTTAAAGTAATTTAATTTAATTTTACATTTTTACGTCTTAATTAAAGGGTTAGTTCACCCAAAAATTAAATTCTGTCATTAATTACTCACCCTCATGTCGTTCCGAACCTGTAGACCTTCGTTCATCTTTGGAACACAAATTAAGATATTTTTGATCAAATCTGAGAGCTCTCTAAACCTGCGTAGACAGCAACGCAACTGCAGTGTTCCCAGAAACGTAGCAAGGACATCGTTAAAATAGTCCATGTGACATCAGTGGTTCAACCGTAATTTTACGAAGCTGCGAGAATACTTTTTGTGTGCAAAGAAAACAATAATAAGATAATTTATTCAACAGTTCTTCTCCCTGAGTTACCATCTTCCGCCATTTTGGAGAGTACCCCAGAATGTAATCAAGGTAATCAGTGCTGTTTACATTCAGCATGCGCTATTGAAATATGTCTATTGAAAGTAAACAACGCTGATTACGTTAATTACGTTCTGGGGTACTCTCCAAAATGGCGGAAGATGGTAACTCGAGGAGAACAATTGTAACTAACTACAATTTTTGCCATGTAATTTGGAATCAGTAACAGACTACAATTTGTAATCAATCTACCCAGCTCTGTTAGCTGATAAATGCATTTTAAATGCCTTATCCGTTTCTTCTGGAGACAATAACATGGATGACTCATCCTGCACTGCACAGATTTTTGTCCAATCAGATGCTCTTTTGATTGAATGTCCCTCCCCCAATTTCAACTGCCTTCAACCAACAGGTAAAGCCTATTGGCTATTTAAAAGGCAGATGAATCTTTCTCAAATTTTTATTTTTAAATTTGGGAAAGGATAAAGAGAAAAAGAAAAAAGGAAATAAACAAAGAAACAAACAACTCTCTAGTCCATAGCTGTCCAGGAAGAAAATTAGAGTGGTAGTTTGCTTTCTTAAACTAAAAAAAAAAAAAAATGCTGTAGAAACAATTTTCATTGATTAATTACAAAGAAACCGCAAGTGACAGACACATTCAATTAAATGTGAAATTTTGAAGTAGAAAAACTTAAATATGTACAACTTAGGAAAATCAGGGTCCTATGGATGGTTGCTTTATAGTTGCTAGGGTGATCTGGGTGCTTCTTTGGGCATTGGGGATTTCTAGGGTGCTTCTGTGTGGTTGCTATGGTGCTTGCTGGTGCTTAATGTCCAGCCCTCTTTTAATGCAAGTATTTCATTGCTTATCTTTTAATTGCAAGTCAGATGGCTTAGCAAAGTAATAGTGCACCTCTAACAAGCCAAACCATTTGAAGTATAATTTATATCTGTAACAAACTGAACAGGATGAGTTACTCACCAAAGTTTAGCAATAGTATGTGTGAGCAATAGTGATAGTAATGATTTCCTTGGCAAACATATTATCCAGACATTCCCTCTGTGCCGCCTCCTGATTACCAAGGTTTGGATAAACAGGTAGTCTGGTAGCGAAATTTAGTTTTTATTTTACATAAAGGTACATTTCTGTGTCTGTTGGTGAGGAATGAAGAAAGCACAGTCTGCGGTGTTTGTGCACCGGATTTGTGTGGGCTAATCAGTCCACACACACACACACACACACACACACACACACACATATATACATATATATATATATATATATATATATATATATATATATATATATATATATATATATATATATATATATATATATATATATATAAAATGAATATAAAACACTCTTGCTCATTTATGTGTGGGAGTTTTTCAAAAGCACAAGCGCCTGACATCTTTCAAAATCCTGGTATTATTTAAAACAGCAGGCATTCATTTATTATCATATGTATGCGGAAGCTGAGTAGTTTTTGAACCAAATTAGACATTTTGTTGATGACATTCTGGTGGCTTTGGTGAAGCTGCATTTAGGTCACAATCAGCCATGATTGACTGAATGTTTAATGTGAAAGAAATAATAGAGGCAGGGAAATTATGAAACATGGTATTTATGTATTGCTGAATAGTTTTTCTGTTGACACCCATGACTTTTTTCCTGATTTGATATGAGATTGCATGCCTCTTCTTTTAAATCGGACTTTTGATTTGAATTGCTTCATTATGCGAGTTCTTTCATCTATTGCTCTTATTTGTTTTCTTTTTTTTTAAATGTGAAATCAGTCATTATTTATCTTTATGAATATTGTGGGGTAAGTAGAATGTAACATTTATATTCATCTTTTATCTATTCAGTTAACTAGTGGATTCATATTCATAATGTCATTTCAGTTCATTGTGTTGCTTTGTTTCACTCTCAGAGAATGAACATTGATTATTGATGACGCATTTCTTTCATTTTTATTCATTCAAGGCACTGATTATAAAAGAATCCTGAAACAAAAACTGTGTCGAAGCTTCTGCGATAATATTAAGCAACACAAATGTTTTCAACATTGATGATACTAAGAAATGTTTTTTCAGCACCAAATTAGCATACGGTATTAAAATGATTTCTGAAGGAATGTGACACTGAAGACTGTGAAGAGTAGAAGATACCAAAGAGTAATGATGCTGAAAATTCATCTTTACCGTCACCGGAATAAATTACATTTTAAAATGTATTATAATAAAAACAATTATTTTAAATACTAAGTACTAATATTTGACAGTATTGCTGTTTTTACTGTATTTTGATCAAATAAATGCAGCCCTGGTGAACATAAGAATGCTTTTTATTTAAGATTTTTAAATTAAATTGAATATTAAAAATCTATTTTACCCTGTTGACTTGTCAATAAACAGAGCAGATTTTACAATAACTAAGCAATGCAAAATACTAGAGAAAAGGTCATCAGAAGTTCCAGGCCTCTATCAGTGCCGCATTAGTTATCTAAATCAGCAGCTCTACCCAAAGCTCATTTCACGGTGTCTGGAGCATCTTGGATGAATTGTGGGTAATTTCTTTAAAAGTAAGTTGCTTAAAAGATCAAATGTGCTGGTCCGTAGCAAAACCTTTTTAGTTTTAGAGTCGGCCTTGTTAAACAGATGTCTTCTGCTTCACTCTGTAGGGCTGTAGCAGCGTGACTCCGCATCTCTGTTGGAGTTTGCAAAGCTCATCTTAACATGGTGCTTTTTGTGCTGTAATTGTGATCCTGAAAAAAGGGGCGGGCCTCACTTTCATTTTACTCAGCCTATCTGGGTCAGAGTTGAAAGAGAGATGATTGTGGTCTTTTTCTTATTAACGGGGGATCTTTGAACTCTCGGACTCCTGCATTGCTGCAAGGTGGTTTATTAAGTCCAAGGGTCGTAGGTTTTGATCTCGCTGACCTGCAAGAACAGATGAGCACGAGCAAGTATTGATTGTTATATTTGACTAGATGCAGGTAGGCCAAACACTGAAGTTATGGATTATAGAAAAAGAAACATTATAGGGCAGGGACCTGGTTAAATAAATAGTTTTTGATTGTTTTTTGAGAAAATTAACCCATTGCATACATCACCAGAGAGAAAAGTCTGTAGTCAAAAAATCAAGCATACATGAACGAATTGTTCACAATAAGATCTGTTACATGCATTTAGAAAATATATACATGGGGAATTTTCATTTCAAGAAATTCAGGAGTTTGAGTCCCTGCAGAAAATCCCACATAGCTCTTTCTCTGGTGGGGCGCCATTTTGGGAGATCCAGAAAGCCATTAAAAACGTGCCCTGTATTAGAAGAAATAGGTTCTGGGTCAGGATGTGCTGCGTTGGGACCGCTCATCTCCCACTCACATGACACTGCTTTTGAGAGAAATCTGCTATGAAGGAGAAAGATACAAATGTGGGCACTTTTATCAAAGCTTGCAAGTTTTCTTTTCAGACGCTTTTAAAGATTTTAGGAGAGCATCACTGTGTCAACAAACCCCCTTAATGGGATAGTTCACACACATACACACAAAAGAAAATTGTTGTCATTTACACTTACTTTCTTTTATGGAACACAAAAGGAGATATTTTGAAGAATGTTCATGCTGTTATGTTCAGTTAAGTGAATGGGTATTTTAGCTTTGACATCCTGCTGTACTGTAAATATCTCCTTTTGTTTTCCATGGAAGAGTGAAGTTGTAAAGGTTTCATAAGATTGGACGAGTAAATGAATCATTTTCATTTTCTGTGAACTGGAATTCTAACATGTAATTTACTGTAATTGAATTATACCTGAGAAAGATTGAGGCTTGTTAGGTGTGTGAGGTGACAAGTTTATCTATATTTTTCTTTTTTGATTTGGTTTTTAGAAGTAGTTTTATGTAGTAGACTATGCTTTAGATTTTAGGTTCTTCCCCTTTAAAGCACCATCACTACAGCTTCCCACATTCAGACGGACATATTTGGTCTTTGAGCATTGCATTTTTGAGACTGCGTGTCAAGTTAAAAATAGTTCAGGTTTTAAGTAGGACTCGAGACCCCAGGATTCTGTTAAATTTTGTTGCGCACTGTTTCAGGCTGGAATACTATATTACAACTTTGCTCAGATTTTTGGCCCGATTTACAGTCTGAACGAGTCTATGCTGGTTGCCAAAAATCAGAATCAGAGTTGAAAATCATGTACTTTTTTTTTTTTTTTCTGATTGAATTTATGCTTGTAACGACTGAAAGTTTGGTAGTTTGTGATCCAGGGTTATTATTGTAAACTAAAACCAAAACCATAAAAAAGGTTGTTACTTAAAATAAATGTCAATTGTTAGTTAAGTATAAGAAAAAACAGTAACACTTTACTTATAGCCTTATCTATGAAGCATTATAAAAGTAGTTTTAATGCATTAATTATGCTTTCTAATGCACCTTATAATTCTTTGTACAATCTCATGAGCAATTGTAACCACAGTTAATGCATTATAACACTTATAAATTCATTGTTACACTAATGCTTTTTAAATTTAGTTATAATCATTTATGATGAAATATAATGTATTACAATGCACATTATGAATAATTATAATGCATTTTACCCTTTAATAACCCTTTATAATGCATTATACTTAAAGGCTTAAGTAAAGCGTTACTGAAAAAAACTTATTTCACTTTTATTTCAACTAGATTTCATTTAGTTTAACTTAATTACCAAAACTAAATAAACTAAAACAAATAAATACATAATTTATAAACACTACATAGACAAAACAATGACTAAATGACAAAAACACACAACAGAAGTACTAAAACTATAAATTATGCTAAAATAACACTGGTGATCCTCAGTCATTCAGGCAACCCACTGATTTGATTTTGAAGGTACAGGATGTCGTTTTGCACATCTCTAACTCAAAACACCTTAGCTACCACATACCAACTCCCTGGCAACCACCCACAACACATTGTAGCACCAAATGTTTTCCAGCAAAGCACCCAGAAATCTAGGTCCACATTATGAGTGAAGGCTTTGCATGTTCTTCTCACCCATACATTATGAGATAAACACAGACCTTACGGTTAAATAAGGAAGTTTCCACAATGAGGCTCTAAATAAAACACCAACTTCCTGCATTCCATAAGTGACTGCAGGGCATGTGGTCTTTTGAAGACTGTTCTCTGAATGGGAGATGAGTGAAAAGATTCTGGCCCCTCCAAAGCTCTCTCAGAGACTGAACTGAGAGGGTCACACTAGGTCACATGTCTCAGGAACAAGAGGAGCTGTCTGTAGAAGTGTGAAAATCACAAACCTCCTCCTCCTTCCAGGCCTGTTGCTAGGCTACAGAGAGGAAGTGGTGCGTTGTGCTTTTGCTTTTTTTTTCCACACTGGCACCCTGTGTCTACCGTTAAGCGGTACAAACATACACCAGGCTTGCAGTGACAAATTACTTCCTGATCCTGATTGTACAGTAATAACTGTTCCGTTTTCGCAACTTCTTCAAAGACACACATATCTAAATGGCTGTTGTTTGGCTTCCCTGCCCTCCAGCAGATACCGTCTTAGTTCTCACAACTGGAGTGTTGAGTATAGCCAATAGCAGCCGTGATGATGAAACCTCACAGCAATGTCTTCCTCACAATATTTTGCAGCTACGGTTACAATGCATTACTACTGGAAGCTCTCCGATAGCCATTTACAGTCATTTCAGATATAATGGGAACAGACCTCAGTATGCATTTCAGCTGCCAGTCTAGATTAGAAGGGTTCTGCTACCGCATAGTGTGCTTATGTTTGGTTTCTAAAAGCATTCATTCACACACAAGCTACAAAAAAATCTGCTGACGACTCTGGAAAAGCCAATCTTTTAGAATTTATTTTATATTAGCATAAAGCATCCTATGACTTTGTTGAAATTGTGTTATGTAGTTTTTTCACAACCATATTTACTATTTTTGCATTATAGTTAATGCGTACCATACTAGGTACAGTATGCATATATTTTCTGTGTAAAATACCAAGTTTTCCTATTGCACTTTATGGGGTACTGATGATGCATTGCACTTGATCATTCATTTCCATTTTTAATATCTATTTCTTTATTCATTACTTTCATTAATAAGATCTTACCAGAAAAAAGTTTTAGAATGTTTGTCATATACATGTTTAAAACACCTTTTTATTTTATCCTATTTTATTATTTTTTATTTATTTTTAAGATTCATTTTTGACTTTATTATGATAGGCCAGTGTAGAAGAGACAGGAAGTGAAGTAGGAGAGAGAGAGGGTGGGTGGGATCAGCACAGGTCCTTGAGTCGGGATTCGAACTCGGAACAACCTGTAGCGCAATGGCACGATATGTCAGCACGCTGCCCACAACTATTGGCGCTGACATTTTTGTGATATGATGTGATATGTCATGTCACTGTGCAATTGTTAGAAAACTCTTGCCATGAGAATAGTATCAGCTGCTGACATGGCATTAAAATCTCAACTACCTACCTACTTAAGTCAAATTTACTTGACTAGACCGTCAAAATTTAAGACATTTTTATATAAAAAATTTGGTCAGCTTCACGGTGTTTAAATGTGTTCTATAAATAACATGTACTTACTTACTAAAATACAAAATTGCAGTTATTTTAAAAATAAATATGGTTATTTTGATAAATACAGCTAAGTTTATCATGAAATGTAGTGAGGTCATGTGACAACAGTTTGAAACACTTTCTGTTGCATTTTGCTTACCGTTTTGCATATTGTTTCTAAAAATATTGCTCAATGTACAGCATATACGTGTGCAGTATGTTAATATTCCATTCTGAGCACAGTTATATTTATCATTAATACTGCACAGTCGGCACATTAGCGTCTTGCTTTTTTCATGGCTTATGGCAATTGAGGACAGTCTTTTCTTATGTCAACGCTCCAGAACTTTTCAGTTAATCTCTGTCAAGATGGCAGATGGTTTTTCCAGTTAGTAGTCGGCCCTGTGAATCTCCTCCTCATGAGAGACGTGGAGCTGTAGAGCGCAAATCCATCACACATGCACCCCTTCGCCAACGTCCACACATCTGATTCATTAATATGCCAGCATAATTTATTACGATTAGTCAGATGTATTATTATCATGATTGGCTCATGTGTTCTGTCACAGATGTCTTCAAATAAGCCAACATTTTGTCCAGTCAGCATGTTCTCCAGCTCAAAAGCTTCAAAACTACCAAGCCATATCGAAAGCAGCCACTCAGAACAGCCTAGGAAATCCACTCAGACCAATTTAGAAACTGCATAGCAATCACCTAAAACGCACAGCATGGGAAGAAACACCTAAAAATTATATAACAATTAATGTTTTTTTTTTTATGGCCGACGTCAGTATCTTTAGTTTCCCAAACAAGATTTATGAGGGAACTGCAGGGTGTTTGTGAGTTGATGAATAATCTAAATCGAATGTAACATTAAAATAAACAATGGGGATGCATAATTAGTCAAAATAAAACTGAAATTCATGGTTACAGTTTATAATGCCTTGCTTTCAGAAAGGCTCCATTGTTTATGTGTTTGGAAACACAATGTGTGCTAATGTTCACTTTCTTAACTTTCACGTTTGGATAATTTCCTACATTTTTGTGGACAGAAGTTTACAGCATTTCATTTTTGTTAAATTATTGAAATATTAACTTTAAAATCTTAGATTTCTTTAAGTAAATATTTTACATCCAAAGGGATTAGCTGACAAAAAAGGTTTAGGAACCTCTGTCTGTGAGCAGGATGATAAATGATAATTAAAGATAGGAAATAAAACATGCCGCAATAAATTAACTTAAATTAAATTTACTAAATGAGAAAAAAAAATGGAACTTGAAAATATAAAATAAACATTAATACTACAAAGTCTCACTTCCAACACTTATCAGATGATGCCAATAATAAAAGACAAATATTGGCATTTTGGTCTATATATAATTGGTTGACCTAGTAAAAAATTAGAAATAATCATTAGATGCTTAAATACGCCATGGTTCCTACATGTCTCTGTGTTTATTAGAATGTTAAAAGTTACCTATTCAGTGATTTTTCTCATTGCCTGTGTTGATTTTATATAGTCATGTGGTTTGTCTGGGTTTCTCCACTCGTTAATACTTTCCAGTAGCAGTTGAAGTTGTTAATGAGCACTGGTGGGACTTGTATGACGCTCTTTCCTCATGACCCCCCCCTTTTTTTCGCTCTTCCCCTCCTTCTGTTGCCGAAACATCTCCTCTGCTCAGAATCAAAGCGGTGGGAGTGTGTTGGGTGAGGAGATGAAGTGTGCATAATTCATTCTGAAGAGCACACACTGGGTGATTCTGCCGTTCAGATGAATGCACTTCTGCTCAGATCTGCTGCCGTGTCTCCTGCTATTGTCCCAAAACACGGGACCTGCTGAGCACACAGATGATCTGCATCCGCAGTGTCTGTTTCTCTCGTTTCTGGTTATGAAATACAATTGAGCTTGGGGGAAGTGAGGAACATAACAGGTAAACAGGAGGGAATTGGGGGAGACCCGGGACAGTGATTTCCATTTCCACATTCCTTCGGTTGCGTAACGCTTTTGGAGATTCGTCCAATCCAAACAGAATTGTCATCTGGTGGCATTGTAACACACACACATTAACAAACACAAAATGGTACAGCCAAGAGCCCGAGATCATTCACACAGGTTTTTGGGTCTGTTTCAATCATTCTAGGAAGCGTGTGTGTTTTGTATGCTGTTACGTAATGATGCCTTGTGCCAGAGAGGCTTACTTCCACCCATTCTTCTGCCACAGATAGATCTCATCACCACATGTTCAGTAATGCCAGTATGATGTTTGTATGACACTCGTGAATGATATTTCCACTCTCTTATCTTTCTCTCTTCAGGGACGTCATGTTAAGACCGGCCAGCTCGCTGCGATCAAGGTCATGGATGTCACAGGGGTAAGAGCGCAAGTAGCCACCTCGGTTTCCTGTTTCTCTCCATGTTGGTTTTACTTTTACACTTTCACTCTTTACTTGTTGTATGATTTTATTTGAACGCAAACATGCATGGGTCATGCTTCACCTACTATAAATTCCCCGTAGGTGTGAGTGTGTGTTTGTGTGTGAGCCCTGTGATGGACTGGCCATCCGTTCAGGGTGTCCCTAACTGTGCACCAAGACACTGGGATAGGCTCCAGTCCTCCCATGATCCTGCAGAGGATGAAGTGGTATGGAAGATGGATGGATGGATGGATGGATTGATGGAACAAAGTACCAGGGCTATAACTGCCATTTTACTTTGAAGGGCCACCACTGGGACACACGTCACTCCCTCAATATTCAGATTATTAGTTAATTTTGTTGTGATTTTCCATGGCTGATTCCATGATTTTCCATGGCTGATTCCATGATTTTCCATGGCTGATTCCATGATTTTCCATGGCTGATTCCATGATTTTCCATGGCTGATGGACAATGCATCAAGCATTTTGGAATATTTTAAGTATGAAGATTTTTTTTCACTAAAAGCTAAATATTGGTAAAAGTTAACTTTTAAAATATTTGATTAATGCTATTAGTAATAGAAAAAATATGAACATATTAATTATATTAATACATAATGTTCAAAAATCATGGGGGCATTAAGATTTTTATAAATATTTTTGAAAGTCTCTAATGCTTATTAGGTCTGCATTTATTTGTTTAAACATACATTAGAAATGGTTAGTATTAGTAATATTATTAGTGTTGTAAAATAAGAGTTTCTTTTTCTATAATATATTATAAGACTTTATTTATTCCTGTGATGGCAAAGTTTAATTTTCAGCATCATTATTCCAGTCTTCAGTGTCACATGATCCTTCAGAAATCATTCTAATAGGCTGATTTGGAGATTAAGAAACATTTCTTGTTGTTATCAATGTAGTTGATATGTAGTTTTTCAAGGAAAATATAAATTTTTTTCTTCAGGTTTTTGATGTGTAGAAAGATTAAATTAACATAATTTATAGGAAATAATGCCTTTAATGTCTCTTTTCCAGCCTTGCTGAATAAAATTATAATTTTTGTGAAATTTTTTTTTACTGACCCCTAATTTTTGTATAATAGTGTATATAAAAATATTAATTTAATTTTGGTAACACATTAGTATAAAGATCAATTCTCACTATTAACTAGTTGATTATTTGCATGCCTTTTAATAACATATTGGCTGCTTATTAGTACTTTTAAAGCACATGTTCTACATCCCTAATCCTACCCAATACCTAAACTTGGTTCTTTTTCACTGGGACTGTCAAACCATTGCTTTGTTTTTTGCTTGTTCTAATCAGCCTGACATAGCAATAGTCTCAACCAATGGCATTAGTTTAGGGCAGGGCTATCTGTTTGGCTGACCAATAACAGATGGATGGAGTGTTTAAGGAAACCTGTTTGAAAACAACAGTTTTACTCCAAATGTTGTTGTTGCTAGTGGCAAACAGAAGTGTGATATAAATTACTAAGTATTATAAATTAAATAGTTATACTGTTAATTATGAACAGTAGTAAATCACACTGTAGAATAGTTTCCTGACAATGACTCACTCATAGACAAAGAAACCTGGTATTTTCCTGCTCTGTCTCAAGTGTTGTCTGTTTTATTTGACAGGATGAGGAGGAGGAGATCAAAGCTGAGATCAACATGCTAAAAAAATACTCCCACCATCGAAACATCGCTACCTACTATGGTGCCTTCGTCAAGAAGAACCCGCCTGGTGTGGATGACCAGCTCTGGGTCAGTCTGAATTAGTTGTAGGCAGAACGAATCAGTTTATTTTAGTGTGTAAATGTTTCATTATTAATGTTTGTAATACAACACAGTGTTAGGGAGCTAAACGTAGTGATGTTTCTAACTTTTTGAGTAGTTTGCTGGTAGTTTAGCCGGTTTCATATTGTTACATACTATATATATTGTTTTTTGTCATGTTATATCTCAAATGCAGATTTGCAGCCACATAAAACTAAAGTTTGACTATAGTGTAACTATTTAATAATTTGCTGACTGTTTTACTTTAATTATTTAAGGTCTTATATTTAATGAGGATAAATATTTGGGTGTGACAATTCTAACCTGTGGAGCCTAAGTGACATAATCAGACAAGTTAAAGATTATGAAGACAATCAATTTTTTCTTTGGAATAACACACTAATGCACAGTAATACCAGGAATACGCTTAAACATAAGAAGCTACAACCTCAAAAATAGCTTCCTCCACACTGGTAAGGTAACACTTTCCAACAGTTGTCGATTTGTCACTCAGAAACACAATGTTCACACTTAGCACAGAGGTGCCTAGGTCTTGTTGTTTTTATCTCTATGCACTGAACGCAAACTGCCAGCCTCATTTCCTCTGTGGTGAGCTTTGTCGCTTTCTTTGCCCAGCAACATAAAGATAAGGAAGATATTAGACAGGCTGAAGACATTACTAGCACTGGAGCATGTGGTCAGCACAACCACCCTCCATTGGGCGTCTTTGTAAGAAGGATTTCCCTTAGAGGAAAAACAATGTTGCCAACTCAGCAGTAGTGACTTTGGAGAGTCCCAGAGGCCAACCATATTTAGACCCATTTGAGGGCCAGCTCAAGAGAGCATTCAAAACCAATTGGTGTTTCAGAAAAACCATCATATTATGCTCATAAATTACATTTATTGTGCCCTTCGGCCCTTAATGAGAATAGGGCTCTATTTATGAGTGTCTTGGAAGAAAAGGTAAAGCCAAAGAAGTAAAAACGCAACTGTGTTTGGAAGTTTTCATGTCACTGCCCCTATAGGAAAAAAGAAACGGCATGGCATTTTTATTGAGTCAAATCAGAGAATTATTAGATGGACGCTTTTCTCTGGAAACTATGAAATTCCCTTTTTTTAAACCACTAATACATTTTATTGTTACCTACTATATTTCAACTTCTTCAAAATGGGAAAATGAAGTTGCCCTAGGACAAGTTGTCATTCACAGATCTAGTTTCAGCTGAAAAGTGTGAATTTGCATGTGTGTTGAGTATCGAATGTTGCATCAAATTAAAATACTGGTTCTGCCACTTTAAACTGTAAGCTGCTGTAGCTAAAAAATGGAACATGTGTATGTATGTGTATATATATATATATATATATATATATATAGCCCTTGAAAAAATTGTATTCAGTAATATTTTTTATGTATTTTATATAGTTTACTATGCTCATCAAGGCTGCATTTATTTGATCAAAAATACAGAAAAAACAAAAATATTGTGAAATACTTTAAAATATAATTTATTCTTGTGATCAAATCTGAATTTTCATCAGCCATTACTCCAGTCTTCAGTGTCAATTAATGCTGCTTTATCTTCAATATTTCACAATTTTTAAAAAAAATTGAAGAGTTGATTATTAGCCAGCATTTCAACATCGGGTCCTCTTCACACATGACCTCTAAATGGAAATAATGCAACAAACTCTGTTTGTGTGACAGCACCAATGTAGATCTCCACTAAATGAGATTTTTCCTCATTCATGTGGTTTGTTGGGTTTTATCCTAATTTTGTTGCCGTGTTGTGTCTGTAGCTGGTGATGGAGTTTTGTGGTGCTGGTTCAGTGACGGATCTGATAAAGAACACCAAAGGAAACTCTCTGAAGGAGGAGTGGACGGCCTACATCTGCAGAGAGATCCTCAGGGTGAGTATGTGTGTAGTGTGGGCCACTAGAAGACATTATTAGTTTCCAGAAGTGTTATTTTTGAAGAGTGTTTTCTCATTTGACCTTCTCCACTTGAGTTTAACATCTTCATCTGGTTTTGATAGGGTCTGACCCACTTGCATCAACATAAGGTCATTCATCGTGACATTAAAGGTCAGAACGTTTTGCTCACGGAAAATGCGGAAGTCAAACTAGGTGAGTTCACACCCCTGACAGCTATCATACAATTGCAATGTACATTCAGTAGAAGAAGCTTCTGTAAATGTGTATGAATCAGTGTTGAGGTTTAACTCAGATTTACAGAGATGATAACTATGTTTTTGGTTGTGTCTAGTATCTAGAAACAGGCTTTTTCCAGCAAGTATCAGTATATCGTGACAAAATATATCACTACTCTTTCTATTTTACATCAGAGGTTTACAGTCGATTCAAAGCGCTAATCAAACATGGGGTGGGCGATATAATCAAAATCTTATTTCACAATATGAGTAATTTTATATCACGATAACGATATATATCATATAGTTATTTTTGCTTTTATTAAGGTTTTTATATAAAAACTTTTGATACATAGAATTTTCATATTTCTTGTCACCACTGCCAATATCACAGAAAAGCTAATTCAAGCTTTAAAAAAAGAAAAACTAATAGATAACTAGATGAGTAACTAATTACAAGCAACAGGACAAAACAACTACAATAAGTAAATACTACATACATTGTATAAATTAATCAAAAACACTGCATAGCTTTCACTGTGTAAATTAAATTTCTTATTATTAAAGTTTCAGAAGTGATTTAGTCGAGTAGTGAGAGATTTTCTGTCACTGTTGTTTGATTAACATGAATGACAGACAGGAGAAATAATAGGCAGCTTCCCCTTTAAGACCGAATTCCCGGATCCAATATACTGTTACATGCGTTTTCTTTCTCAGCTGTTTATTTTCACTGAAGACTTAAATGACTGTGTTTACGAGGATACTTACAAAGATGGGCATTTCCATATATAAATAAGTATGTGTATTTAACCATTCAAAGCCAATAATGCATCAGTTAAATGGCTTAAAATCACTTGTTTTTAAACTGCAATGCTTAAATATGTGCAAATTATACATTTTCGTGACCATGGCACACCGCAACTTGACGTGAGTGCATAACTATGATAAAGACGGTAGTCCAGAATCTACCGGTTGACAAATTTCTACCGGTTAATCTTGTTTACCGGTATATTGCCCACCCCCTAAACGGATCAAATAGTTCATTTTAATTAAATAAATCTGTTCGTGTGGGAAGGTTTAATTTCCAAGAACCTGTTCAAAAACGTATTCATCAGAAACTCATGTATTTGTCCTGAATTTGCCACAAGCTATTCACAAGCTCATTGACATATGAAATTATTAACTTGACTCTGATTCTGCATGTTTAAGCTAATTTTTCATTATTGGAGTAAAATAATAATGTCAATTAGGGTGATTTTTTTTTAGTATTAGGTTGCTTTTTTACGATTTATACAAAAAACACACTACTCTTCAGAAATATAGGATCAGAAATAGTCAAATGTTAAATATTATTGCAATTAAAAATAACTGTTTTCTATTTAAATATATTTTAAAATGTAATTTATATTTGTTTGAAACAATTGCATTTTTAGCAGCCATTAGTATGGTGTTCAGTGTCAAATGAATATGCTGATCTGATGCTCAAGAGACAGTTTTTATTGAAAACAGTTAATTTCATGTGTCCTTGCTGTATTAAAGGGTTAATTTCTCTAAAAAAAAAAAAAACTTTCTTACCATAAACTTTTATATGGTAGTATATGTATTCAATCTTAATGTGACCTTATTTAAGGATCCTCATTGTTTGTACTTTTTAAAAATATTATGTGAACTAGCTATGTTTTATTATTCATAACTTGTTGTTTAATAATCACTAAATCGGTCGGTCTTGAGGAACCTGTGACCCTCCTCTGGAATTATTAGGGCTTGTCATCGAGTTGTTTGAGTTTGTGAGACAGTTCAGGCTGGTTGCTATGACAACACTGCCTGCGGTGACGAGGGAAGAGTGGCACAGAGGCAGATGGCAGCATGCACTTCATCAAAGACCTCTCCTCTCGTTACTGCACGCAGACACATTAAGGCCAAATCTTCTCTGTGTGTGTGTGTGTGTGTGTGTGATTGCGTGTGTTTTCAACAGTTGATTTTGGTGTGAGTGCACAGTTGGACCGTACCGTGGGTAGGAGGAACACTTTTATTGGCACTCCATATTGGATGGCTCCAGAGGTCATAGCCTGTGATGAGAACCCAGACGCCACATATGACTTCAAGGTACTTCAAGCGATTCTTAATTACACTATTACAACACCTGATTGCTTTTGTGTGAGGGTCTTGTTTGGCTTCAGGCAGAGATCCTAACAGCACCGTTTTGTTACAGAGTGATCTGTGGTCACTGGGAATTACGGCTATTGAGATGGCTGAAGGAGCCCCTCGTAAGTCCAGCACAATGCAGTATGATGTTAAATGTATTTTATATGAACACGGTGATTGCCAAACACAAACACCTGTATGTTTTCTCAGCGCTGTGCGATATGCATCCTATGCGAGCACTTTTCCTCATACCCAGAAACCCAGCGCCTCGTCTCAAGTCCAAGAAGTGGTGAGTCAAACCTGTCATTGTATTGAATTTGCACTTCAAATCTACAACTGAGTCAAAATGGGGGAAACTGATCGGTTTGTTGTTTTCTGTAGGTCTAAAAAGTTCCAGTCGTTCATTGAGAGCTGTTTAGTGAAGAATCACAACCAGAGACCTAGTACGGAACATCTCGTCAAACATCCCTTCATCAAAGACCTTCCCAACGAGAGACAGGTCCGAATCCAGCTCAAAGACCACATTGACCGGACCAAAAAGAAGAGAGGAGAGAGGGGTGAGTTTTTTTAGTCTATGCTTCACCAAACATTATTTGTAGCTTGCCTGCCATCCAATTAATCACAATAAACTTTGTTACTTTTGGTCGGTTATTCTATCCAAAATTAAAAGTCATAAATTTTTTTTAAAATGTATTTTATTTATCTTCTTTACTTTTATTTTTAGTTTTTTAATGTATTTTATTTGATTTATTTTCAAAATAAATAAATAAACACATTAATACATTTATTAAATTATTTATTGAATATTATTTTTAGTAAGAGTTGACTACTATTCCGTAACTTTCAAAAAATTACTTAAAATACTTTTCATGCAAGTTTTTATCAATGGTTTTCATGTTGCTTTGTTATAACATTCCTTATCTGAATCTGTCTTTAATCTATTCTATCCAAAAAGAAAAAGTAATTTAATATGTATTTAATTTATTATTATTTTATTATGCATTCTGTAGGCCTATATATTATATATTATAATTAAAAAAATAATGTATTTTATTTTATTAATTTTTTAAATTAATTAATTAAATAATTTATTTTTATTTATTAAATTATTTATTATTCTGAGTGATAGCAATGATAACCAAAAAAGTATTATTGAAAACACAATATTAATGAATATTTTAATATAAATAATAATTGTACTGTCTTTGTTGATGAACAGGAATTTGCCATGAGATTATTTAAATTAGAAAATGGTGAATATAGGTGAAAAATAGAAATAATAGGGAAAATTATTATTTTTTTTTTTTTTTTTTTATTATCAAAATTAAGTTAATTATTTATTGTATATTTTTTAGTAAGAGTTGACTACTATTTAGTAACTTTCAAAAAATTAACTTGATACTTTTCTAGCAAATTTTTATCAGTGGTTTTCATGTTGCTTTGTCACAACATTCCTTTTCTGAATCTGTCTTTAATCTTAAAAGTTTTCTTAAAAATCTACGTCTTACAATGCTGTGTGAATAACTGTTTTTTTAGACGAGACCGAATATGAGTACAGTGGAAGTGAAGAGGAGGAGGAAGAGCGAGACATAGGAGAGCCGAGGTACATAGACCTTTTTCCGCTCACACACACAAGCATGTGGGTATAGTGGAGACCTGATTGACTTGAAGATGATTTAACATCTTCCTTACAGCTCCATCATAAACATCCCTGGGGAATCGACCCTGAGGCGGGACTTCCTGCGTCTGCAGTTGGCCAATAAGGAGCGCTCCGAAGCCCTGAGGAGACAACAGCTAGAACAGCAACAGAACGAGGAGCACAAGCGCCAACTACTGGCAGAGAGGCAGAAACGCATCGAGGAGCAGAAGGAGCAAAGGAGGAGATTAGAGGAGGTAAGAGGAGATGGACGAGAAACACAGTTTAAAGACTCTGGATTTGCAGCCATGTTTCTGAAATCTTCTGCACTAGAGTGGTGTATTAATATCTTTAAAGCAAACATTTTTTTTACTAAATATAATTACATAATATTTATAATATTGAATTGATTTATATATTGTTTAACATTATTATTTCATATTTGTTATATTATTTAAAGCACATTTCATTTTATTTTAATACCTTCTAAGTTCAAATATAATCTAATATTTAATGCATTTATAATATTGTATTAATTTATATATTTTTATAAGTAATTAATTAATTTGATATATTATTAAGCACATTATATTTAAGATGCTTAAAGCTAAATATTTCATCTAAATGTAATATTTTTAATATTGTATTTAATTTATATATTGCTCATAATTAATTATTATAATATATTTTATATTTATGTAATATTATTTAAAGCACATTTTGTTTCATTTTATTCCAGCTTTTTTTAAAACTGGTTCTCAACTGATTTTGCTTTAGGACCAAGTTATGACCCAACAAATGAACAATAACAGCAACATTAGATGTATGGATTAAAAATAGTATTTACCATATTACAAAATCTTACACCGCCTCTGACATTAAC
Source organism: Barbus barbus (assembly GCF_936440315.1). Classification (NCBI taxonomy): domain Eukaryota; kingdom Metazoa; phylum Chordata; class Actinopteri; order Cypriniformes; family Cyprinidae; genus Barbus; species Barbus barbus. The sequence goes on along the minus strand of NC_136722.1, from coordinate 18,097,345 downwards.
AACAAAAGATATGGGAAGCATTTTCTTCTGCTTTCATGCATCATTATATGCTTAGTTGCATTTTATTGTTTGCATTTAGCATTGTTTTTCCTTGTAACCCTACCAGAACAAACAGACAAATTGCTTTGCTATTATTCCGGTCACACTCAGACACACACTTCCTGTGCTCTATTTTGTGTATGTAATGGCTCATGAGATGACTGCCATTTTTAAAGTCCCTGGGAGACACTGAGCTATGATCAGTCCACAGGAAGGTTGCCCAACATGTTGGGAATTCTTCAAACGGGAGACAAAGAAAGACGACGGTCATTGAGCCGGTGGAAATATTCCTGAGTTATGTGATGTAGGGTTTTCTCAGTAGGGGAGGGAGCAGAATACCTGTGGGGATGAATCAGGCGTCCCGGCTGGGCGTCAACCTCTCATTCAGCATATCTATCTCCCGCTGGTCCACTGTCAGGCTGCCTCGTTTCAGCACAGCTCCTGTCAGCAGCCCCTGCTGGGGAAAGACCATTCAGCATGGCTACCAAAAAGCAATGTTTTTATGAACTGCCTAGTGGTGAAGGAAGGGACTGCATGTTCCATGCAGATTTATTTGTAAGAATGGGAGGTTCATTAATGAGCAAGTGTTCGTAACCTCACAGCAACAGCGACGGGAGAGAGAGCTGCGGAAACAGCAGGAGAGAGAGCAGAGGAGGCGCTATGAGGAGATGGAGCAGCTCCGGAGAGAGGAGGAGAGGAGGCATGCTGAGAGGGAGCAGGTACATATGTACACATAAGCGCACATCCACTATTATATATGGCTAATTGTGGTTTTGGTCACTTTTATTGATAAAGTAGTAAGAGGGCAAGAGTACATAATTGTTCACGCTATTATATATTGGTCTGTCACTACAAACTAACCCATAATTCACTGTGCAAAAAGAGTGCCAGAAATGACAACTGAACTCATTTGAACTGGAAGAAAAGAAATGAAGTGACGTGGCGGCTTCACGTGCTCACACTCCACGCTAACAGACTTGCACTGATTCACCACTACAGAGATGGAGACAAGATGTACTTTCTGTGAATACATGGCACATATATTTAGAGATTCACTGTTTGTTTTTTTGTCATTCCAATTATTTCAGTGTTCTGGTGTTCAGGTTTCTAGTTTTTCCACAAATTTTTAAAACTGCAATTGTTAGGCCCCTGCTGAAGAAAAGTTATCTTGATTCTTTTGTGCTCAGCAATTACAGACCAATCTCTAATCTACCTTTTCTTGGTAAAATAATTGAAAAAATTGTATCCATGCAGTTCAATAACTATCTCAATGCCAATTCACTTATTGAAACTTTTCAGTCTGGCTTGCGGGCAAACCACAGCACAGAAACAGCTTTGATTAGAGTCATAAACGATCTGCAAGTTATTCGGGACTTAGGAAATTTGGCTATCCTTGTTCTTTTAGATCGGAGTTCTGCTTTTGACACCGTTGATCGTGAGATTCTACTCGACCGACTTCAGACTTGGGTCGGTCTATCAGGTCCTGTCTTAGACTGGTTCAGATCCTATTTAAGTAACCGGGAATACTGTGTTACACTGGGTACCTACACCTCCAGGCGTTATGCCATTTCTTGTGGTGTTCCTCAAGGCTCGATTTTGGGTCCTCTATTATTTAACTTATACATGCTTCCTTTAGCTGGTGTAATTAACCATTACAATATTTCATTTCACCAGTATGCAGATGACACACAACTTTATCTTTCACTTGCACCAGATGCCCATAATTCAATTTCCACACTACTTGACTGCATAGAGAGCATAAAATTGTGGATGTCCCAGAACGTTTTACAGCTAAACAAAGATAAGACCGAGAAACTTGTTATCGGTAATGACGTGCGGAGAGGATCTATTGCTTCACATCTTGACTCTCTATCACTAAAAACCAGTAATCATGCTAAGAACTTAGGAATTATATTTGATAGTGACCTCCGTTTTAAAAAACATATTAGCATTGTTACTAAAACAGCATATTATCACCTCAGAAATATTTAAGTACGTGACATTCTCTCCCCTTCTAACAGTGAGAAACTTGTTCATGCATTTGTTACGTCTAGACTTGATTATTGCAACAGTGTTTTTGCTGGGTTGCCAAAGAGCTCTATTAAACACTTACAAAGAGTTCAGAATGCAGCTGCACGAATGTTAACTAGCTGTAAATTTAGAAATCATATTACTCCAACACTCAGATTCCTTCACTGGCTGCCTGTATCATTCAGAATTTAATTCAAGATCCTTTTTTTAGTTTTTAAATGTCTTCATGGAACTGCCCCTATATACCTTTCTAATTTGTTAAATAAATATACTCCAGTAAGATCACTTCGAACATCAAACAGAAATTTGTTGGCTGTGCCTAAGACTGGGAAAAAAATTGGGGAGTCCGCCTTTAGTTATTTTGGTCCCAAGCTATGGAACTCTCTTCCTGACAAACCTACGAGCCATCGACTCACTGTGCACTTTTAAAAAATATCTCAAAACACATTTGTTCACTAGGACTTTTCCTTGACTCATTTTTTGTAATTTATTATTTTATTTCTATTATATGATTTAATTGCTTATTATGTTCGTTCTTGTGTATATTGTCTATCCTGTAAAGCACTTTGTAAACACTGTTTTTAAAGGTGATAATATAAATAGTTTATTTAAAGTTTTACTTACAATAACTGATTTATTATATTTTTATTTTATAGTATTTTTTATATTATTTTATGTAATATTTTATTTTGAGATATATATATATATATATATATATATATATGTATATATATGTGTGTATATGTGTATATGTGTATGTATGCATGCATGCATATGTATGCACGTATATGCATATATGTATATGTATGTTTAAATATATATATATATGTATGTTTAAATATATATACATGTTTAAATATATATTTAGAATATTTAGAACCCATATTTTACATTAAATATCTAGTTATGACACAACACAGAATCAAAGTTGTTTATCAAAAAAGTCTGTAAATATGATTTAATTATATTATTAATTAATGTTTATTATGAACAACATGCAACGTTTTTTGCAAATGTGCAAAATAATTCAGTTTAGAACCATTTTTTCTTTTTTTTTTATTTATAGCAATGATAACCAAATAATCATTATTGATATGCAATCAATAAAAACACAATATTTGTGAATATTTGAACACAAATAATAATTGCAAGAGTATCGTTATTCATGAACAGGAATTTGCCATGAGAAACAGATTATCTAAATTACAAAAGGGTGAATATTGGTGAAAACAAAAATGGAAAAAACGGTGAAAATGTTTTTTGATCAGTCTCTCCATGTGAACATAAACGCAAACATTTTCGCTAGGAATATGCCAGAACATATGCACACTTTCTAAAGCAGATGTGTATGAAGAGAGCGTGTATGCATGCGCTCAGTTTTAAACCCTCTGTTAATCATGTGCAATGCACCGTGCACTTTGTTCTCAAATGTAACTGTCCTCTCAGATATGCATATCAGACTCTCACATGCCACAATCCCTTATTTAAAGTATTCTCTCCAGTCTGTGACTCACTTCCCCCAGAGAGGGAAATGTTCTGCTGGATGTATGCATATTTAAAGCACCCACCCACCCTTTCAAATGCGGTTTGAGCCCTGCTCAGTAGTGAATGAAGACGTTTCACGGGCCGTGTGTGACAGTCTATGCAGAGACGAATAACAATGACTGAGCCAGTTCACCAGTTCTCACTCATGCCAAAAGTTAAGTGATGTTAGCCATTTAGCTATTCTGAAATTTAATTGGAATTAGACACACTCTGCACTTTTAAAGTTACTGTTGAAACGGTTGTAATCAGAGAGTAGCAGGAGCAGTAACAACAGCTGCAAATAAAGCTGATCTCTCTGTTAGCTTGCTAACCATATGGACTGCCCTATAAATTTGCAAGAATTTGAGGTGCTTTTTGTCTGTTAATCATTTTGCAGTCACATTGTAACAGTCCTCAGAGACAGTTGTGATATTTTGGGACAGCTAATTCAGTAAGATCTGTCAGGAAAATAGATATTTCCTAAGTGTCGTTCCATAAAAATGCTTTCAGTGCCTATAATGCCACAAAGCACTGCATTTTCTTTGCTGTTATAAAGCATTTAATTGTTTTGTTGCTAATGAAAGTGTCCTCCACAGTGAGACATTTAATCCAGATGAAGTTCCCTTGCCTTGTTTTCAGTTTGAAGACAAATCTTGTTTAATCCTTTCATAAAGAATGAGACATGTCCTTTCAAAATCTTGCAAATGGGGCTACCTTTTCTCTTCAGATACCTTTTTGTAAAGTCTTTCTGCTTTTGTTTTCTGTACACTGCCAGAAACCTGTTTTTCTCTATAATTGCACAGGTTTTTCTTAGAAGTCACTTCTAAAAAGCTTCATATTTCTGAAATCCTTCTAATATGCTGAGTTGCTGCTCAAGAAACATTTATTTATTATCAGCACTCAAAATAGTTGTGCTGCTCAATATTTTTGTGGAATTTCTTTCTTTGATGAATAGAAAGTTCAAAAGAACAGCATTTATTGGAAATATAAATCTGTAGTAATTATTTAAGTTATTTTTGATCACCTTAATGTATCCTTCTGAATAGATTTTGAATGGTAGTGTACATGCGTTCACTCTACAGATCCATCTACTTTAACTTACTGCAAAAGGCATTATTAGAGGTGATTCCCATTGATATCCCATGGCATCTCATTATGCAGCCATTGTCAATAAAAGTAAACTTTAGGATTGAATTGTACTCTTTGCTGCACCTATCACACTTTTTGTCATTTTGTCAAAATGGTTTTAATCCAAACCAACTTCTTTGGGGCGACATTCCCCTTGAGTAGTCTTGGGTTAATTGCCCTGCTTCAGGAAATTAGGATCAGGGTCCTAAGTGACTCCCTAGTGCATGGATGGCTCATTCCACGGTTTGAAACAGTGACCTTTGGGTAGTGAGCTCATCATACAGAAGGCCACATGGGATCTAGGCAGGGCAGCAAGTTATTATCAGGGTTTCTTTCCTTTAGATTTGCTTGATTAATCTTTCATTCTTTCATTTTGAAACTCTTTAAAGGCCCTGTCATCTCTTTTTCTTTTCTTTTTCTTTTCTTTCATTCTGATGCGCTGTGCTATGGGGTTAGGAGTATATCCGCCGGCAATTAGAAGAAGAACAAAGGCAGCTGGAGATTCTTCAACAGCAGCTTCTCCAAGAACAAGCTCTTCTCCTGGTAAACTCTCATTTCAACTTCCACCTTTAAAATTCTTGAACTTCCTTTCTTCATCTACTGCGCTTATGCCATCTGTCGGTCCCCTCAGTGATCAGTGCACTCACAGAGAGTATCGATTGTGTGAATTGATCTGGGGCAGTTGGGATTTGTGGCGGCTCTGTTTGTTATTGCTCAGTTCTGAGGGAAATTAGACTCAGGATCCACGGCCATCAGGCCATCGATGGGATTATTTTATAGAGCTGTTGAGTTTCAAGTTCTTCTGAACTTCTGATAGCCTCCAGTTATTTTTAGGAGTACAAACCTGTTAGCATTATTTTGTCTCATGTGGTTATCTGCTCTATATGTGCCTCAAATCTTGCTCTTTTCACCTCATTCTGGTTCTTTGGTGTGTCTAGGAATACAAACGGAAGCAGCTGGAGGAGCAGAGACAGGCTGAGCGGTTACAGCGGCAGCTGCAGCAGGAAAGGGCCTACCTTGTTTCACTGCAGCAACAGCAACAAGAGCCACGGCCTGCAGACAAAAAACAACTGTACCACTACAAAGACTCAGTCAACCCCAGTGACAAACCGGCCTGGGCTAAAGAGGTACAAAGAGATCTTGTTAGGACTCTTGCATGATTTATACTGTCTAGGGTTGGGTGAAAATATTGATTTTCTGATTAATCACAATCTTCCTTTATATGATCCCAGAATCAATTAATAAAATCCTGAATGTGAGTTTAATTAAAAGGCAGTGCACCACTGAAATAATGGCAAGAAGTATCTTTCTTTGAGGGCTGCACGCAAAAAGCCTACAGCACAACTCGCATAGTCCAATTCATGAAATAAAAGACTTTGAGTTGGTTGTTTTTAATTCATCAGAAACATACATAAGCATCTCTTATGATTTTGTTCTTTTTAGTGACTCAAAAACTTACAGCACATTAGAAAAGCCTCATTCACAAATAAAATTAACCTACTCCCCGTTAGTATAGCCTAGATTCACTAAACAAGTGATTTGGATCTTTTTAGTGAATCAAAAATAGACACCATATTAGTATAGCCTGATTCATGAGACAAATGACTCGTTAAATTGGTTCTATTGGTTCAAAAAGGTAAGCTACTGTACCAGTTAGAATCCAAAGCATTGCCCTGTATAATTTACAGCATTAGCAGAGAGATAATGTATTTTATATGTAATCAAAATGAACATTATAAATTAAATAAATCCAAATGAATCAGCACTGAATCGAGAGCTTATGAATCAGAATCAAATTGAATCAGAAATCTGTATTGATACCCAGCCCTAGTGCTCATTTTCAAGAATCTCCAGTCACTGATGTAGACATTATATGTCAATTGTCTCATTTACTCTTGCTAATCGCTTAATTTTATCAAATTATTCAGGTTTGGTGCCCACATATGATGCATCTCACTTCCTGTCAATAATCTTTCCGTTAGTTTTCAGATTCCGTTGGATGCTTTTTGATTATCACGCTCTGAAGCGGCCTCCCCGTCCGTCTTCTGTTTTGTGGGTCATAATTTGAATGGTTTTATTGTGCTTATCTGAACACAGGTGATGGAGAGAGCTCAGGGTAACTCCCCTCGAATCCCTCCCAAGAAGCACCATTCGTTTAACAGTCCTGGAGAAAAACGTGTCGGCCAACTCCTCCCTCTTGACAAGAGCGCCTCTAATCAGCCCACGAGGCCCCCCTCCTACCCAGCAGCCTCCCACTCGAGAGAGATGGAGCTGGCCGAGCCTCAGCTCAGGATAGTCAGTGGGCCAAACGTTCCTAGAATCCGTGTGTCTTGCGAGCCAGATCCATCCCAGCTGGTCAGAATGGTCCAGCAGCATCTTGAGCAGGAGTCCCGGGGCCGCAATCCCGGACACTCCAGCAAAGGGGCTGATATTGAGAGAGACTTATACGTCTCAAAGGTCTGCCTCCGCTAGCATGACTTATTCGTGTCTCCTTTTTCGCCTTGACCTAGATCTGGTCATGGTACATGTTCAAAGAATTAATGTGGAAAAATACTTTTTTTCCAAATTTTCTATCGGGGCATTTGGATGATTTCTTTTGGAATGCCTTGTTTCTGTTTTCCTCTCGTTCTCTGGGTGCGGGTATTCATGAAGGTTCTGTCTCGCAGTTAGTTTGGTGGATTTTCTTCTGACTGCTTCCGTTCTTGCTGTTGACTTGTTCTAATTTTCCATAATCTTCTCTTTGAACTTCCCTATCACTCCTCCTTACAGAAAGCTGATGGCAGAGGAGCATAAGATTATGGGGCAAAAATGAGAGAGGTCTGGATATGTTGGACCACAAATGAGCTTTAGACTGGTGGTTCTCAACCTATTTGACTCCAAGGCCCACCAAGATATTTCTGATACTTCTACCATAATGACAAAGCTGCTCATTTTAAACTTTTTATTTACAAAAACTAGGAGTGGCAAAATAGGAAAATAATTTACATAATTATAAATAGTTACATTCCAAATCCATGACTCTTTCTGGTCTAGTAATCATACTTTTAAATATTCATAATAACCATTTTAAATGGCTTAAGATTTGATTAATTATTATTGTTATTTTGTCATACATAAGATCATGAGATATAATTCTTAAAAATGGCAGTTGTTAAGAGAACAAATTAAAATAAGAAATATGCTTGCATCTTGATTGTTAGCAATTTTAGATAATTAAAAACCTTGTTTTTTTCTCATTTTTAATATTTTGAACTCATCTTGCAGACCACTTGGAAGTTTCCTGAGGCCTCCTAGTGGGTCACGACCCACTGTTTGAGAACCACTGCTTTAGAGATTGATAAAATTACAAAGGGGTGTTGGTAAGGGGTTGTGTTGTAACTTGTAGGCACAGATTGTGCTCTGAAGACAGTGTCTTCATTTCAGATCCAAACCTCCCTCCATTCTCAGAGAAGAAATAAACATGGTTTTCTCTCTAACGTGTCTTACTGTCCCGTTGGTCACCCGACTTCTAGGATGGCCATAAGTGATTCTTTCCTTGTCTGAAAATGCTTGTGAATGGTGCATGACAGTTTTTAGGCTTGTTGTTTGAATTTGAGATTTCACAGCATCTTCTTTAACATACTGGACATTATGGACTAAATGTTTCCTTTCTGTCTTTAACCTGATGATATTTATTTTTCTGTCGTTTGGTTGTATGTTTCATCTTCGCTTATTGAGTCATTTTGATTGGGTCTGCAGAAGTGAATAAAAGATTATCTTCAGTCAATTTAAGGGAACAGATCTAAAAATATCTAAAATGTCTCGTAATGAGGCTGTCTCCTTAATTTGGGACAGGCGGAATTCAGCAAAGATTTAGAAACTCAATCTTGGGTGATTATGTGAATGCTAAAGATGAATAAGATTGACAAAACCTACAGGTCTAATCATATTAACTTTTCTTATTAAAAGGTAAACTAATTGGTTTCTATTTTAAATATATAAAATTGGAATTTAAATATTTAAAATTAGAAGTTACCTTGGTAAATTAGTATGTTGTGCAACTCTTGTGTAGATCCTACAGTGTCTCATATCTGCCACTTTACACATTTCACAGTCCATTCTGACTCTCAAGCAAAGAGTAAACAGACTGGTTGTGAAGAGTTACATGTACACTAACTTCCTCTCTGTCTGTCAGGTTGAGGAACGCTCCAAGCTGAACCGCCAGAGCTCTCCGGCTCTCCAGCACAAAGTGGCCAACCGTATTTCCGACCCCTCCCTGCCTCCCCGCTCAGAGTCCTTCAGCAGTGGAGGCATACAGCAGGCCCGCACACCTCCCATGCACCGCCCGGTAGAGCCTCAGGTACTTCCTGACCTCCTGATCTGTCTTTTAGAGAGACAGATGTGTTGTGAAGAACACTGACCCCAGAGTTCTCCTTTCAGATGGCACACCTGGTCTCTGTGAAGTCCCATGGCTCTTCCATGACAGGATCCCAGTCGCTGCATGATCAGTCCTCTCAGGGCGTCTCAGCCTTCCAAGAGGGTCTGTCGCCTCACCGACCACCGATGCCTCGGCAGAACTCTGACCCCACATCAGAAACCCCAGCCCCACCACCTCGCATTACCAGCCGAGATGAGAAGTTTGACCGTAGCTCTTGGCTGAGACAGGAAGATGACGTCCCTCCAAAGGTGGTAATATGTGATAAAATGCGTCCTTCCTGTAATCCAGTGACATTAATAGTAATTAATTTGGAATTCATGTGGAATTCTCAACAGGAGATATAAAAAAACAAAGCCTATATTTAAAAAAAATTTTTTTTCTAAAGTTCATCTTAGTAAAGTAACATCTTAACATCTGATAACATGCTTCAGGTGCCCCAAAGGACCACTTCCATATCCCCTGCACTGGTGAGAAAAAATTCTCCAGGGAATGGACCAGGAGGACTGGGACCGAGAACCGGAGCACATCTGATCCGAGCCAGGTTTATTCCACTTTTCATTAACTTCTGTCTTTCTTTTAAACTCATTTTACACATTTCATTGCAGATCAATGTTGCCCTTGTGAATACGATGTTTTGTAAATAATTAAAACATTTAAATAATTAGAAATAATTATTAAATTATCCCAATAGGTACAACTACATTTGGAGTTTACAATACCAATGTTTTATTTTTAATTATTAATTTTCTTTGTAATTACATGTTTTTATTTATCTATTACTCACAAACAGCAGTTTCTGCCAGTATCCAGACAAATAAATAATGGAAAAAATGTGAATAAATGATTTTTCCCGAGATTTACACCCGTTTATCTCTATACTTTTACTTTACTTTTGTCAAAAGTTGAGTTCAGTTTGAATGTGGCTTGTTTGAATGTGTCCTACCTTTGGCACAGTAATCCAGACCTGCGGATTCCCATGGAGTCGGCTCTCCAGAGAACCAGCAGTGGTAGTTCTTCCAGTTCTAGCACGCCCAGCTCTCAGGGAGGCTCCAGCGAGAGGAACCGGGTGGGAGGTGAGAGACCCTCTGGAATATTCTCTCAGTCTGAGCACCTGCACTAGGAAGTCTTGACGTTCGATTGCCTCCACAGGCTCCAGTAAACCTGAGGGATCCCCAGCAGTGTCCCAAGAATCCAAGCCCAAAACCCAGGAGGAGAACAGGGAGGTGACCAGACCCAGCCGACCAGCGGTGAGAAACACATTTCCCAGAATCCACAGTTTAACTGTGCTGCAAATGTTTCTGCTTTCACAGGGCTGATTTCCAAGACCAAGATAAGCCTTAAATGAAAACATCTAAGCCTGAAATAACTTCTTTTCAAGATTTCTTAAACTAGCTTCTTTAAAAGATCTGTACAGCTGTTGATGTTCTTTCCAAACATGATGTCTTTACCATCAATTAAATACCCCATTAAATCAAAAATAGTGTTACTTTCAGTCAATATCTTTTAGCTTTTAAATCACCTATCTGCTAGATGTGTTTTATAAAAGCCATTAATATTCCCCACCCAAACTTCCAGTTTCAACAGGAAGCATTGATTTTATGGGGTCTTTAATATATCACTAGTAAATCAAGTCTCATTTGAGCTAACCTACTCTCATAACCTTTCCATAACCAAGCTAGCTTATGTATGTAGCTGTTCACACTTTGCTCGAAATTTAAAAGACTGTGTGCCGCTTTGTGTTACTAACCATTTTCTCATTTAACATTTTGTCTAATCCGCTTAATCTTTCCTCTATGCGTGGTTCTCTATTGTCGATTCTCTTTCTCCAGAGTTATAAGAAAGCTGTAGATGAGGTTAGTGACATCTGCTCCCTTCATCGCTCTCTGCACATGTTCGTGCTCCTTACATTCAAGCACTCGTTCGCTGTCTGTCTCATCTATTTCTGTCAAACGCCCTCTCATGTCTTCAATCGTTCTCTCATCAATATTTCACACCATCTCTCATTCCTTAACTCCCCTCCAATCTTTCTGTCTGTCGCTCTCTTTCACAGCTTCAGACGCCGTGTCAGTCATCATCATTAGCTGTACATTTCTCCATCGCACCAATTTGTCACAGTCGTTCACAGTGTCAGAAATCCTTGACACCAGCTCAGAGTTTTCACTGTTACCTAGGTAACATCTGTCTAAGGCTGAAAAAGGGATTTTTTTTTTGTTTTTAGAACTAATGTTACATTTAGGGGTAAAAGAAGGGACTGGAAATTATGTAGCTTTTTTTTTTTTTTTTTTTTTTTTTTAAAGGGATAGTTCACCCAAAAATGAAATTTCTGTCATTAATTACTCACCCTCATGCCGTTCCAAATGAAGTCCTTACTACCTTTCTGGGCTTTAAACATGGTAGTCTATGCAGAGTCAAAAATATCAATTTTGTCACAAATATCTTAATTTGCCTTCTGAAGATGAACGAAGGTCTTACGGGTTTGGAACGACAGGGTGAGTAATTAATGACAGAATTTTCATTTTTGGCTGAACTATCCTTTTAAAGTATTTCTGAAACTCTTTCATAGTATTAACTTTATAATCAATTTAATCAGCAGACATATTATTTAATTTGACGTGAATAAAAACAAGGCAGTGCGGGACAGAAGTACAGAGCATTCAGTTGTTATCATTCTTCGCCAGAAACGTTGTGTAAATTTGTTTGTAATTGTCATTCATAAATGCATTGTTGTGTTCAATACAGAAAAGACGAGTTAAACAAATTTGTGGAAGTTATTTGTAGAATTGTTCCTGCGTGAATTATCATATTCATTTCAAATCAAATCAAGTTTCTTCAAAAATCATTTGCAAATCCATTATTACATAAATTGATGCAATAAAGTCATTGTGAGCGAACAAGACAATGGAAATTAATGCAAGTGTTGCATTAACCTCAGCAGAATGTGCTTGTTTAAATTCGTAAAACTATTATTTCGTAAAATTGTTACATTTAGATCAATCTGAGCAGGTGATCAAAACAAATTTCTGTTAAAGTTGTTTGTATAGACAATATTTGTAAATATGGTTACATTGTTCAATCCGTCAACTTGTGTGAGAAAGATTTAGCGAATAGTTTGCAAAGAAAATTTTATCAGCTCGTGTTTAATCAGATAAAAAAAATCATTTTAGTTCTGGATAACGTACAGTACAGACTACAAAGTTTGTGGATAGACATTTTCGTCAACTGACACCTAGGTACGACATATTGAATGTAATATACTTCTGTTCCTCACAACTTTTTAATTGGTCTAATATGAGATTATTGCTCTAGGTTGTATGTTTAGTCAAAAATGGAAATTCACATCTCATTTCAAGCATCAGTGTATAAATATAATTGCACAAGAGTTGGCTTCTGGTTTCTCAATGGCGTTTTCTCTCTATCTGGCTGCCTGGTGGCCTGTCGACAGGAGGAGCTGGTAAGACAGAACCAGAGCGGGAACTGTTGATTCCTACTAACCTTCTGCATGCAGGGCACAGGCCTCAGGAACAAACCCTATGCTTCAGTTATTCAGTTTTCTGGTCTATTATTTCTCTGACTTGTGCACGTGATGGTTTATACAGTTGTGCATCATTCTTTGAAATGATGGCGGATGTTTTTATCCCACTTTTAGAGTTGATTTTCTAAAGCTTTATAAAATGTTTTAGTCAGTTTGCTTATCTGTGATGTTTTGCTTCTTTGTTAGTTTCTGGTAATCTCTTCGGTGCCATTTACACGACCTAAGTGTGCAAAACGAAGTTTTTATCATGAGTCATGACTCCTACTAACAGATAAATTGCTGTAGCATATGCTCTTTGCAGGCTTAAAACATGAAATGCTGTTTACATTTTAGTGGATTCCTTGTTCACTGGAAACCAAATCAAGCAGATCAAGGCATGAATGAAATCTTACATATCATCTTTGTGTCTTCATTCCCTGCCCTAAAGGACCTCACTGCTCTGGCCAAAGAACTCCGTGAACTGCGATCCAATGAGGAAACCAACCGGCCTCCCAGGAAAGTGACCGATTATTCCTCATCCAGTGAGGCATCAGAAAGCAGCGAGGAAGAGGATGGAGAAGGGGCTCATGATGGAACTGTTCCCGTTAGTGATATTCCACGCATCATGTGAGTGCTTTCAAACATCAAAAATGTTTTTAGTCTTAGTGTTATTTTAGTATTACCTATATACAATTATAACATTTAATGTTTTGAATTGGCTTTTATTTTCAGTTTATTTTAATTTAAAGTTTTTGTCATTTATGTGCTTTGACATTTTTATTCTTTTTTTTTTTATACATTTTTTTATTTATTTGTTTTAGTAAGTTTAGTACTTCAACCTAAACATTTAAATTAGGTGGCAGCAAGGCAACATTTCTGGGAACATTTTTATTTAAGCTTTATTTTTTTCCATCTAATATTTATAAATTTATTTTAGTTAACGAAAATGGTTTATAATCTTCTTTTTTTTGGTATATAAAATTGAATACTTGCTGCTCATTATATATACATGATACTGCCTGCTATTTTTATAAAGTATATAATAAACTGCAGAAATGGTTTATAGTAGGTTAGTAGTTTGAAATAGCCTGCTTTGTGAACTGGGGTGGACGATATACTGGTAGACATGATTAACTGATATAAATTTGTCAACTGATTTTAAGATTTTAAGCAGTTGAAACAATAAGCAGCGAAAGATAACTGATTTCTCTATGCGCATGCTTGTCTAAGAGTTTCTGAGTTCTGTCAGAGAGGTGCGTGCTCGTGAAGAGGGTGCTCATAGAGCATGGGAGTATTGAACAGAGTTATTTTTGCCACTTTATAGGCCTTGAATGTTTAAATACACACACTTTTATGTCAAAAGACCTGTCTTTGCAAGTATCCTTGTAAACACAGTAGGTCCTAAGTGAAACACGTGTGCCACAGTATATTGGATCCGGGCAGCTCTTAAAGTGACAGCAGTCTAATATTGCTGCTGTCTGTCATTCATGTTAATCAAACAACAAAAGATAGAAAATCTCCCACTGCTCTTGACTAAATCACTTTTGCAACTTTAGCAAGAAAGAATATATTTTTAATTTACACAGTGAAGAATATGCAGTGTTTTTATTTTATTACTTTATATGTAGCATTTCTTGTTTGTTCTACTGTAGTTTTTTGTCCTATTGTTTGTAATTGGTTTCTTATTCTTATTTAATCACTGACGGTTTATTTGTTTTCGGTGAGCTTGAGTTTTTTTTTGTTTTTCAAATTTAGGCTAGTAGTTTTTTGTGATATTGATGCTGGTGACAAAAATTATGACATTTCTATGATATCAAAAATTTTGATATCATAAAGACCTTATTTAAAGCAAAAACAGCCATATCATGATATATATCGTTACCGTCAAATAAAATGAGCCTACTCGTATCATGATATAAGATTTTTGGTCATATCGCCCACCCCTATTGTGAACTATAACTAATTTCAACACAGTTAAATTGTGTTCGCCAACCATTTCAAGTGTTTTTTAAAAATTCTTCTAGAAAGCTTCATCATTTATTAGAAGTCTTTTTTTCTCTATTCTCCCAACAGGCCTTCTGCTGGCCAGGGTGGCACTGACTCGCTGGTCAACCAGGAGGATTCTCATGCCAATGATTCATTTGGCAAAAATTCACAAGACAGCACCCTGATGATGCGAGAGGTAGGTGCACCTACCTAGACGGGTTGCTTTCCTAGATAGCAAAAACTCCTACACTCATTCCTCTAGTGTGTCACAGTTTTATTTCTCTAAGTTTACCAACTCGTTTATTTTTTGCCTTGGTTAAGCCTTAATTTTATTGGGTTATATTTTGGTGTTTCTTTCACATCTTTTGCTTCTGAATTCTCCAACAAAATCTCTGATCAAGCTCGCTGCACACTTGCTGACAAAGGCACGTTCTGTGCGTTTCCCAAAAATCTCTGCAAGATTGCTTAGCCACGCAAGGGGCCTGCAGTAGTGTAGCCCTATTCCTCTTTCTGTTCCTCTCTGCAGACGTTTGAGGAAAGAAAGCTCGGTCATGCCGAGAGCAATGGTTTCCCCGGTAACTCCAATCTGCCTGATCTAGTGCAGCAAAGCCACTCGCCTGGCGATGGCCTCGGGCGGCTTTCTAGTGGGCTGGACCTGGACTCTGTGGCTGAAGTAGGTGATGGACAAGCCTGTTAGAGCCACCCTGCACTCCAACCCTCAAATTTCTAACCTGACACATCTAATCATCCCTATTCGATTCAAGTGCACGTTTATCTGGCTATAGATGCATAGAAGCCCAGATCTCTTCATAACTCGCATTGCTTTTCTTGGTTTTACTTCTTTCTTGTTTGGTTCTTATTTGTTCTCCTTATTTCATTTACTATCATTTTAAGCTTACATTTTTTTTGAAACATTTAAACATGGGACAGCAGCCAGTCAATAAAATGCTTTCTCCCCTTTGCTCCATTTTCCCTTCTCTTATGTGCCTTGATTTTGTGCTCCTACTGCAAAAAAGAAGATAAATTAATAATCAGTATTTGTCTTATTTAAAAAAATAAATAAAAACATCCTTTTAACGAGATTAATTGATTAAAAAATGTGTAACATATCCATTTAAAGGTTTGGGGTCGGTAATATTTATTAGCAGTAATAATGTGAAATCATTTTAAATAGCTATTTTCTGTTAATATTTAAAAATGTAATTTATTCCTGTGATGCAAAGCTGAATTTTCAGCGTCATTACTCCAGTCTTCAGTGTCACATGATCATTCATAAATCATTTTAATATGCTGATTTGGTGCTCAAGATACAGTTCTCATTATTATTAATGTTGAACATGTTGTGGTTCTTATTTATGTGGGAAAAGTTTAGCTTTTTTTCAGGATTCTTTGAATAGAAAGTACAAATGAGCTGCTTTTGTAACATTGTAAATGTATTTACAGTAACTTTTAATCAATTAAATGTTCTTTCAAAAAAAAAAAATCTTACAGACCCCAAACTTTTGAACAGTAGTATACATTTTGAAATAAATTAAGAAAAGATTTTCATGCATATATATATACTTGAAAACAAGAAAAAATACTGATTGCAAAAAAAGACTTGCGGTGCTTGCTTTTCCTGCTAACATGTTACAATAAATGGACTGTTCTAACTGCAGACAAAACTCTGCACATAGCAGTTAGTTCATACTAGAAATGCTTGCATTTTCTTCCTACAATTAGTCATTAGAAGACACCATTTGTATGTTTCGTGGATGCTTGTTTTCACTTCTGATTCTCCACGTTGACAGTTTGGGATGGGGAGTGGGTCCAAAGCCTCCTTCACTCCTTTTGTGGACCCACGAGTGTATCAGACCTCCCCCACAGAGGACGATGAGGACAACCCTGCCTCAGGTGACTAATTTACCTTTTATCTCCTTCTCTGTTGAAAAAGTGCTGGTGCCTTTCTCCTCAGTAGAAAAGCTCAGAATGGACACTGACTCTGGCATTGGCACTCTGTTGGTGGAAAAGGGAGCTAATGTTTAGCCTGATATGTCATAGCTTGATATGATGATAAACTGCAAAGAATGATCTTGACTTTTTATTTGATGTCACAGCTCATTTTGCAGATGAATTCCTACGTCAGGAGCAGGAACAGGAACAAGCTCGACTAAATGAGGCTCGGAAAATATCTGTTGTTAATGTCAATCCCACCAATATCAGGCCACACAGCGACACACCGGAAATCCGCAAGTACAAGAAGCGCTTCAACTCTGAGATCCTGTGTGCGGCACTTTGGGGTGAGTCCAAACTTTTCTCACTTTGTACGTAACGAATGTTACAGTAGCATAAATGCCTTCATATCACTTCAGATCCATATTATAAACCACAAATCGTTTTTACATTACGTTTGTATGCTGTAGGAGTGAACCTGTTGGTAGGAACAGAAAATGGGCTCATGTTATTAGATCGCAGTGGTCAGGGCAAAGTCTACAATCTGATCAACCGCAGGCGCTTTCAGCAGATGGAAGTTCTGGAGGGTCTCAATGTCCTGGTCACCATATCAGGTGAGTTCATCATCAGCTCTCTAATTGTCTGTACAAAGATCTGTTTTATGTTGTTGGTTTTGTTAGATCTGTGTATTAACTGTTTGTAATGAGTGGATCATACGTCCTCTTCTTTTTTTGAAGGCAAAAAGAATAAACTGAGGGTCTACTATCTGTCATGGCTTAGAAACAGGATACTTCACAATGACCCTGAGGTAGAAAAAAAACAAGGGTGGATTACCGTTGGTGACCTAGAGGGATGTGTCCATTATAAAGTCGGTATGTCCTTTGGTTAATTTGGCCGAATAATTGTTTTAATACCTGAGTAACTACAGAAAAAAATATTAAAATATATAGTGACTAATGGGTTTTCATTTACTTATTAATAAAGTAAAAAAAAATGTAAACAGTTAAATATCAAATAAATATCATATATAACCATACTTGTAAAATGTGTGTGTATGTATCTCTTTTTTTTTATTTGTACTTATTTTTATTACAAATATCTGTCTATTTAGAGTAGGGGTGGGCAATATACCGGTAGACATGATTACGGTCCGGTAGACATTTTTCAACCAGTAGAGATTTTGGAGATGGACATTTAGACTGCTCATAGAGTGCAGGAATATTGAAGTTATTTTTGCCAATTTATAGACCTTGAGCAATTAAATACTCACTTTTATGTGTCAAGATGCCTGTCTTTGCAAGTATCCTTGTAAACACTGTAGGCTAGGTCTGAAAGTGATGGCAAACAGCTGAGAAAGAAAACAGATGTGTAACAGTATATTAGATCCGGGCAGCTCTTAAAGTGACAGCAGTCTCATATTCCCGCTTCTGTCATTCATTTTAATCAAACAACAAAAGAGAGAAAATCTCTCACTGCTCTTAACTAAATCACTTTTGTAACTTTAATAAAAATAAATATATGTTTTGATTTACACAATAAAGAATATGCAGTATATGCAAGAATATGCAATATACATTTGATCACTTTATACAGTGTATGTTGCATTTATTATTTATTTGTTTGTCCTATTGCTTGTATTTAGTTTCTTATTCTTATTTAATCACTGTTTACTTGTCTTCAGTGAGCTTGAGTTTTTTTTGTTTTTTATGCTAGTATTAGTTTTTGTGATATTGACACCGTTGACAAGAATGATAAAATTTCTATGGTATCAAAAATTTGGATCTCATAACACCTTATTTAAAGAAAAAATAACTATATTATGATATATATGATTTGGGTCCTATCGCCCACCCCTCATTTAGAGAGCAATACAGAGAAAAAGAGAATGTGGTTAAGTAAATACTAATAATATTTTCACGTGTATTTGTTATTTAACAGTCAAATATGAGAGGATTAAGTTCTTGGTGATTGCATTGAAGAATTCAGTGGAGATTTATGCCTGGGCTCCCAAACCCTACCACAAATTCATGGCTTTCAAGGTGAGACAGATGTTCGGTCCAGTGAGACCCCCTTTACCCCCTTAAGAGAGTGTTTATGTGTTAATTTTAAATAAACTGCATTACTTTAGAAGAAAAACAGGCCTTAGAACTCATTTGGCAGGGCAGAGCACAAAATGTGCAAATTAAGTAGCTATTTTAGTACTTGTGACTAGTGCTGTG
Organism: Barbus barbus; assembly: GCF_936440315.1. Taxonomy (NCBI): domain Eukaryota; kingdom Metazoa; phylum Chordata; class Actinopteri; order Cypriniformes; family Cyprinidae; genus Barbus; species Barbus barbus. The sequence goes on along the minus strand of NC_136722.1, from coordinate 18,078,558 downwards.
AGTGTCAGAGAACACCTGCACAGAGCATATTTCTTTGGGAATACTGTATATTGTGCTTTCAGTGTCTCTTCTTCTGTCTCTCCAAAGTCTTTCACAGATCTTCAGCACAAGCCTCTGCTCGTGGACCTGACGGTGGAGGAAGGTCAGCGGTTAAAGGTTATCTATGGCTCCAGCGTTGGTTTTCACGTGATAGATGTCGACTCTGGGAATCCGTACGATATCTACATTCCGTCCCACGTAAGTGACGACAGGCCGAGTGGAGGCAGCTCTCCCCTCCTTACCCTGATCCTAAGGGACTTTAAATGGGACGACTCCTCTCTGGGGACACTGGGATGCACTATAGAGTTGATGTCTGTATCACATATGTGCCTTTTGATTACAGACAGGGTCCAAATTTAACACTAAAACCAAATGCAAGTAAAACCTGGCTTTGATGAGAAAAATAAAAAGCTTCCCAGTTGGGTGTGTATATATGTGTGTGTGTATATATATATATATATATATATATATATATATATATACACACACATATATACACTCATATATATATACACACACACACATATATATTCTAAACAATTGTCTTAACTTTTTTTAGTTTATATAACAAATATTTTTTTTGTTTATTATAATAAATGTATCTTAACTTTTTATTAGCTTAATAAAGTAAAAGGTATCGTTTCATGCATTTATCCAGAAAAACACATAAGGTAAAATATAGGTCTAAAATATACATTACTGGAAAACAGTAATATTGTGAAATATTATTAGTAATATTCTTATATAATATTATTTATATTTAATAATAAATAATATAAAATTTTGTTTTCTATTTACATATATGTATTTTATTGCTTTTATTGGTTGCAAAGCTGAATTTCTAGCAGCAATTACTTCAGAAATCACAATATTACTGTTTTTGGGTCATTCTACAGAAACGTCCACTTTTGGTATGGCAAAATGTCTTAAATTATAAACAAAATTTAACATTTAAACTTAGACCACATTATTAGATTACCTTTTGACTTTATGAATACATATAAATGACAGCTTTTTTTAGCTTTTTTGTGCAATTATTTCAAGACCACATGTATCATTTTTTGTCACTGGTGTTAGCTTCTTTAGCAATATTAAACATTTTATGAAATTTCTTTTTTTTCTTTTTTTTTTTTAAACGATAACACCAGTGACATAACCCCAGGGGACCATTATTTTCATTATATATTCTATAATATTCATTTGGCATATTGTTTTTTGTATGTCATTTACATCATATATTTGATAGTTATGAATAGACTTTTGGGTAACACTTTACAATATGGTTCCATTTATTAACATTAGTTAACAACATTAGTAAACATGAACTAAGAATGAACAATACTTCTACAGCATTTATTAATCTTAGTTAATGTTAATTTCAGCATTTACTGATGCATTATTAAATTGTGTTTGTTAACATTAGTTAATGTAGTGTGAACTAACATGAGTAAACAATGAACAACTGTATTTTCATTAACTAACATTAACAAAGTTTAATAAATAGTGTAATAAATGCATTGTTCATTGTTTGTTCATGTTAGTTAATACATTAACTAATGTTAATAAATGGAACCTTATTGTAAAGTGTTACCGACTTTTGTATTTTAAATGGTAGAAAATCCTGTTTTTGACCTCAAAATAAAGCACTCTCCCTCTGTACATGGCTGTGGCACAAACAAATGCCACATTGATGGCTCAGGATGGTGTAATTGTTCAAATAACATATTGTTTCATTTTAAAATATAAAAGAAATTGTAACCCTAATGTGTATTTCAATTGTAATATTTCTGTAAAGTCTAGGGACAGAAAAGTGGACGTTTCTGAGAATGACTCTTTTACTGAATTTAAGAGAAAAAAAACCCTAATTATTCCAAACTATATTTTATAGATTAACTATAGTATGGGAAAACTCAAACATGATGTGCTTTTGTGTATGATTCTGCCACAATGACCTGTAAATTGTCACAATATTTAGATGTTTTTCTTTATACAGTATTGTTTTAAAATATAAATAAGAATAAATACATTAAATTAATTCTAATGAATATATATTAGTTATAAAAATGATTCAAAATGTTAATTTTGGACCCTAGAGCAACACGTATGAATGTTCTGTGTGCAGATGAATGGTTATGAAGTTGACTAAAACAGATTTCATTACACTGCACGTAACTGGCATTATTGTTCTAACATTATCAAGTGTGATAGAAAAGTATCTCCACTGTAAGAAGAAAACATGTCCCCGATCTCCGACCTTTGACAAACCAAACACGTACATGAACCAAAGCAGCCAAACCGTTCCGATGGCCCGTGGTAGCCCGTTAGCAGGGCGCTTTTGGGCTAGGTGCGGTCGAGTGGAGGGCAGGAGTCTCGATTGTTGCAGCAGTTTCTCGAAGGGAGAAGCTCTGGCCACCCTCAGCACGAGACATGACTGACAGGGAAGCCCGGGGGAGGGGGGAGAGCGTCACCTAGTGGGGAATGTTTTGCACTACGGCTCGTTTTTGTCACCCCAAGGCTCATCTGCGCCCACCCCTCCCTTCCCAGATTCAGGGCAGTGTTACCCCTCACGCCATTGTGGTGCTTCCCAAGACCGACGGCATGGAGATGCTTCTGTGCTATGAAGATGAGGGAGTCTATGTGAACACATACGGCAGAATCACTAAAGACGTGGTGCTCCAATGGGGAGAGATGCCCACCTCTGTTGGTAGGTTTTGGTTGTTTATTTCACACAAAACGCTCCTGTTCTCCTTCTAGAGCCCTGATGGCGGTCTGTGCGAGAGCACCCGACCGTCCCCGAAACCCCTGAGAATCTGAATCGGTCCTCTCACACAAACACGCATGTCTTTGTCCACTCATTGCTCTTCTGTCTTTCCTGTCCCTCACTTAACTAGAGGATTGAGCCGCCCCACCCCACCCCACCCCGGCCCACCTTGACTAAACCCTGACACAGAGTGAAATGTTTGTCTGTATGTGTAGCACATCCTCTTGTGTACTGTTTTGTTTACACTGTTAACCCAGGATAAGTCTTTGTTGTTAATAACCTTTAATCTGATTTCCTTTCTAAAAAAAAAAAAACCAAGATTTGACTGTGGATCCTATTTTGTTTCATATCATCCTTGGGTGAATCTCATTAAAAAAAAAGTCTGTGTGATATTTCACTTTAAAATCAGAATAAAAAACATTAAGCCCATTTTAGGAGCATTTTCTGCTATTATCATTTGCATATGCAAATAGAAAATATGTGTTAATTAGAAAATATTTGCATTTCATGCAAAAATAATTTCTTACTACTTCCTTTTGATTGATTTACACAAAACTAAATATTTTCTAGTCAATATATTTAAATTGACTCTACTTTTAGAAAATTATTAGAGCCTGTTTTAGGACATAATGATATTTTACTATTCTCATATGCAAATAAAAATGTGCTTAATTGTCATTTTAAATAAGACTCGCAACACAAAAAACATTGGGCCTAAAATATGCTTGATTTCCTTCATATAATTTTTTTGCTCTTGATTTTGGGGTGGAATTTAACCCTTTTTCTTGATTTAAAATTTTTTTTTTTTTTTCCTATTCGATTAATTTTTTTGGGTGAAGAAAATGATTAGAGCCCATTTTTAGGACCCTTAAGATTTTTTGCGTTCTCATGTCCATTTGCAAATGAAAAATATGCTTGATTTTTCTTCATGCAAAATATAATTTCCAATATTTTCCTCTTGATTTTGGGGTGAAATGTGACCTGTTTTCATTAGATTTACCCAAAATTTAAATTTTCTATCCAACATATTTAATAATTTCTTTTACATTTAACCAGGACAAAAGACCATCATAAGTTTCAGTTTAATTATTGTTGTCTTTTTAGATGTAAATATTGGTGTCTTTCAGCTCTTGCTTGACTACAATCATGCATCAGATATTGTGCCATGTGTCTCTAAAATTAATTTCCAGCTTTAATGTTTGTTTGTATGTGTTTTCATCTCTCATCAGTGCAGAATGTTAATCTTGTAATTTAGATGTCTTTTGTCGTTTGTTGGCTGACACTGAGGGTTCAGATGTAGACCACCCCCCTCAGTTCTGAACAAATTAATGTGTCAGCCAAATTCTGCTCAACTCTTCAGTGATTCTGCGCTCGTAACATAGTAAAATTCATAACTCATGCATTTTCTACACAAGATATCAGCAGCAATGGAAGTCAAAACAACCAGATCATTATTATCTCTATGAAGGGCTCTAAATCAGCCACAGGAAGTCCTCAGAGAAAGTTCATGTTAGTATCCAAAGAGCTCTGGAATGGGACGCTAGTTCCTTGTACTCTTGATGGCAAAAGGATAATTAGAAAATGAAAGATTAATAATATCCATAACCACTGGTATTTCAATCATGATTTAATTTATGATGCTCAGAAACTGCTGCAATAATGACCTCCTGATGTGGGGTGGCTTTGGCAGGCTTGTTTTCATTGGATCTGGGCTAGTTTGGAGTTGCTGTTGGACGTCAGAAGTCGTTGAGGAACGGGGTGTTCTGATGATATACTGCATTTGGTGTCAGCGCTCTCCTGTCACATGTTTCTTTTGTCTTTTGTGTATATTCGCTACCTTCCCCCTCCCCTTCTGCAGCCTACATCCACTCCAACCAGATCATGGGCTGGGGAGAGAAAGCCATTGAGATCCGCTCCGTGGAAACGGGACACCTCGACGGAGTTTTCATGCACAAGCGAGCACAGCGACTGAAGTTCCTTTCGGAGAGAAACGATAAAGTACGTTACCACCATGATGCAACTTGCCCATGAACCTACTATTACTTTTTACTCTCTCTCATTTAGTTACAATTAACAATATTTAAAAAATAAAACACTTCACTTTTAAATGATGTGAGTCTTTATATGGGTCAATGACATGAGACACCAGGTTTGTTTTATGTAATTTAGCCCTTATTTGATTGATTTTTTTTTTTTTTTTTTTGTACAGTTAACAATATTTCTATTTTAAACACTACACCTTTAAATTAAGTGAGTCTTCATGGGTGACTTACATGATGCTCATTTTGTTTGTTAGGGTTTATGAATTTATTTATAATGTATTTTATTCTTTTTTGTTTTTTAAATGCTAGATTGAGATACCTGTGCTGATATGATAGTGAAGAAAAATAACTCGTAAAACAATTCTTCACATAATCTATTATTTAGTAGAAAATATATTTTTTATAGTATTTATAAAGCAAATAGTATTTCTATAAAACTTGCAATAAAATGTGTCTATAAAAATTATTATATTATATAAAATATAATATTTCTATAACATTTCTATAAAAAAAAACCATTTTAACTATTTTTTTACCTTCAATACTTAATACTTTTTTGAAAATAATGAACAAGGTATGTAATCACATAATTACCTTTTATGATCAAATATAATCAAATTTAAGTGAAGTAGGTTATTACATTTTACTTGATCTTTATAATACCACGACATATACAATTTTAACTTTTAACTTTTTTCTTTTTTTTTGGTAAACTATAATTTTCAAAATTATAAACCAACTGTGAACTTGTTTGTGTTTTAAACTTGTGTTTTTTTGTTGTTGTTTTTTTTACCATGGATGTCATTGACCCATGTAGTGGATAACTTAAATTGATCAGTGTTTTAGTATCATTGATATGCATACTATTACTATTATTTTATCAATAATATAAATTAGTGTTTATTTTATATTTTCTGTTTGATTTTAATTTACATGTTTCATGTTGTGTTTTTGTCATTTTTATTCTTTTATATATATATATATATATATATATATACACACACACACACACACACACACACACACACACACACACTTTAATATGTTTTTTGGTTATAGTACATCAAGTTAAACTAAATGAAAGAGAGAAATATTACCTTGGCAACTAACTGAAATAAAATACCTGAAAATAAGTCTGATTGGAAATTGAATGTAGACACCCAAGGCAGTAGATCGTAAGAGTTTGGTCCTTTGACTGTGAATAATAAGCAATATAATAACGTTCATTCCTCCATGTGGACTCTTTTCTTTGTCGCAGGTGTTCTTTGCCTCAGTCAGATCAGGAGGCAGCAGCCAAGTTTTCTTCATGACCTTGAACAGAAACTCCATGATGAATTGGTAATTCATCCCCGCCCTTCCCTGCATTGTATCTGTGGACCTTTTCTACTTTATTGAAAAGTGTGAAAAAAGGAAAGACAGGAAAATCCAGGTGCGCTGGATAATCTGGCAGACGGCAAAAAGACCAAACCTTGCTGGGACCTTCTCAGAAGAGTCAAAGACAAACCCAAAATCCACACGCCCCCGCCAACAACAAGGGGTGCCGGAGGAGAAGAACAACCGGTCTGCGTTATTTTTATGGCTCTTTTATTAACATGCGTGGGGTTCTGGTGTTTTTGTCCTTACAAATCTCTGTCTAGATTCTTCTGGAGGTGAAGACTGGAAATATGGGGAATAAGACCCACAGAGTAGATTGAATATTTGTACTGTTAAGACACTTTTCGACAATAATTTATCACGGTTGCGCTGAACGTCAGTAAACCTCCCTTGCGGGATGAATCCATTGAGGCTGGTTTGTGTGATCAACCCTTTTTCTTTTTTATGTTTCAGCTTGGAATGCACACAGATGTTTGTGTTATGTGGATATCACTCTAATGTCTGATATTTAAGACTTGTATGATACTTTGCCACATTATGTTGGAGCAGACACACTTCGGGCTGTCCACAGAATGCCTTAAATATGAATTCGCAAAAGCTGCTCGTTTTTATTTTTCAAGTCCATAATATATTGATTTATATGCATATTTCTGTAAGGAAAGGAAAATGCTACTTTTTTGGATGGAAATTGATGCCTGCTGATATGGACGGATAATGGAACTATAAATGATTCTGAATATTCATACTGTGCATTCCTAGTTTTATGCCAAAGCTCTATAGTATTCACATTTGGAGCCTGTGGTTTGGCACAGTTTTCCTTGTGCTCAGGGAAATGGTGCTCCCTAGATCAGACCTTTTTCCATTCATTTCCATTGTCTTTACAACTTATGTTATGGGCGATTTAAAGAGTTCACTCATATTCTCACCCTCATGCCGTTCCAAAATTGTAAGAGTTCCTCAGTTACACATAAAAAGAGAAGTTTATCAGACTGTTCAAGCTGCTCTCTCTTGTATGGAATTACAGACAAAATGAAATGATGAATGGAATGAAATTACAGACAAAAACATCATAAAAGTAGTCAGTGTGAACTATATATCTAGTTTCTGAAGCCATATGATGTTTTGTGTGAGGAACCGGCTCAAAGTTCTGGTCACAAATAGCAGCCTGGACATTGACAAATGTCGAAAGACGATAAGGCGAGTCATATTTGGGTGTTTAACTGGCCCTATGAGAACATGAAGTTCCATATGGATTGGATTAGACAGTCATTTTTATTTAAGGGTGAAACTGGTCTGCAGAGATGTTTCTTGAACGCTTTATCACCACAGTGCTAAGAAATAGTCTGAATACTTCAACTGGCTGGTAAATACTACAGAGCTTTCTATTGAAACATAAAAAAGTACATTAAGATTCTGTTTAGAGTATCAGTTTCTTTGTAAGAGTGTGTGTATGTGAATGAATGATGAGATGTAATGCTTTCCACCAATGATACAAAAATTACCATTACCATACCAGCAATCACAATTGTTTTCGTGTCAGGAGTAACACGTGTCATTAGAATAAGTATGTGCTGCAGTTTTGTATTTTTAAGTTGGTTTTCTCATGACTTTCAGCAAAGTGCAATAAAGGCCAAGGGAATCGAGCCTGGTGAGTCGATTGCTCACCTCTCCTCATGATGGATCTCCAACTCTTTCTAGAGGGACATTCACTACCACCCTCTGTAAATATCCACTTCCATTTTGGAAAAGAGTCCTGCCTCCGAATCGAAATGCATAGGAACTGTGAGGATGTGACAGAAATGTGCGATGCTGTTTGTGGTTCTGTAAGATCCACCTCCTTCTCTGTGTGAATCACATGAATCAGTGAACGAAGGGTAGTGTTTTGTGAGTAGAGCTTCCTTTTAGGCTACCTCGTTTCTGTTCACCTGTTGGATCGGTTCAGTTTTCTATGTGGGTAATGGCTATTGATGCCGTAAATCAAACCTTTGTGATACAATATAAGGCAATATTCCAGGTCGTAGTTTGAAGAGGCAAATATTTATTCTCTGGGGGGGAATTGTGTCTTTTTGAAGTGCAACCAGTAGATCAGTGAATTTTCAGCGTTATTCAATTATAATAGGTATTATCAATTGGCGATGAAGATGATGTAATTAACAAATGTAAAATAAGGTTATGTTGTCATTCCATGTAGATTCTGAGGTGATTTGAGTGTAGAGCGCCAGACAGAAATATTCAGAAATGGACACTTTTTTTAATAAAAAATAAATAAAAATCTTTGTGCAATGTCTTGTGTAACAGCCAAATCAAGCCTACACTTCATATTAGGGGGATTCTTCAATTAGGGCTACTTTTTGGTACCCACAGATGATTTTAAGGGAAAATCTTTCAATTTTTGATCTCTCTACCCCCCCCCCCCCCCCCCCCCCCCCCCAAAAGACATGGTCAGTTTTTTTGTAATTTATGTGAACATTTTTATTTTTATAGCTTTTATCCAATGCTACTGTCATCACCTCCATGCCAAGAATTTTATGTATTTAAAAAAAAAAATTTTTGGACCAAGCACACAACTGACATTATTTCAAAATGTATATGATCACATTGCATTTTTAGGATTACACATACACAAAAATGCCTCTAACTGCAGAATCGCTCATTAATAGACTTGAAGTCCTTCCAAATGATGTGGCATTTTGTTCAAATAGGTGGAATCATGAAATGACAGTCCTTTATATACTTTTATAGATTTCCATTACAGTTCTGTAAGGGCAATAGAGTGTGAAATTCACTTGACACAACTAGGATCTTTTGAGACGTCATGTTTTTTGTCCATCAAACTGTGAACTGAGTGGATGTGTGTGTGCAGGTTTGAAATACTTATGGGGTCTTCCCATTCATTTTATCAACATGGCTGTGAGGTTGGTTGATTTCTTCGTCTCTCATGCACCACCTTCAGTGGTGGAAAGTCTTTTGATGTGTGCTTGACCTCATTTTCTTTCTTAATATGGACATTAATACTGTAAGTACATCCTTTATATTCAGGCTGAGTGAGTTGTTGTTTTATTTCTGTATTTCTCTTTTTTGTGTGTGTATTAAAAATTGAGATTTATAGCACAACCGAGCATTCTGGATATTGGCTGTTATTTTTATGGTTGTTCCAGTGTGTGTGATTGGGTGTGTGAGATTTAAACATACCTTTTTTCTTTTAAGCCTGTAAATCCACCAGTTAAAGAAGTGATACAGGCATTTAGGGGAAGTCGTGGCCTAATGGTTAGAGAGTTAGACTCGTAATCGAAAGGTTGCGGGTTCGAGTCCCCGGCCGGCAGGAATTGTAGGTGGGGGGAGTGAATGTACAGCGCTCTCTCCCTCAATACCACGACTGAGGTGCCCTTGAGCAAGGCACCGAACCCCCAATTGCTCCCCGGGTGCCGCAGCATGGCTGTGTGTGTGTGTGTGTGTGTGTGTGTGTGTGTGCATTTGTTCACTACTCACTGCTGTGTGTGCGCACTTGGATGGGTTAAACGCAGAGCACCAATTTCGAGTATGGGTCACCATACTTGACAATACGTCACGACGACTTTGACACTAAAATGACAAAATGGTGAGGTTTCAAGATTACAAGCCTTCTGTTATAGACATTTGAAGCTGAAACTTGGCATATCATGTCTTGTTCTCGAAATATGCAGGCTGTAGTATTTTATAAATAGATTTTTAAGGCTATTATATTATAGAGTTTTGTTCCAAATGTAACTTTAAATGTAGCCTGGACTATTAAGAGATGGTGATCTCATTTAATCTGTGCCTGGTCCATGTAGTGGGTGTTTTATTCCTTACAATTTATTACATATTGTAAATCAAACAAACAACAGAATCACTCAAATCCCCATTTGTCATCCACAAAACCCACAAAAGAGCTGAATCTTCTAAACTGAATATTTTATGGTCGTAAACCTTTTTACAATCCAGTTTTTTTGATATTCTGATCCGTTTTATTTATTGTTTTGTACAGTGCTTTAATGCTGGTATCTGTATTTAGAAAGTAACAGTATTATTGCTGCTCTTTTTTTAAAGGGATTGTTTTCTTTAGCTGTATTGATTAGTCGTTTTAGAGAAATATGAAATTTATATTATAATGTCAGAGATGCTTTAATAGGAGTACTTTAATTTGCTTTTTTGTTTGTTTTATAAGTTGTTGGTTTGTTTTCTGATTTTAATGCAGTATTGTTCAGTGCTCTTTCCTTATAAAATAAATTCACCCCTGATAACTGCAAAAATGTTATATCATAGGGTTGTTTGTGGATCTATTCTAGTCTTGTTAAACAATTCTCAGTGCGTTTATGTTTAAAGAGGAAAATCGCAGAGAGAAGACTGCATATCAAATGTGATGGCAAAGCAGGTTGGTGGATCAGTCTAGAAAAGCTATAGCAATAATGAGCATTACTGATTTTGTCAGTCTTCATGTTAGACCCTTTTCTACTTTGACTGAAATTCCAGTTTTTGATCTTAATCAGATGGACTCAAGCGTTTCTGAATGAGGAGAATGTGAAATGGATAATGGAAAAATTTCAGATTTTGGAAACCGTGTGTTCACTTGTCACCTAAAACGGACAGTTTCTTTGCTTTTTAAAAAAAATAAATTGACACATCAAACCAGACCATGTGTGGTGTTATAATTTATTTTTATAATAGTTTCTGTAATATCATTTTATAATAAGAATTATAAATTAAATCACTTATATATAGGACTGATCAATGACTTAATAACCACAAACCACCTGGATTTTATGTCTAAATGAAACATGGCTAGAAGACAGCTGCAGTGCAACAGTCCTCAATGAAACAGACCCTCCTAACGTTAATTTTACAAGTGTCTGCAGGATTGTTAGGAGTGGTGGAGGTGTAGCTGCTCTATTTAATAATGATATTAATTAATAATTTGTTACATTTATATAGCGCTTTTCTGAGTACTCAAAGCGCTTTACAAAGAAAGGAGGAATCTCCTCAACCACCACCAATGTGCAGCATCCACCTGGATAATGTGACGGCTGCCCTGAGGAGCTCCAGTGCTGATGGTTCAAGTGCTGGATGTGTATTTTCCCAGCCTCACTAGCTGCTGCCTGTCTTTCAGGAAGCTGGTGGCACTGACAGACGGAGGTGTGGACGGAGAGCTGTGTCAGTTTATACTGAAGGGTGTCCATGATGATGGTGTTAAAAGCGGAGCTGAAGTCTACAAACAGGATCCTCACATAAGTCCCTGGTCTGTCCAGATGCTGCAGGGTGAAGTGCAGTCCCATGTTGACAGCATCATCCACAGACCCGTTTGCTCTGTAGGAAACTGCAGGGGGTCCAGTAAGGGTCCAGTGATGTCCTTCAGGTAAGCCAAAACCAGTCTTTCAAATGATTTCATGGCCACAGATGTTAGAGCCACAGGTCTGTAGTCATTAAGTCCAGTAATTTGGGGTTTCTTTGGGACGGGGATGATGGTGGAGCGTTTGAAGCATGAGGGGACTTCACACAGATCCAGTGAAAGCTTTTTCTACTCTTAACTGTTTTAAATTGTTTTTAAAAAATTAACTGTTTTAAATCTTAACGGTTTTAAATTCATTTTAAAACTAATTTTATGTAATTTCCTTGTTTTTATTGTTGTGATTATTATCATTTATATGATTATAATCTCACTTCCTTTTATGTAAAGCACTTTGAATTACCATGGTGTATGAAACGTGCTATATAAATAAACTTGCCTTGGTTACCTGGATGATCCATGGCAGTTTTTATTGTTTTGTGATGGTTGTTCATGAGTCCCTTGATTGTTCTGAACAGTTAAACTGAGCACTGTTCTTCTGAAAAATCTCCTGTCCTGCGGAATCTTCAGTTTTCCAGCATCTTTTGCATATTTGAACCCTTTCCAGCAGTGACTGACAGTGATTTTGAGATCCATCTTTTCACACTGAGGACAATTGAGGGACTCAAACACAACTATTAAAAAAGTTTCAAACATTCACTGATGCTCCAGAAGGAAATAAGATGGTTTGTTCCAAAAGTTTGGAATATGTTTTTAAAAGACGTCTGCATCAAGACTGCATTTATTTATAAAAACATTAATATTATGAAATATTATTACAGTGTTTAATACGTGTTCTATTTTAGGCTAACAGTCTATATTTTAAAATGTAATTTATTTCTGTTAAGGCAAAGCGGAATTTTCAGCAGCCATTTCTCCAGTCTTCGTTGTCACGTGATCCTTATGAAAACATTTTGCAAGCACTAACTTAATTATTCTTCCCTTTTGGCTGGATAAAATGTCATTTGAAGTAAAAGTGGTGGCATCCTAATCGCTGAGAGGCACTAAGCACAAACTACAGGCCCAGTCCATCCTCCCGTCTGCAGAAGAAGAGGAATCCCTCCCACTGTACGGATGCCGCATTAAAATTGGCCGCGCTTGCGCGTTGACGTTCCTTTTTTTCTTGGAAGTAAGTGCTGCATGGAACGTGTTTGAACTGTGACGAAACATTACACAGAACTTTCCTGTCTTGATGTTGTCTTTAAAACGCTGTCGGGTTCGAACGCGCGCGTCTTGCTGTTGAACGTAGCCGGCTTGTCTTGAGAAAGAGCGTTGCGGTGGTTCTTTAAGGAGCGGCTCTCTAGTTCGCAGGCCGCGAGCACAGCACGCGTGAGGCCTTTCCCCGCGCGCAGTGACTTAACTGAAAAGAGGCATGTGAGAAACTTGCTAAACCGCACGAGACCCGTTTTCCCCGCTTTGTTTGTTACGTTATAGTTTACCAGTCGTGGTTATATTATGTGTTTCAAATGGTATTTTATTGCACGGAAGAACGGGGCGTTAGCCTCTTAGCCGAGTTATTGATCAGCGGCGAAACCACGTTGACGTGCGCCTCGCGAATTAGACGTGTTGGCTTTTCTGTAAACATTGGCGTGGAATTAATGCTTATTATTGGTTTAGTGATTGTTTCTGGTTAAAGCGTTTTAACTTACATTATCATAAATAGCTCAAATAGAGTCCATCTGGCCTGCTTCGGCGTGGTCTTTGTGTTAATTTAGTGCAAAATAACGGCTGTAAAGTGTAATTTGAGGCTCGTTAAGTATTTTAACGATACATTTGATACTGTAAACAACTTAGTTGAAGTTTGATCGAATTTAGTAGTTAATTTGAATCGGATCCGTTATGTGGTGAAATTAGAGCTAATGCTAATGCAAACAGAAATCGATTTAAATGTGTTTTAACTGTTGAGCTTTTTAGTAAATGGTTCATAGTTAAATGCATTTTATCTTGCGCTATTAAGTTTGTAAGCCTGACTATGCCCAACTCGTACAGTGGAAAGTTTACGCATTCACACGTGATTTAACCATGATGTTCTTGTTATTGAGACCATTTTAAAATGAAAACGTACTAATTAACCACATGTCCCGTTTTTTTTCTTCCAGTGCCCCTTGTTTAGATCCCCATCATGGCAGATCCAGATCTTGATTTCACCAGCGGTGATGCCGGGGCTTCAACCACCTACCCCATGCAGTGCAGCGCCCTGCGCAAGAACGGGTTTGTGCTTCTGAAGGGTCGCCCTTGCAAAATTGTGGAAATGTCTACTTCTAAGACTGGCAAGCATGGTCATGCAAAGGTAATAATTTGATATCATTCTTTTGCATGGCAGTTTTTAACCTACTAGTGTTATTAGTGTTAAGTATTCCAATCTTTGTTTGCAGGTTCACATGGTTGGAATCGACATTTTCACAAATAAGAAGTATGAAGATATCTGCCCCTCCACCCACAACATGGACGTGCCTAACACCAAAAGAAATGACTACCAGGTGAGATGTGCATGGCTTTGTAAAATTCAAGCTTTATAGGGGGAAATACACATGTAAGGGTACTTCATTTACCCTAAAGTTCTCCTGACTTTTAGTTGTGTGCAATAAAGGCAATTTTTGGTAAACTCTCCAGAAATAAACTGACTTTGGTCAGTTTATTCAGGATTTAGATATCACCATGCTCTCCATTATTGTTCTTGATTGCATTGAATAATGTTTTGGTCATTTTAATTAGCTGGAAAATTGCTAGTTTTAGGTAAGGTGAAATGAAGTGATCATTGTTTTGCTGTGGCATTTGGAGCAACATTACAGACTTTGTGGGCTCTGCTATTCTGCGTATGATTTTAATTTTAGTATGTCACAATCTCAAATTGTATATAACTTAAATTATGTAATAGTATATGATAGGACTTAATGTAACACACATATGTATGTGTGTGTGTGTGTATATATATATATATATGTGTATATATGTGTGTGTGTTTGTTACATTAACTGTTGGTTCATTGCAGCTTGTTTTGCAGAGGTTTTTTTTTTTTTTTTTTTTTGTGAATCATTTCAACTTGATCTTTTCCACCAGGGCAATTAAGTGACACTTTAGCTTTGCATGATACGTTTAGCTAGATTCTTATTCCATTGCTTTTTCTTTAAAATACATTTTCTTTTGCTCTACTAGGTGGTTGACATCAGCGAGGGATTCCTCTCTCTTATGATGGACAACGGAGACGTGCGTGAAGACCTGCGTGTGCCAGAAGGTGACCTGGGCAAAGAAATCGAAAGCAAATTTGCAGCTGGTGAAGAGATGTTGGTAAGCGCACCAGTTTGAATGAATGCATTTATTTGTTTATTTTATTTTTTTGTCACTGTAGCCCGCTCATTTTTTTCTTTGTTTGGCAGGTTACTGTGCTTTCAGCTATGGGCGAAGAATCTGCAGTGGCTGTCAAACCCATGACCAAATAGGAAGAAAGACTGGGCTGCTCAGGCTGCGACATGCTACACTTTAACAAATCTCTTGCATTTGTTTTTTTGGTTTTATTTGTCACCAAAGCTATGGCCTTCACAAGCAACCTCAAATTTTTGTGATTGTATTCCTTTTTTCTTCTCCTTCCAATACTGTGCTGGACTTGTCGGGTCAGTTGGCATTTTCTCGAGTAAGGTTTAATACTGTCAGTGTGTTTACCCCCTCAACCTCCCCCTTTTTCCCCCCTCAAGTTCTACCACTTTCATTCCTGAATGTTAAATAATGGAATCCATTTTTCCTTTTTTGTATTCTCGACTTTCTTAATAGTAATTAGTGTGCAGGATTTACGCAAAGGTGTTGCGAAGTGAGGAAACCCCAAGTGACACTCAATTTCTCTCAATTGAATGCTCCCCCCAAAGTGAGATGCACACTGGTAGTTGGCACTTCCTTGTACTTTAAAAGTACCTTCTCAAGTAAGACCGCTATGACCGAGAAATAAACTCCAGCGAAATGTCCCCTTAAATGCCAGTCTCTAATTGTTCAGAAGTGGAAAGGATGTGATGGCCGTGTGCGAATGCCTCTGTAACACAATAGCAGCCAGCTTGATTTTTGGCTGTCATTGATGACCTTAAATAAAAGTGTTGAAGCCTGAATTTGTCTCCAGGTAGGCTCTTATCAGTGCTACCCCCAGAATGAGCTTGAGGACTAAATCTTTGTGAGTTCTAATCTTCCTTTGTTCACTCGAGGCCTTTGTCACATGACTGGAGAGCGCAAAAAATAAAAACTTAATAGATTACCTTTTCTTTTTTTCTTTTTTTTTTATGGCACATTTGATCAGTATTAAAACAATATCCAGAAGTCTGGTTAAAGGTTTCTTCATAGTTACGGCAGAATTTCATCTGGTAAAATTTAACACAAGAAAATGTATTCCAGTCTGTGGTGAATGAATATCATACTTATGTAAATTCAGGGAAAAACTTCCTAGTCTAACTTGTCTGTGGTCATTTGGTAAATCTCCCATTAAAGGTGTTAGTGTTATTCTATAAATAGAAAGTGTCTATTTTGGTGATTTTGGGTTCCTCACAGCAGTATTTAGTAGCACAACCTGCAATGTTTATTTTCTCAAACCAAGAAGGTAAAATAGTATATTCTTTTTTATATTATGTATAAAAGTGTTTTTAACATCTATTGTATGGTTTTAAATGTTAAATTAAAGATTTTAAATAGGCAAAATGACATGGGATATGTCATTTTAGAAAGTTAGGACAGTAACTGTGAAAGAAAGACAAAGCTTTGTTGGGTTGGGCTGCCAAGTCCTCTGCATGGGAGGAGCCAAACGCTCATTTCTTGTTTGTGGCCTGGTGCCCAGACAACACTGACTGAATGAAAGTATTGCAGTTCAGGATTGGCACTGCAGTCTATTCAAACTCCAGCTTCATCTGCCTACTGGCTCCCACTGAGTACTTTCTCTAAAGTCAAAGGGAATTATATGTTGAGTAACATTTTAATGTGAATAATTCAAATGGATTAGTTTCCAGTTTTGCTGTTGTGTAGCTGAGCAACATTAAAATGAAGATTGTATCCAAACAGGAGTATTAAATTTGTTCCAAGAGCAGAAATCTGCCCACTAACTGGTAAATAAGGTTGTTCTCATGTGCTGCTTGAGGCCTCACCCAATTTTGCCTTGGTATGTCTGCACAATGATGTAAAGATGAGTCACGGTTACTTAGTAGGTAAGCAGAGCCCAGTCTCTCCCTTCTCTATTCAGTGTGTACATGGGAATATTTGAATAGCCTATTTGTGGTTTATGTTTTTGTCATGTTAATTGTATGTTAAGCCAGCTACATCCATATACAGTAATAACTACAGAGCCATTTAGCAGATCTGTTTTCAATACTACAGTATGCACAAAATAAAATCATTGAATAAAGCCATAATGCTCACGTTTATATGGTGAAACAGAAATGCTATATGATACAATTTTATATTAAAATGTTATACAATAAGAAATTGTACAAATATAGCTCTTTACACTCAAAATGAACAAGATCAGTGAATCAGTTCGTTTCAAAGAACCGGTTCAAAAAACTGATTCTTTGACGTCAGATTTTCCTCAGAAAAGTACGTTTAATTGATTCATTCAAATGAACCGATTCATTCAAACGAATGATTCATTCACAAATCGAACGTCGCCGAACTAACCCAAAAAGTCCTCGTGAATGCTCCCTAACCGACAGCCAATCAAATGCGAGAAAATTTTGTGAACTCTTGCGCGGACCTACGCCACTTCCTCTTTCACGCCAACCTCACCAAGATGGCACCGGTACGTGTCGACCGGTCTTAATGGTTAAATGCATTTCATTTTTGGTTTTGTGTGATTAAAATATGAGATCTATTACATTTATATGTACTGTGTTAACCAGACTTAGTGTTTGCAAAAGGGATAATATATTAATCCATTAGTTTGACTTCAGTGGGAGACACGTGGATGAGCAGTTCAGCATGACAGAACTATTTAAACACATTTGGTTATCATGATAAGAGAGTAGTGCGTTTCATTATGTGTTCATAAGATTAATGAGTTTATAAACAAGTATGAATTACGATTGCAGTATTTAACTGAGAAAGTAGATGTTTAATTTAGGTTTATATAAATTAAATGTTTGTTTCTTTAGAAAAGGCAGACTGCTGTGAAAAAGAATAAAAAGGGTGCTTCTTGGAAGTTCACCCTTGATTGTACTCACCCTGTGGAGGATGGGATCCTTGACTCTGCCAGCTTTGTAAGTTGTATAAAAAACATTTGATGATAGAAACACATGACTTCTATTTATGGTCAGGATTCTTGTGGACATGGAAAATCTGAAAATGTAATGACATTTCCAGACATGGAATAAATTTGTAACATTTCTCTGCTGAAATAAAAAGTCCTGTTTGCGTTGGCTAGAACACCAAATGAATGCTTTATTTGTTCCTGTTAGAAGGATCTATACACTAAAATATGTACCTTTAAATCTATTAGTTTCTGATCCAAACAAATAATAAGGTATCCTTTAATGATCGTCACTAACGCTGTGCCCTAACTAGGGTTCCCTTCCCTAGTTAAATGCCTAGGGTTCTCTTCCCTAGTGGTCATGTTGTTTTATTACTAACAGGAAACCTTTCTGAAAGAGAAGGTGAAGGTTAATGGCAAAATGGGCAACTTGGGAAATATAGTGCAAATTATTCGTCAGAAGAACAAAATCAGTGTCACATCAGAGAAGCAATTCTCTAAAAGGTGAGATTCGTTACATCAGCAGGCTCATGTTTATTATTAGTGTTCTTTTTAAAGTCTTTGTATATATACTAACAACCTCATGTTCCTCAGGTATCTTAAGTACCTCACAAAGAAGTACCTGAAGAAGAACAACCTGCGAGACTGGCTGAGGGTGGTGGCGTCGGATAAGGAAAGCTATGAGCTGCGCTACTTCCAGATCAGTCAAGATGACGAGTCTGATGCTGATGAATGAAAGCTCTGTCTTGAGTGTATCAAGGTCCTGTATGAGCTGTCACATCTTCAAATGCAGGGCTGTATGTTTTGATATACAAAATATTTGATAATTTGATATGTAAATAAAATGATACACATTTTAAAAATCATGTCTGTTTTTTAATGGTAGTAAATGTTTCATGTAGTGGGCTTGATTTATAATCAAGGGTAAAAGAGATAAAGATTCATTAACAAACATGTTGCCAGTGGTGTCTGATAAGAGACATTATGTTGCACTGATGAAACTTAATCATTATAGTAGTAACAATCAATTCAGGAGTGTATTTGCAATATTAAATTATATAGTTGATTTATAAGTTACTTTATAGTTTTTGTCATGAATGTTGAGATTTTTTAGGAATTTAGTGTAAATGCAACTCTCAAACTGCATTTAATAATTTCTGAAGACACTTTGAAGTTAAAGAACAGAGTTCCTTTGTTTTTTGATATTTTAATAGCATCAGAAGATGCAACAACCAAATGTAATTGATTTGAACGTTCTTTGAAGAAAGATAAAAGCAATATGAAAAAATGTTTGTATGTTGTGTTGCACTAAAAGTGTATTCTAAATGTGATTGATTACACATTTGACCGGTTTAAATTAGTTGCAAAATTAAGGCTACACACACACCCACACACACACACACATATATATATATACACATACATTATATTTTTTTCTTCTGGTTGTTGACGATATTTTCAGATTTATGGAGTGATAAAATGAAATATCCAAAATTCCCTCTGTACATTTATAGTGATATTATTTTCACCCTGTTCACCTGTGGTGGCTTGCCTTTAATATTGCATTGTTTAAAAAAAACATGAATAGCTAAAACGCTTTCATGCTCACAATGACATATACTATAACAAGAGCTAAAGCTATCACTGGCAGTAATACTGATCTCCCAAATGCTAACCTTGTTAACTTTTAAAATGTAATCTCACATTTGATAGCGTTAAGTTTTATCTTTAACAAATTCTTCACCTAAGGTCAAAGGTTAGTGAAAATCTTATCAATAGACAGGTAGAGCAATAGAAAGGTCTGGAATTAAATGCATTTGCATTGTATGGGTGACTTCGCTATAAAGACCTTCAGTGTGAAAGGCAGCCAGTGTTAGAGCCTTCAGCCTGTTACCAGGATGTTATCTAATGCTCTGCACAGAGAAGAGACTGAAGCAGCACTATGGACCAGCACTGGGAGGAAACGTATTAGAGATCGATTTCGTGCTACTTTGGCAGGACTCCTGGAGTTGGAGGTCCTGAGAGTCAGACACAAAATAATGGTGGAGACAGCCCTGGGAAAAACCAAAGTCGATCCTAAAGATTCAACGTCAACGATTATCCAGCAAAGACAGCATCATTACTGGGTGGATAAAGACTCGTTCAGACTAAATCTCAAACGCAGTTTTTCTGAAGAGGCTGTTCACGAGGCTAGAAAATCCAGAGGACTTTGGTCATGTTCCAGTCATTCATCTGAAGACCTGCTTCTTCATCAATGCCTGACGGAAAGAAGCTGGCATGACCAAGAACTTCACTCGCACATGGAAAGTCAGTCAAGGGCAAGCTCAGGTTTTTGCGACTTTGGGGATGTTTTTACCCCCTCTGACTGTGACAAAACCATCAGCTCTCTCTCCACCTCCTTGGCCTCTTTGAAATACAAGAACACTCTCGGAGAGGGAGAATGTTTCATGGAGGAACCTCAGAGGAGCCGACCCATTTTATTACAAGAGCATAGAGGAGTTCAATCCCATTTCTCAGATGAGACGATTCCTGAAGATGGTTTCCGATCTGTGGCAGATCTGTTTCCAGACTCGCACTGGCCAGATGTTTCAGACATACTTCAACCCAAAGTTGTCTTGCAACCCACCTACCGTTCTGATCTTCCAGGTCACCAGGGCATGGAAGTGTATCGCTATCCCAGTCCACTGCATGCTGTGGCCCTGCAAAGTCCACTATATGCACCACAAAGCCCCCAGAACAACAGGAAAAAGAATGGTAGACGTTTTTCTGGAAGCTCTGCAAGCTCTTTACTGAGACCAGGCTTGAAGGTTTCAGAACATTCATGCTGTCTTGCAAAATCCACCTATTTATCATCCAACTTGCTAAAGAAACATACCAATTCTATGGGCAGGAACATGCAATTTGAGAAGCACAGACGTGAGGAGATCATTCTGAAACGAGCCAGAGTTCAATGCCACGGTCTTAGCGCTGCACCAAGAGATGGAGGCATGACCTCACGGCCAAAAAGAGGCATGCACCGCACCAACTCCTTACACAAAAACAAACCATCCTTCTATTATTTTCGGTCCACGCATCTGCAGAGAAACAGAGAAGATGTGTGTGAGGCTGCAATGAGCACAGCATCCACTATGCAAGCTATGAAAAGGCATCTAAATTTATAAAACGTTACCATGAGGCAAATACCTACTTGCTTTGACCAACTTGATCATGTGCAATCATGTCTTCAAAGGAATCCAAAGCTGCAAATGAAGGACATAATGCACGAGAGAAATGCAAAAGACAAATGAATAAAAAAGCAGAGTTAGTAATCGCATTAAAACTCATTATCTGTGATCTTTCAACTTGATTAAACTGCATGTTAAAACAATAAGTCTTCCTCTGTGATCAAATCATATTGTTATGTGGCATGTATGTTATTGCATATTCTCTTTGCGAGAAAGCTCAACTATAGAGGTTAAAATTAGTCACAAAAATACAGAAAATATATCAAAACACTTAGCTTAGCAGGTACGTCACGTGCATCCTATAATAAAATAAGTCTATTTACAACACTTTTCTCAGGTTAAATCCAATTAAATGTTAGTAGTAATAAATATAAGTATTTTGGTACTCACGGTATCGTTTTTCAGTTACGATATAGTAAGTGTGTCAAGAAATAGAGTTCATCTGAGGTTTCCATTACCTTAAATATTCCTAATATTAGTCTTAATTGAATTGTTCAATTAAATGCACATCATTTATTTTGCTGAATAAATTCATGTTAATTATGATCACGTTGATTTCGTTTATTTTCTTGCGTTGAAAATCCTCAAGCTCGTTCATATTTTAACTTAACATACCCGATCATATCCACCAGATGTCAGCAGAGATCTGTTAGTTTTATATTTCAAGATAACTGTACAGCTGTAAACGTGTAAAAATTCATTTGAAATATTTTGTAATTCCTGCTTTGTTTTGTTCAGTCTAACTGCATTTCTAACAAAAAACACATACAGGCGTTTAAACCTTAACTTTGACAACTTCAGTTATATGAAAAATATTGTTCCACTGACCTAGTCTAGCTGGCCAAAATTCAGGTTTGTTCTAAAGAAATGCCAGGCAAGAGATTTTTCTTCAGAACATTGTCTAAGGGGGGGAAAATCAGCAAAAATCAGCATCAGCAAAATCAGAAAAAAAATCAGAAACTGTTAAAAAAAATAATCTTTGTGATCCTGCTGTTTTCACAGAAATTGTGGGATAACAGATACTGCTGTGTGTCAACAAGTCAGAGCGCAGAAGCTATAAAAATGTGCCTGACAAGGTTTTAATATGGGAGTCAAGGCCATGTAAAGGAAATATTTGAAAGAAAATATTGCATATCCAAAACCAATTTTGTTGATTAGGACTTTGCTTTATGCAGACCAGTCAAGTTCTTCCACACTGACTGAATCAATCATTTCTTTTTGAACCTTGCCTTCTACACAGAGGCACTGTCATGTTAGAATAGAAAAGGGTCCTGTTCAAACTGTTGCAATAAAATTAGAAGCACACAATTCCCTAGAATATCATTATATGCTTAAACATTAAGATTTGTACTCATGGAAATGACTAAAGTAGTCAAACCTGTTCATTAGAATGGGGTGACCCAATACTTTTGGCAATATAGTGTATGTCATATCTTAATGCCATGATTCTCTATTGTGATACATGTGTCCCCTACAAAAAGGGGGAAAGAAGGCCACCACAGTGTTATACATTTATTTGACAGCGTCATTTTTTAACCTGCTTCAATTTTATTTCCTCCATGGAGCCACAATGGGGCTAAGCTACTGGTCACTATGGGTCTTTGAGGCTACTATACCTACAAAGGCGCTAGTAAATCACAGTTAATGGCATGTAACATTGAACTAAATGTGAAATTCTGAAGACTGAAATACAAATAATTGTTGAGTTTTAAAAAATTAAACTAAATAAAAAAATTTATTAAATCGGCACATATTTCAGTGAACTGAAAGAGTTACATGTAGCAAACATGCATTTCATTGGATTTTATTGCAGGTATGACTAACGCTGGTGAAATTTTGAAAGGTTGACATGACTTAGCATGGGGAAGATGTGAAAAGTGTTTGGTCTTGCAGTTGAAATGCATTTACTTATATTTGAAAGTGGTTGTTTTTGCAGAATAAGTGTGTTCACTGTTGCAGTGAGAGCTGGGCTCGTTGCAAACACTTGCTGCATTCTGGCATGCAGTCACCATGGCTATACTTTTGTTTCCTACGGAACCTGAGATCCACTTGAGTCTCAGCCATTGAAGTTGAGTGGCAGGGTAATTAAAAATGAATTAAATGCCATAGACAAGAATTACTACAATAATAATGAAACTGATGGCTTTGTGTCTCTACTACACATGTCTTTTTTGGGGAGGCTATTGAGTCAGTTTGTCAGTGATCTCTTTTACCTCTCAGACTATAATGAATGTGCTGCAACAAGTTTATTTGATTAACTATACAGGCTGTCTGTTTTCTGATTATGACAGTAATTGATGTTGCTGTTCATCATGTGTAGTATAGCTATTTCTAAGCCTTAGGAGAAAAGATCTCCTGTTTTGCTTATTTTTGAATCATCTTGCACATTTGCACAACAATAATGACCCACATTGGAATTTATCTTATTTATTTGTCCTGGTAAAGTAGGCTGTACATTTCAAACTCTTTGTTTAATCCATATCATCAGTCTCACCAGGGGAATGTATGTATGTAGACATTGACCTAAGAAAGTATGACAATCTAAAACTCCATCCTAAGCAGCTGTTGAATAGCGAACACATCTTTTAATAATGAACTCTCCTCTGATCACAAGGAGAAAAGCCTAAATAATTCACAATGTCTCCACATTATGTCCCCTGCCGTCTCTACAAGCTTTGCCTGGATTCCTCCTGTACTGCTGGACATAATGGAGAATAGAGTGTAAAATCCCCCATCGGTGAGTTTTTGCTCCTTTTCTGCCAAGGAAAAATATTTTCTGCCAATTTGAAACTGGACACTTCTATTTCTGTTTCGGAAAGCTATTTGTTTTTATCAGAGTGGACAGTTGCAGGCTTTACTTTGGCTCAGATTGGAGAAAATTGTGTTTTCTATGTGCTTTAAGCTTAAGGCTCAGCTCAGCATAGCACTCCTTAGTTTAACGTTCAACTCTCCCTTGACAAACTAAGGAAGGTCCTCATCAATTTTATATATGGGAAGGTTACCAGTTGCACAATTTAAATGACTTATTGCATTCCAATTTAATCATGCATGTACTACATATATTTGGATTAAATGCAGGAGACAAATGCAAAATCTGAGGATTTTTTGGAGTAAAATGCTGATGTTAAATATGAAGTTTAAGTGCACTATTCCAGTGTTTATTCTAATAAGATATTAAGGATATAGCATTCTTTCTCATTATTATATCATTGCATGTTGTCACATTATGTATGACAACGGAACTGACCAAGGTGCTGAAAAAATTGTCAGGATAAACAAATTTAATTTCAGTGTTTACAAGGCAGCACTGTTCAAATGCTTAATGTGCATGTAAGTGTTTAGTGCATAATTCAAGCCTTTTACAAGCTTTAAGAAATCTAAAGATTCAAGTTTCAAACAGACATTTGACATTGTTTACAACAAAATCTAACTGACAGCCATTACCATCATCAATATTTACATATTGAATTGCACTTGGCCTCCTTTCCTGCATTATATTTACACACTGCATTATCGTTGGTCATTTTTTCTCTAAGATATATTTAATAATCTAGCTGCTCATGCATATCTGCTCTATCAGTGCTCATTTTATATGGCCTGTTTCTCAAAATCTGCATTGTTATAATAGTCATAGCCACTTTTGTACCCCATAGCCACCCAGTAAAATGCCGTAGAATTGGCCAATTGCTTTTTTCCAATAAAAATACCACATCTGTTGTTCATTGTAAATGACCTTTAAAGTCTACACCGTTTTCATTTGGACCATTCATGGCCTGGATGATAACTCAAAACCACAAATTTTCACTTCTAAGTGACACAACACCTTTTTTGCATTTTACTGCGCTGCTTTTTAAATTGTTTTCTATGTAAACATTCGCTAGACGGACGTCTTTGACCTTTGCGCTGGGTCTCTTTCTTTTTCAGTAGGCCTATGTGTGGCACGTTTAAATGTAAAGCGGTCTCGAAACTCCGCAACGCGGAATAATGGTGTCATTTCCTTCTGAACTTTATGATTGGCTGAAAGCAGACTTCTAACTTTAGCAAACTAATCTTATGGCTTAAATATCATATTGTTTCTGTTACAAGGAACAGCATTTTGCTGGAGCTCTGTGTAATTGTGACTTTACTGATGTCTGGCTTCTCTCTTTATATATACATGCCATTCATCTCTCTTCCTTATAATCTGTTTCCTATCCCTTGCTCTGGAGTCTGATGACGTCAGTCCTTTTGTCAGGAGCAAATGAAATCAGAGATCCTTTTCAAGACTTCATGAATCATTTCTACACACAGAAGATGAGAGCCGACCTTTATCTTATATATTTGTCTATATATTGTGAAGACTATTTACTGCGCGCATATTATTACTTTGTAATTTTGAAATATTGTAGCTTATGTCTATTCAAATTTGCTGACTGGAAAGGTCATATCTGACCTGGAATGCTTGACTTTGTTTGCTGTTTAATGCTTAAATACTTTTCCATTTCCAGTTATTCATTTAATTCAGGCAGGTGAAATGAGAAACAGAAAAGTGAAATATAATTATAATGTCTATAATACGGCACTATTATGGAGACACCTGAGAGTGTTTGACATCTGGTCTCTCTCTCTTTCAAACTCCAAAGATAATGTGGATATAAGTTCCCTCTGTATATGACATGATCTGGTAAATCACTATCAGCCGTGCCTCAATTCCCCCTGCTTTGATAACAGATGAAATATTGTCAGGTTGTATGAAACAGATCCTGCAGGCACTGACAGAGCAGTGGGACTGGTAATTACCAACAGACAGATCCAGCAGATCTTGGGTCTGTGACGGCAACTGCAGCTTGTCTCAGTGAACGGCAGGCCTGCATTAGATTGAAGGAAACAAGATAGCACTGTGTGGTGATGCTATCTGTGAAGGGAAAAACAAAAGAAGGGCGTGAGGAACACGGTGGATTGAAGCTGATGGAGACTGACATAGAAGATGACAGTTTATAAATAGGCCTCATGCAGACAGGCAGAAGAAAGTATAGTGAAATGATGACATTAAATGTAAAAGGTTATGGATCAGGATTCCCACAATTATGAAAATCAGGAAATTTAAGGAAAAACTGTAGTTTTCATGCCTGGAAAACTTAATTAATGGACATTATGGACAATGGAAATTAATGGACTTAAACAGGGTAAACAAAAACCAAACCAAACCATAAAATAACATAAAATAAAATTATAGAACTTAAGATAAATGTTAACTGAAAAAAATAAAATAAATAAATAATAATAATAAAAAAAGAACCTTAAACTTATTTTATTTTAGCTAGTTTCCAAGGCAACATTTCTCATTTTCTTTTAGATTAACTTGAATTACTACAATAACCCAAACTAAAACGGAAATAAAAATGAATATAAACTATACTGGCATATTTAAAAAGAACAGAATCTAATAAAAATGGCAAAAACACATAAAATTACTAAAACTAAATTAACATGGAGGCAGAAAATATAAAAATTCAATTCAATTCAAAATATTAGGAAAAGTTATAATAGTGTCTCAGTGATACTAAAATACAATTGATCTTAAAATGCATTCAAATATCATAATTTCTATAGTGAACAGATTTTATGCCAAAATGTATTATATATGTTAAACATTTTTTTGTATTAAATTAATGACGTCCTCTTGCATTTATGCCAATAATTTAATACAAAAAATGTTTAACATATATAATAGATAGAATAATAATATTGTTTTGTTTTGTTTTAGTAAGACTGTTGCCATTGTATTATAGGTAATGAATGTATAAAATATGCTAAATATTCAGGAATAGTATATTCTGCTTCTTTAGTAAGACTGTATGTAGTCGATACATTTTAAATTATTGTTCACACAATTTCTATGCTTGTCTGTCCCAGTAACAATAAACTGTCAACGTTATATCAACATTTCGATCAATTCGGTCCTGTTTACAGACCTCTGTACTGTTTCTCCAGGCTGAAATATGACATTCTATTCACATTGTTGTCTCTATTAGTATATCAATGTCCGCTGGATATCTGATGCTCTCCATATGCTAATCTGCAAGTTTAATGAGACGTGCCACCATAGCAACATTTCACCTAAGTGAATGAAGAGACACTCTCTATTGTTTGACTATTGTAACATGTTGCTCTGCAGTTTTAAACCCAGCATGATGCTTTGTCTGAGTTGATTATGTTGCATTATCTGTGGATTATATGTGATTTACATGCTTTCCTCTTTTTGTAGGATGTCATTGCGGATCCAGTATAGAGCACTATGATGATTGATCGGCTCATGGATCCTCTCTGAGACGGCGTGTGTGTGTGTGTGTGTGAGAGAGAGAGAGCGAGAGAGAGAGAGAGAGAGAAAGAAAGAGAGAGAGCGAAGAATAAAGCAGGAGACGCTCATACAAGACAAGTTTAGAGGAAACACCTGGTACGAGACACTGAGGACAAACCTCACCCTCACCCTCCGAGTCTTCCTGTGCTGGAGGATGAGTGCTGTCTTTGCTAAACTGGACCCCAGGAGAATTGAGTGGGAGTCATCCTGGTATGGATTCCACTCACGAATCCTGCGCACTAAACCTGTGGACTCCATGCAGGAGATCTCAGATGAGCTGCATGGCACCAGGCTCGCCCGTGTGCTCACTACGGTGGATCTGGTGTCACTTGGGGTGGGCAGCTGCGTGGGCACTGGCATGTATGTAGTCGCCGGGCTTGTGGCTAAGGAAATGGCAGGACCTGGAGTGATCTTGTCCTTCATCATTGCTGCTGTGGCATCCATTCTGTCAGGTGGGACTTTATGCTAGTTTATAAACAGTTTGCATATATATATATATATATATATTTTTTTTTTTTTATTTTTATTTTTTTTTATTATTTTTTTTTTTTATTATTATTATTATTTTTATTTATTTATATATTCTTTTTCATGCGTCCTGAAGGCTGTGAGATAACCCCACCTGTCTGTAATCATGGCCAGCTGTGCTGAGGTGCTGTGCTGTGCTGAAATAGAGTAATAACATAACATGATAATAATAATACAAAGCAATAATACAATTATTGATTTTTTTTCTAATGAACAGAAAGTAAAATCATGAGACTATATATTAATTTAAACATTTATAAACATGTTATTTTATTAATATAATAATTTTATATTACATGCATTAATCATAAATATTAATACTTTTACATTCATTAGATTTTACAAAAAATGTTGAATTTAAATATTAATAAATTTTTGTCTAATAAAGAGAAAATGACAACATTAGACTATTTGAAATTAAAATTAATTAATTAAAATTTATATGCATATTATTATTATTGAGGATGATAATAATGATAATAATAATAATAATAATAATAATTTCTAAATAAATTATAAATATAAATACTTTTGCATTACCAAAAATTTTAACATGGTAAGCTTTAATTATCAATTACTTTTTCCTAATAAACAGAAAAAGAAAACAATAAAACTGTATATAAAATAAAATGTGCAAATCTAATAATAAAAAAACTAAAGTTATATTAATAATAATAATAATAATAATAATGAGAAATTCTACAATAAATAAATAATTTTACATTGCCAGTAAAACTTTAAACGTGGTAAAATATGAATTGCCTCTTCCTAATAATCAGAAAATAAAAACACATAGAAACGATAAGCTGTGACCTAAATTAACGTCCATAAATGGCCACATCCATAAAATTCCAGACGTTGTCTTTAAATGTGTTTCTGCATTATGAACATGTCAAACAGCTAATCTCAGTGATTTTCACACAGGTGTCTGCTATGCTGAATTTGGAGTGAGAGTGCCTAAGACAACAGGCTCCGCCTATACGTACAGTTATGTCACAGTGGGAGAATTTGTGGCCTTTTTCATTGGCTGGAATCTCATTTTGGAGTATTTGATTGGCACAGCAGCGGGGGCCAGTGCACTGAGCAGCATGTTCGACTCTTTAGCCAATCACACCATCAGCCGCTACATGATCAACCATCTTGGAACACTGAATGGCCTGGGTAAGTGTCTTTAGTAATCAGATACTAAACAAATCACTTGTGTGGTTGATGTGGTCTTTATTCCTCCTTCATGTTCCTCACATAGTTCATTTGTCTTTCTGATTCCAGGTAAGGGAGAGGAATCTTATCCAGACCTGCTGGCTCTGCTGATCGCTATGGTGGTGACCATGATTGTTGGTTTAGGGGTGAAAAACTCTGTGAGCTTTAATAATGTGTTGAATGTTGTTAACCTGGTCGTGTGGGTCTTTATGATGCTTGCTGGACTGTTTTTCCTTTCTGGAGCCAACTGGGAGGATGGGAGGTTTCTGCCCTATGGCTGGTCAGGGGTAAGAATGTTAACTATATAGG
The DNA here is from genome assembly GCF_936440315.1 of Barbus barbus. NCBI lineage: Eukaryota > Metazoa > Chordata > Actinopteri > Cypriniformes > Cyprinidae > Barbus > Barbus barbus. The sequence goes on along the minus strand of NC_136722.1, from coordinate 18,049,189 downwards.
AATGTAAATGCATTACTCTTTGTCTGCAAAATGAGCATTCTATTATAATAAAGATCAATGATTTTTATGTGCTCTGTAGGTCATGCAAGGAGCTGCAACCTGTTTCTACGCCTTCATTGGCTTTGATATTATCGCCACAACAGGAGAAGAGGCCAAGAGCCCCGACACTTCCATTCCATACGCCATAACAGCCTCTCTCGTCACCTGTCTCACAGCGTACGTCTCTGTGAGTACAGTGACTCCTCTCATACCCAAACACTGAACTGAGAAGCATATTAGTTCATTATGTTTAATTACATAATCACTTTTAACAAGTTTACCAAATATGATATTATTTTTGTCATAATTCTGCTTTCTAAGGACTTAAGACAGAGAATAATCATGAAATGAACCCCTAGTTTTCAATAGTAAATAGAAATACATATAGAAAACTTATTATTTGTGCATTTTTCTGTGGAGTTTTGTCACATTTATCTTGTTCACTGAGGATTGTCAGGCAGTATTCTCTGTTATTCATATTTCATAGTTGAAGTTTCATATTTCATTTCAATTATTCATAGCTGAAGTGCAAATAAATAACTTAATAAATCTTCAGGTAATAACTCTGGTGGAAAGTAAGATATTGTACAGTGCTAATTTAATACAAAATAAATATTCACAAGGTATTTTAACCATTTGCTCTAGTTTAGTACAATAAAAAGCCAAATATTTAATTTTAAGATTTGTTTTTTTGCAAAATTATATAATAAATGTTTGTTGCATTAATAATATCACGATTAGGGGTTTTCTCACTCAGTATAAATGGATCTGTGTAATATGAAAATATGAAAACATATAGTGGCCTTTATTTTTTAAAGGGGTTGCTCACCCAAAAAGGAAAATTCTGTCATTAATTACTCTCCCTCATGTTGTTCCAAACCCGTAAGCCCTTCGTTCATCTTCAGAACACAAATTGAGATATTTTTGATGAAATCCGAGAGCTTTTTGACCCTCATTAGATGGAAATGCAACTGACATGTTCAGATATAATCTTTGTGTGCAAAAAAAAAAAAATTCAACAATTTCTTGTGTCAGACAATGACACAAAAACTATTCTCGTAGTTTCATAACATTGCGGTTGAACTACTGATGTCACATGGACTATTTTAACAATGTCCTTACTATCTTTCTGGGTCTTGAACTTGTCAGTTGAGTTGCTTATGGAGGGTCAGAATGAAAGCGCTCTGATGATGATGATGCATTTATATAGCGCGTTTATTGTGTATTGCCGTACACCCAAAGCGCTTTACAATCATGTGGGGGTCTCTCCTCAACCACCACCAGTGTGCAGCATCCACTTGGATGATGCGACGACAGCCATACTACAACGGCACCAGTGCGCTCACCACACACCAGCTACAGGTGGAGAGGAGAGTGTGATAGAGCCAATCAAGTGGATTTGTCTGATTTCATCAAAAATATCTTAATTTGTTTTCCAAAGATGAAGGAAGGTCTTATAGGTTTGGAACGTCATGAGGGTGAGTAATTAATGACAGAATTTTCCTTTTTGGGTGAACTATCCCTTTAAAAAACATGTACCTCTCAAAGAAAGGGATCAACATGGTTCATGGTTCAGAAAGTTTTTTTTTTTTATGTACTAGCTTATAGATAGCCTAAAATATTCTTATATAATAAACATGGACTCTATACTTTGTAACCTAACTCTGACATTAAACTGTTTACCAAATTTGAATATTGAATTATTAAAGGACAGGCACTGCAGAAAGAATAGATGTAAAAGATATGCAAGTATTTCAGCTTACATTGCACATTCAAACAATTCAATGAATCATTCAAGCACTTCAGTGCTGGCCTTTAATTTATTTAAGGCCTATTCTGATCCCTAGAGCTGAAGACCTCTGCTCATCCTTTTTAAAATATTAATCTGAAAGCAATTTGCTTTAACTCTCCTGAGACAGATTAACTGCACCATGAGTTTTCTTATTGTGCAATGGAATTGGATGAATCATCCTACAGCATCCATTCATTGGCACACCTTGAAATAAGATCTAGACTGAGATTGTGTCCTAAAGGACATTTCTATGCCATGTATTTTAAATTGTTGTGACAAACTGCCACATAATAAGCATTTAGCCTGTTTATATATTTTAGGTGAGTGTGATTCTGACATTGTTGGTGCCATATAACCTGATTGATGGCGATGCCCCGCTTATGGAGATGTTTGCCGTTCACGGCTTCCTGGCAGGGAAGTATATTGTAGCTGTGGGCGCTGTTGCAGGACTCACTGTCAGCCTACTGGGATCTCTGTTCCCTATGCCCAGAGTCATCTATGCCATGGCAGGAGATGGGCTACTTTTCAGGTATTTGTGTAAATACTTTTCTTTTTTTAATGCTATGCATGTTTTACAAGCTTTTATCCCAAGATTGTTTCAGTGTTATTTTTAGTACCATTGAAATGGTTTTGGTAATATTTTGAATTAGATTTTATTTTTCTATTTTCTGTTTTTAGTTTAATTTTAGTAAAAGTTTGAGTAAAGTAAAAAAGTTTGAGTAAAGTAAAAGTTTGAATTTATTTTTCTTTCTTTCTTTCTTTCTTTCTTTCTTTCTTTCTTTCTTTCTTTCTTTCTTTCTTTCTTTCTTTCTTTCTTTCTTGTCAATATAGTATTTAATCCCAAAATTTTGGCCAAATTGACCAGCCCTACAAACAATAGCAATTTAAAAATTACAGTGAGATTTTTTTTATCTGAAAAATTTAGATTTTTTTTTTTGTTAAAGTTTTAGTAATTTAGTTTTTGTTTTTTTTGTAATTTTACATTTTTATTCTTTTTTTTTTTTTGCTGATATAGTTGTAAGTCACAAAATAAAAAACAAAGAAGCAAATCTAGAATGTTTTAAATCACATTTTAAGTAAGTTTTAGTAATTTTCCTGTAGGTTTTTTGTAATTATTTATGTATTTATGTATTTATTTATTTACTTATTTTAATATACACATAGATTAGGTGAATATTATTTTTTAACAAATTGTTTTTCAAATTGTGCAGTCTTACAAACACATCAATCCAAAATCACATTTTAAATTGGAACCACAAGTTTGATCAAAAAACTCGCAATTATGTTTTTTAGTTAAAGTTTTAGTGGTTTTGTTGTATGTTTTTGTCAGTTTTATTATTATATATTTTTTTGTATAAATAGTTTTTAATCACAAAATATTGGCCAGCCCCACAAACAAACAAAGCAAACATGGATGTTTTTAAATTATTAAATCACATTTTAAATTGTGATCACAATTTTTATCAGAAAAAATGCAATTATATAATTTTAGTTACAGCTTTAGCCTTTTTATTGTATATTTTTTATATAGGTTTATATTTTGTTTAGATTTATTAGTTTTAGTTTTAGTACCTCAAAGTAAACTAAATAAAAATGGAAGATGAGAAATGTTGTCGTGGCGATAGCTGAAATGAAATGTATTTTTTATATATATATTTTATTTTATTTCAGTGAACGTTGATTTTATTTCAAGTAACAAAACAGTTTTTTATGGGTTCAGTTTTAGTTACGTACAATAACTCTGGCTTGTTTGTGTGAATGCCAGGTTCCTGTCCTTTGTGAGTCCCCACACAGAGACGCCTGTGGTGGCCTGTGCTGTATCAGGCTCTCTGGCTGCTCTGTTGGCTCTTCTGGTGAGTCTGAGGGACCTGATCGAGATGATGTCCATCGGCACACTGCTGGCCTACACACTGGTGTCAGTGTGCGTGCTGCTTCTGCGATATCAGCCCGACAGAGACAGCTTCACCAGTTTCCTCACCGAGGAGGAAGAGGAGGAACGGAAGAGGAAGGAGGAAATGATGGCAGCTAGTGAGAAGGACATGAACTCACCTGGTGGAGAAGAGTACGCCGACAACCCTTGTGGGGCCATGAACCTCCCCTCCAAAGGAGACGACGAAACTCTGATTGAAAAGTCAGACTCTGGAGGCTACCAGTCAGATAGTTCTGGCTACGGCGTTGGAGATAACGGCACTGCGGTGGACGACTCCAATAGTCTCCTGAAACGCATTTTGGGGTCTCATTATTACACTATACGGATGCGTTTGGGCCTGCCGAACTTGGGCGATAGGCCCACACCTGCAACAGGACGTACTGTTACTTCTTGTGTCCTCCTTTTCTTCATCTTGACCTTCTTTCTCTGGACGATTGTCATCTATGGCTTCGACCAGGTCTCAGGAGGAGCTCGCTGGGCAATATTACCTTTTATAATGACTGTGATTGTCCTCATGGTTACTTTGGTTATTATTATTCTCCGGCAGCCTGAGAACCCTAAAAAGCTGCCCTACATGGCGCCCTGTGTTCCCTTTGTGCCCACAGCTGCCATGCTGGTGAACATTTACCTCATGCTCAAACTCTCCAGCATCACGTGGGTGCGCTTTGTGGTGTGGTGCTCACTAGGTAAGCCAGATCTTCTCTTATGCACGCTAGACGTTAGGGGCACACAATTAATCGGAAAAAACCTATTATAACTTAATTTTTTATAAGTATGATTATTAAATTGCAAAGGCTGCGATTAAATTAAATAAATATATGCGTTGCGTGTTAAGCACAGAACTGTTCTTATACATGAGCAGCTCATTATTTACTCATTATCAACAAAAAAAAGGTCTGATCTACGATTTAACGTTTGAAAATGAAGAAATTAAGACTCAATTTAAATGTTTTCTTCTTTTTCTTCTCTATTTTATTATACAATGAAATATTACAATAGTAAAATAATTTTTTCTTTCTGTTTTTAAATTTTGATTATAAATATATTGTTTATTAAATAATGTGAAATAATATTTTGCGATGTTGTAGTAGTAGTAGTAATAATACTAATTATTGTTACTAAATCATAAAATATTATTTAACATAATTTAATATTTTTCAAGATAAATCGAATGAATTATTTCATTTTACAGCGAAACCTTACAATAGTAATATTTCTTTTGTTTATTTATTTGGATTATAAATATATTACTTAAAATGTATTATTTAAAAATAATTTAATTTATTATTTAAAAATGATAAAACAAATTATAATAATAAAAACAAAATAAATATTAGTACTGTAATATTTCACTGTAAAATAAGGTATTATATTTATTTACATATATAATTTCTATATTATGCATTTACAATATTCTTTACATATTATTTACAATTAATATTTATATATATATATATATATATATATGTATTATTTACAGTATTATTTTTGTTATTATTACTTGTTATTTAATGTTATTTAAATATTAATAATCCATACAAAAACAAAAAAGTATTACTATTGTGATATTTCACTGCAAAATAAAATATAGCATTTTTAATTTTTTTTTATAGCCATACATAACCTCAAAAATTTGGATTTTTTTTTGGCGTTTATTAACTTTATTTTGATAGGCCAGTCGGTAGACAGGAAGCGAAGTGGGAGAGAGAAGGGGGCAGGATCAGGAAAGGTCCATGAGCCGGGACTCGAACTCGGGACAGCCGAAGCGCAACGGTGTTATATGTCGGTGCACTGTCTGCGACAAAAAGAAAAGTTGATATTTTTTTTTATATGGCATTTGAAATCACAATCACAATTTTTATCAGCAAATCATACAGCTCTACTCCATATATTCCCAATTATCTGTAAACGCCCATTTACACCAAGAATGATAACTTTAGTGATGCCTATAAGCTGCACGCTGCAGTTTTGTCATCTGTCGACTTAAATCCTCAAGCTCTGTAAGGTTGGTGGATTCTGATTGACTGTAAATGTTTCATCATTCATAATTGGAAAACATAGTTCTGAAAGTGGTTCCAAAGATATTCCTTTATGTTGTTAATGTTATAGTCATGGTGTGCGCTTCCCTGTTCTCATAGAATTAGTATGATTATTAAAACTATAGTTACAGTCATCGTTCTTGGTGTGAATGGGCTTTAACTGACCCCATCTCTTCGTCCTACAGGTGTACTGATCTACTTTAGCTACGGGATGTGGAACAGCTCACTGGAACTCAGCGCTAGAGAGGAAGCGGCTCACGCCAGCTCCTACCAGAGGTATGACACAGAGGTGGACGACAGCTTCAATGTCGATGAAGACCTCCCTCCTCAGGAGGACGAAGACGACGGACAGTACCAGGGCTGGGTGGCTGAGGAGCGCGGCTATCAATTCCAGAAAGACTACCAGCAGCACTATGATGAACAGAGACCGTCCAACAGTCACAATTACAGAAGCAAAGGCAGGACCAATAAAGGCTTTGAGGAGCTGGTCAATGAAGAAAATTCACCTGAGTGAGCATGAGCAGTAGATACACTAAACTACTGTCGCAGTGGAGGTTGGATTTGGGTGACCTCGATTTTGGCAAATAGAATATGTTCCGATCAATGCAGCAATACCGTAATAAGTAATGAAGACAAAAGGAAAATATGCATCATGACGATAAATTAGAAAATTTAAATTAAAACATACTGTTGGTAATATATGTTTTAAAAAAGTAAAACCCCTGCAAGGATTTATAGACACATTTATATTTGCAAGGACCTATATAAATAATGTAAATAAAACAACTTTATTAGCTGGTTAATTAACTTACCAATATGAGATTAGTACAAATAAAATCAGGTCTAAATAAAAAATTCTGTATATAAATATAACATTAAAAATATATCAAATGCATTTTTTTCTCAACTAAAATTTGATTTTCTTTTACTAAAATTGGTAGCCATTTTAAAGTTGGGCTATTATTACAGTTTTTTCAAAATGCTTACACACAGTTTTTGAAACTATGGCTCCATTTCTCAAAACTGTATACACACAAAACCACAAAACACACAAACAACATACAAAACATCACACACATCTTGCAAAAGCAAACACTTCTTTGAAAACTGTTTTAACTCTTCTAAAAATTGTATTTTTGCATAGTAACTCAACACACAAACATAGAATAATTAGCCACGTACACACCAAACTACACACAGATGTGAAAAATGTAAAACACTACTCTTGTGTGTCTTTTGCTTATTCAGAGTGCAGTGGCATTTTGATTACTAAGTGAACAAATAATACAGTTATGTGACCCTGGACCACAAAACCAGTCTTAAGTCGCTGGGGTATATTTGTAGTAATAGCCAAAAATATATTGTATGGCTCAAAATTATTGATTTTTCTTTTATGCCAAAAATCATTAGGATATTAAGTAAAGATCATGTTCCATGAAGATATTTTGTAAATTTCTTACCATAAATATATCAACTTCATTTTTGATTAGTAATGTGCATTGCTAAAAACTTAATTTGGACAAATTTAAAGGCAATTTTCTCAATATTTAGATTTTTTTGCACCCTCAGATTGCATATTTTCAAATAGTATCTCGGCCAAATATTATCCGATCCTAACAAACCATACATCAATGGAAAGCTTATTTATTCAGCTTGTAGACCATTTTGAAAAATTGACACTTAAGACTGGTTTTGTGGTCAAGGGTCACATATGTGTTTTCGCACATGATCACTGTGTGTAGGTCATCAGTAAATGAGTTTGGCATTAAAATGGCAGTGTTTCCCAAATTAAATAAAAGAGCTGTTAATTTCGAATGATGTGTGTAATGTATAGAGCTGTGTTCAGAGTTTTGAAAAAAGTTTGTTTTACAATTACTAAGTTTAAAGCATGCAATGTGCTTATAGTTTTACAGACCTAAAGATTAGGTATATGAGTGAATGGTTCCACTAAAAGTGGGCCTCAAGTATCACTTTTAGTGTCTAAGCAATTTTAAAAAACTGTAAAGTCAGAATGAAACAGAAGCGACAGATCTTTCCTTCCATATAGTGATACATATCCGAGTGAAAGGAAGATCATGTTATGAAACAAAAAAGTAAAAAATTAAGTAAAAAAGTAAAAAAAAAAAAAAAAAAGAAACATGATGGATGAATTGTTTACAAGAAGATCAAGATGCATTTAGAAAACATGAATTTTCATTTCATGCTGGCTTTAAAATATTAATATTACATAATTTATATAATAAATTAGTGTGACATGACAATATGAATTTAAACAATATTTTTGTCAAAAGATAAAAACTATGACTAAACAAATCCAATGTTCAAATAAATACTTTTATTTTGATGAGGATCTCATGAGACCGGATGGGTAGTTAATGGTTAATGTTAGTATGTGCTTGTTTGAGAGGAACAAACGTCAATCACTGATGGATTTTCTAGGTTTGAAGGTGTTGTTAATCATGTCTCGCTAATTATTAAAACATTTTGAGTGTATTTCTTAGTGAACTTAAAAATATTTGTTCTTGAACAGGTACTTGTTAAAATGCATTTGCACCTTGTGGCAGATAAGTGATTATCTAGAGCAGGGGTGGCGAAGGAAAAAAAAACTGGTTTAAACATCCCTCTAGATCAGGGGTGGTGAACTCCGGTCCTGGAGAGTTTTGCTTTAACTCTAATCAAACACACCTGATCAAGCTAATCAAGGTCTGAGGAGTTACTAGAAAGCTACAGGCAGGTGAGTTTTAATTAGGGTTGGAGCTGAACTGCATTTGTGGTATTGCATTAGACTGGTTTGCATCGTATCTCGCAAAAAGGAGTTTTTCGGTGGAAATTGGTGAATTTTCATCAAGCTCAATTCCCATCACTTGTGGGGTACCCCAGGGCTCTATTTTGGGTCCAATTTTATTCTCCCTGTATTTGCTCCCTCTTCGTTTTATATTTGAGTCTCATAAAGATTCATACCATATTTATGCAGATGATCCTCAGCTTTATTTTCCTCTAAAATCAGGTTCTGATTCAGTGTCCTCTTTGCTGGCTCGTTTAGAGGACATTAAGAATTGGATGGAAAATAATTTCCTACAGAAAAAAGACTGAAGTTATGTTATGTCCTTTTCACCTTTTACAAAATTTAAGACCTACTCTGGGCACTTTTGAAGACAACATCTGTGAAAAGGTAAAAAATCTGGGAGTTATATGATCCTGATTTAAAATTTAACAAATAAATTAACTCTGTAGTTAGTGCCAGTTTTTTGCATCTTAAGGGGCTTCGCAAGCTGAAAAGTTTTCTCAGTTTTAACGATTTAGAGGTTGTTATTCATGCATTAATTTCAACCAGGCTGGATTACTGTAACTCTCTTTATGCCGGAATTAACCAGTTATCACTATCACATTTACAAATGGTACAGAATGCTGCGGCTCGCTTTTTGACGGACAAAAAAGAGGGAGCATATTACCCCTGTGTTAGCTTCACTTCACTGGTTACCTGTTAAATTCAAAGTTTATTTTAAGGTTTTAGTTTTAGTTTTTAAAGCACTTCATGGTCTTGCCCCAATTTACATTTCAGATCTTCTCCATTTCTATTCTCCTGTGAGAATGCTTAGATCGTCTTCTCAGAAGTTATTGATTGTCCCAAAATCTAATTTAAAACCTAAAGGGAACAGAGCTTTTTCAGTTCTTGGTCCTATGCTCTTGAACTCTTTGCCTTTATCCATCAGATCATCCCCTACGTTATCTTCTTTTAAATCATCTCTTAAAACATACCTTTTTTCTCAGGCTTTTGCTTAATTTGAAAATACTTTTTTGTTTTGTTTCTGTTTGTTTCTTTTGTTTGGTGATGTTTTGTATTACTTTCTGTATTATTTTATATTGTCTTAATGCTTTTGTTAGTTGGCATTTCTGATGTCTTGGCTGTGCAGCACCTTGGTCAGCACTTGTTGCTTTTAAGCTGCTGTATAAATAAACTTGACCTTGAACTCTGCAGGGCTGCGGCTCTCCAGGATCTAGAGCAGGGGTTCCCAAACACGTTCCTGGATCCTCCCCAACACTGCACATTTTGCATGTCTCCTTTGTCTGACATGTCTATTTCAGGTCTTGGAGTTGCTACTAATGAGCTGATGAGTTGAATCAGATGTGATTGATAAAGGAGACATGCAAAATGTGCAGTGTTGGGGAGGCTCCGGGAACGAGTTTGGGAACCCCTGATCTAGAGGGATGTTTAAACCATTTTTTTTTTGTAGTTTTGTTATTGAGGCTTCATAAGTGCCTTTAAATGGCCCCTCTTTAATGTTATTCTTCTAAAATCAAATATATGCTTAGATTTTGAACAGAATTAGTATTTCTTTCTCATGTGAGCTGCTGTTTCAGTGTTGATTTTAAATTCACTTTTTCATTATAATTAGATCCTAAAAGCAATGCCTTTGTCTTCTCCATATAAAAACTCAGGATAATTCTTTAAAGCAAAAACTGATTCAAGTTGTCACTACATGAGCAGAAAACCTCTGTAGACGCATTGAGTGGACTTTTCACCTTACATCATCTCCACAGCTGTGTTTGATCTAAAATCTCAAGGGGAAATATTAGGATTGGCTCCCTGTGAAAGCTTAATAGTTCTCAAAATATTTTGTGACATTGATATCAAATTCTTTCGATGTTGGTTTGTAGAAATGTCTTACTCTTGCGGTTTCACCCTTGTTTAGGTTTGCACAAGGATATTTACATTTCTTCCCTACAGCTATGTGTGTAAAATCATTCGGATTCAGAACACATTTATAAACACAGAGATCAAATGTTACATGTTTGAAGAGAATATACAAATATATTTAAAATGAAATATTAAAATGAATATATTTTACAATCACAAATGGTATTTTTTTTGTGTCATCAGCTATAACAATATTTTGCGAGTTCATGTTTTCATTTAGACTCATTACATTTGTGTAACATGAGATGGCATGACGATTTGAACAAGTAATATGCATAACAGTGGACGGTAGTTTTATGTCTTCAAACCCCCATACATCACCACAATAAATCAATCACCAACTATATGAGACCAGAAAAATGACCGGTTATCCTCTTACAGATAGAATTCTTTACAGTGTCTGTTCAAACAAAGCCTTTAATGTTCAAACGTCTGGGAGTTTTAGCGAACAGTTTCCACTGAATTCTCTGGCCCCACCAAATCTTCACGTTTGCAGTCAAACCACGGCAGCAGAAAACAAATTCTTCACATATTTCATTGGTGTGTGTTCAAATCTTGAGGTAAGGAGCCTGTGGTCCTATCCAGTGTGTCTTCACTCTCACACATGTGCACTCTTGGCATGGCTGTTAATAGGAGGGCCGGAGTTGGTAACTCCACTGTGTTTTGAGTAGTAGTAGCGGTTTTCAGGATTTTGACTTGGGCCGTCGCCTCTTGAGCAACAAATCATCACCGAGCTGCCAAAAAAACAAAGTGCTGAACCGACCCAGCCAGCATACAGGGAGAATCCGAACGACATCAGGCCGTCCTCATGAAGCACTCCGATGGGGAACCACACCATCCCACACAGAGCTGAAAACAAGAGGAAGGCCACTATAATGTAGTACTAGAATCATGGAAAATAGCAAACTGACTTACAATGGGTCACATTAGCAATGGTGAAATGATGCTTGACAGAAGTCACCTTCAAACCAAGCAGGTTTCTGTGGGTCATGTATCAAATTTGCTTGACCAATTGAACCTGATATGAAATTTGCATGTGGAAAGCTTTCACCCTCACATGAAATTCCAGAAAGTGTTGAGATTCTCATAGAAATTGCTATGTTTATTGGGTGTTTTATTTGTGTTTTTTTACAGTAAAAATGGGTCGGACAGTTGACCATGGCTGGCTCTTCCCACTCTAACAGGATGTAGGAAATCTCTGGATGTTTTACAGTTACTTCAGTCAAGGACATTTTCAGCCCTGTATGTTGAAAGCTTGACTTTAGAGAGGATATGAACAACCAGAGGACAACATCTAGCATTTTGCTTAGAACTGCTAAATTTTCAACAATTTAACAAATAGCTTTTTTTTTTTTAAGTTAATGAGTAATATATCAATGGGTCCTTTGCAGGAAATGGTACCATGGCTGTTCTAGAAATGGTGCTCAGGTGTTATTGGTTAAATGGGTTTGGGTAAACACCAAGTTTACTATGATGGTTGAATAAGGGTAGCACTTAATACTTAAAAAAAAAAATTCAAAGGGGGTTTTTGCCTCGATGCCATAGAACCATTTTCTTCAAAAAACATTTATTCTTAGTGTGCAGAACATTTTATTAATCTGAAGCATGTTTTACTACTATAAAAACCTATATGCAATGGAAATGTTACTTTAAACTACTTTAAACTGTGAAATCAACAAATTTAGGATTGAGTAAATAGTTTAAAGGACAGTTCGCTTTAAAATTGAAATGACACATTCATTGAACATAATTCTTCTTGGCACTTACATGAGAGTTCGTCTGTGTTTAGTGTTCAGTCTCTTGGCTCAGTTTGACGCACGGCATCGCCAGCAGCACGAGAGCCAGAGCCGGCATCGCCAGCAGAGCGCGAGACGTCTGGATGTAAGCTTCACACAAAAACAACAACAAATGCATTCAGCCTCCCCCTGACAACCAATCATTTGCACAAAAAACAAACAAACAACTAATATATATAGATTATAAAAAGGGCACGCATGCCGTATTTACAGGTCACCACCCAGTCGTTTGTTGAGGTCGCTATTATAATACCAGCCCAGCCGATGCAGCTCATTAAAAATCCACAAAGCAGACGACAGCTATGGGACATTCTGACTGAATATACACAAATATGTTCGCAGAGAAAATGTTAATGGTATTCAAGTAAAAAAATAAATAAATAATAAACATAAAAAATATTTAAAGATCACTGATCCTAAACTATGGAGAAGATGAGCATACTAACAATTCGAGAATGGACTGTGAAAACTTTCCAACTGGTAAATTTACTATTTATAGTGGTCGTGCCCAACAGAACTTTCAGCCAATCAGAAGAACGCACATGCAATAAGTCACAATCGCCTTCCCTCAAAGCTTGGAGAATAACATCTTTGATTTATTACAGTAATAAGTCTATGTTTTTATTTTCCCTCTCAATATCATACTTTTCGGCTTATTCCCAAATTAAATAATCGTTATAATATTTCACAAAATACAACAGAACTTTGCATCAACCATAACAATAATAAAAAAAAACGCTTTCTGAGGAAGTATGAAATTACTATTTTGGGAGTGAATGCCATCTAGTGGGTTAGATGATACTATGCTGTCCAAGACCAGTTTTTGACATCATAAACATATCTCTAATCGTTATGACTCAGCTCAGAGACACCACCCTTACTAAATGACAGAAAATAGATATATACACTACTGTTCAAATGTTCGGGGTCAGTAAGATTTTAAACTAGATTTTATTGTTTTTATTTATTTTATTACTCCAGTCTTCAGTGTTATATGATCATTCAGAAATCATAATATGCTGATTTACTGCTCAAGAAACACTTATTAATAATGATGAAAACAGTTGTTACTTAATATTTTTCTGGAAACCATGATACATTTTTTCACGATTCTTTGATGAATAGATAGAAAATTTTTAATAGCTTTCTGTAACATTGTAAAAGTCTTTACTGCCACTTTTGATCAATTGAATACATTCTTGCTGAAGAAAATGATACATTTCTGAAGAAAAAAAACAAATAACTGACCCCAAACCTTTGAACACATTGCCACCTGTTGAAGGTACACCTGTAAAAGGACAAAAACAATAATAAAATCGACAAAGAAATGTGTGCAATAAACAACCAATTCAAAGTTCCGTAACAAAATGTAGTTGGTTTAATTAAATAATCAAAAGTGGCACAAGAAAGGTAATGTAACAATGAGAAACAACACTTGATGACACAATCTAGTACATAGCTTGCCTCAGCAAAATGCCTACAGTAGTTTCATAAGGTCTCATAAAAAAGGCACCTTTTCACTGCCTTGATTTAAAACAATTGCCTTCGGGTACCTTCTTGTCTTATTCTTTGACAGTCTGTCTGATTTACACAGTACCACTGCGGAGATTTCACAAAATGTAATTTATGTCAGTATCTCAAACGTTGTTTAAAAATGTTTATAAACTTGAAATGATTCGCATTTGTACTTTCTAGAGCCTTAGAAGACAAATATATTAAATATTACAAATCCTTCACAAAACTTTTTTTTTATACACACAGAACACTGCATTGTTATATATGTATACATATGGACTACGATAGGAAAATATATACAATGGGACATGCACACAATAACAGCACTTCCGTCAAACCTCTCCGCGCTGACACAGGAAGTGATCTCCTTTGCTCTCAGCCAAAAATAGAAAATCATTGACCCTGATCATGATTACCCATACAAAAAAAGGAGACGCTAACAGTTCCCTCCTACTGCGATTAAATATACATCCTGTAAAACGCTCACAGACTGAGACCATTATATTGCTACCATGCTTTCAGACAGAGGCTAAGTTTACAAGAACTGTAAGGTTTTGCTAGTTTAGTTCAAGCAAATACATGTAAGCTTTCTCATAACAATGAAATTATCGCATAAATCTCTGAAGATTAAAGTGCACAAAATGGCTCTATTCTATTGGCAAGTGCTCTTATGGTCCACAAGGATATACCTAGCTTCTTTTGTGTCTCTGTTTCATTCTCTTTATCTTCCACCTTCTTTCAGGGAGTTGATGCGGGCGCATATTTTGAGAGCGGGGCCGAGTTTGACATTCATGGCGCTCATCAAATGGTCTTCGGTCAGAAGAAGCAAGGCCTGCCCGTCGATCTCTTGGGCTCTGAAGGATTCTGCGATGTCTTGACACCCTGAGATAATTGAGGTGGGTTAAAACAGTACTGCTAACATTCACACAATGGAACTAAGTTTGGAAGAAGTTTGTCAAGATAAAATTTAATGTTAGCTTGAGAAAGCCTGGCTAACAGACAGACAGGTAAACAAATGGCAGACGGACAGACAGATAGATAGATATATAGATAGATGATAGACTGCAGACAGATAGACAGACAGATGGCAGACAAATAGATAGACACAGGGTTCCTACACATTTTCGATTTCAAAATTCCATACTTTTCCAGACTCAAATATCCAAACCTCTCGGTAGATTTTCAGACCATATTTAACATACAGTGGGGGAAATAAGTATTTGATACACTGCCGATTTTTCAGGTTTTAGCCCACTCCTCCATACAGGTCTTCTCCAGATCTTTCAGGTTTTGCCCGGGGAGCAGTTGGGGGTTTGGTGCCTTGCTCAAGGGTCTCACCTCAGCCGTGGTATTGAGGGTGGAGAGAGTGTTGGTTATTCACTCCCCCCACCTACAATCCCTGCCGGACCTGAGAATCGAACCCACGACCTTTGGGTTACAAGTCCAACTCTCAATCCATTAGGCCACGACTGCAAGGAGGTTGTTTCCCAAAATCTCGCGATACATGGCCCCATCCATCCTCCCCTCAATATGGTGCAGTCGTCCTGTCCCCTTTGCAGAAAAGCACCCCCAAAGCATTATGTTTCCACCCCCATGCTTCACGGTTGGGATGGTGTTCTTGGGATTGTACATTGGGCCTTCTTTTTCCTCCAAACACAGCGAGTGGAGTTTATACCAAAAAGTTCTATTTTGGTCTCATCTGACCACATGACCTTCTCCCATGCCTCCTCTGGATCATCCAGATGGTCTTTGGCAAACTTCAGACGGGCCTGGACATGTGCTGGCTTGAGCAGGGGGACCTTGCGCGCGCTGCAGGATTTTAATCCATGACGGTGTAGTGTGTTACTAATGGTAACCGTTGAGACTGTGGTCCCAGCTCTCTTCAGGTCATTGACCTGGTCCTCCCGTGTAGTTCTAGGCTGATCCCTCACCTTTCTCAGGATCATTGATACTCCACGAGGTGAGGTCTTGCATGGAGCCCCAGTCCGAGGGTGATTGACAGTCATCTTGAATTTCATCCATTTTCTAATAATTGCGCTAACAGTTGTTGCCTTCTCACCAAGCTGTTTGCTTATTGTCCTGTAGCCCATCCAGAGCCAGAATTCTTGCTGGTTGGTAGGTGATCAAATACTTATTTCATGCAATAAAATGGAAATTAATTATTCAAAAATCAATACAATATGATTTTCTGGATTTTTTAAAATATTCTGTCTCTCACAGTTGAGGTGTACCTATGATGAAAATTACAGATCTCTCCATTCTTTGTAAGTGGGAAAACTTGAAAAATCGGCAGTGTATCAAATACTTATTTGCCCCACTGTAAATGGTTCATAGAGCATTATTTTCAGCTTTATATTTGGTATATAGTACAGACATCTGTAAATATTTTTATATTCTCAGGTTTTTTTTTTTTTCATTTTCTCAAAGTGACAACATAGACAACATAGTCCCTAAAATAAAAAAATATAAATAAATAAAAAATACAGAGTTTTACATGCACACAAGAAACTTTTTTGAGCCCTCGAGAAACTATTCACATGTGCATGGTAATGTTTTGCATGCTTACACATTACAATTTCTAGTTTTATAAAACCTATTTCCTTTGTGTATCACTGCCATCTTACTATGAATAAAACGAGAGCATGGATGCATGAATTAACAGAGATGTTGCTTTTCTTATGGTAGTACCTCTAATATCAAGGCCTGATGTCCAATTTAACACATCCTCTGTGGCGACACAGAAACCCTGACACGAAATAGGCTGATGGCATAAAATTTGGCAAGTTCAAGGGTCTATAAAAAGACTAGTTCTGTAAAAAAGTGTTTCAGATTTAGCTTTCATTGGGTCAGTATGCCATATTTCAAGGCCTTAGGTAATGCATACTCTGTGGCGGCCAAGAAACCACACTGCGAAATGGGCTGATAGACAGACAGATAGACAAATGGCAGACGGACAGACAGACAGACAGACAGACAGACAGATAGATAGACAGATAGATAGATAGATAGATAGATAGATAGATAGATAGATAGATAGATAGGGGTTCTTTGTACCTGGTAAATTGGATATAAAACTTGATACTTGATCCACCGACCACTGAGCTGGTTTTGGATAGGGGGAGACATCGGTGGGAGACACAGGATCTATGGGTGAGGTGGGAGCACTTCTCGTCTCCACCAGTGTTTGCCTGACTCTAATCTCTCGCTCTCGTTCCTGTTCCGTGTGTCTGCGGAGCCTGGTCTTCATCGGAGCGGCCGTCCCATCTTCACCTTCGTGTGGCGGCTGCTGAAGGATTCTCCACTGCTCCGTGGTCCCATGTTTGGCCTAGACGGTAACAGAGTTTAGTATAGCACACAGATCTCAAACACGTATATTGTTTTACAGGTCTTGGACAAACCTGGTGGAAACTTTCTTCAGCACCATTGTGCTCAGATCGGTGGTCCCCCTCACTCACACAGCGCCTGAGCGCACGGAAACGTTTGGTGTAACTGAACCTGCAAGAAGGTTGAGGAGGTAAACAAAGGTTGCCTTTATAGTCAGCCCAACATACTGACCAAAATCAGCCTTGCAGCTTGTAATGTGTCAAGGGTTGATGTTTATCACAAACCATGACCACATCCTGTCACAGTATGTATGTGTAAGTGTGTTAGTCTTTTTAGGACAGTGCTAGCTACTAGCTTTGAGCGCGTGACTCATTCACTATTCAACCATACTTAAATACAGTGCTCCTGAAAAACACTTTTGTGAACTTAATGTATCAAAGTCATTGCATTAGATTCAAAATATCACTCTAAGTAGCATCTGCAAACAAATTATTCAGCTTTTGTCTAAGCTAACGTCACTTAGCCATTTTGCAACGACCAAGTCATTTTTATTTCCTTAAGTTGACATACAGTTGTCCAGTACAGTAACCACAGTTGTAGTTCACCACATTAGCCATGAACCAAACAAACCCTATTTTTGTAAACATTTTCCCTTAAAGTCTTCAAAATATTGAGAACGCCGTTTTTTTTGGTTCTGTATTCCTTTAAAATAAACTCCACTTGGTTTGATAATTGCAGTTTGATCAAATTTACAGGTGTGTCCAAACACTTAAGGCCTTAAAAGAGACAATTTGACGTGTTCTGCTGTTATTTTTGAAGAGAACTCTAGAAACATGCAGGAAATCATGCTCAGACCCTTCCATTTGTGGTTTCTGACTCCACTAAGCAAGACTGACGTTTGCAAGGGTGTTGATGGAGCAGTTGTTCGTGCCAGAATACAAGTCAGACACCCATTCATTATTGTGTCATTTATGCTAATAGGTCAGGTTGTTTATTTTATTCTGTCAATGTGTTATTTATGTCACGTAAGGGAGGAGTACCTCTTGGCACAGGATTTGGAACAGAAGCGTTTGGAGCGTGAGAATGTTTGGGCGGTGCCTTTCCTCTTGCAAAATTGGCACTGCAGAACAAGCTTGTGGGACCGTCTGACAACATCTACAATGAAAAAAATTATTAAAAGAAGATAGATAGATGATATTGATTGAATGATTGATTTTGGCGGCCATAAATTGTTTAGTTAAAGATTACATGGTATTTTTGTAATGAAGATGCTGCAATAAACTACAAATACAAACTTAGAAAAGAAGGCAGGTGTTTTACTTACTGTTTGTAACCACATCATCTGAGTCTGTGGAGTCCTCTGGAGGTTCTGAACCGGAAGGGATGAGTTCTGCTTCCCTCATACCATTCACCCCAGACTCCCGGACAGGACCCACCATCAGAGACGACCTGCTCACCTGTGGTATTATTGTGAAATATTATTACCAAATATAATAAACGTTTTCAATTTTAATATATTTTAAAATGTAATGTATTCCTGTGATGGAAAAGCTAAATTTACAGCATCATTACTACAGTCTTTAGTGTCAAATGACACTTCAGAAATCATTACAATATGCTGATATGAGTGGTTGATAGACATCTTGTTTACCGGGAATGGCTCCAGTCCTTCCTGTATGATAAATCCTTCCACCAGATGTGTTAGAACCAAAGGTTTGGCCGCTCCTGATGGTTGCTGAGCCTCTGTGGCCTTCATCTGACTGACAGTGGGAGGCTGAACTGGTCTCTCTAGCACAGGGTGAAACTTTGGAGGAAAGCAGCTGTCCACAGGGGACATATCTAATGGCTGAGTGATGGAGGACTGGATGGGTGACATGTCAGAAGACAGGCTGGAAATTGCTAGAAAGATGAAGACAGTTGTGATATTACCAACAGAATCTATAAACGCTGTTTCAGGTTTCAGGAGACTTTATGGAGTTCTCAGTAATATATTGAGATATCTCAGATCCTAAAACATTCAGAGAAATTGTATATATTTGATAAGAAATATTTGACTTTTCATTGCAGACTAAATACCTGAGTGATTGTCTGACTGGGTGGACATTTCCTCACACTGGTCATCTTTCTCAGCTGGCCATGGTGCAACTGAGGTCGAGAGTGTCTCATTCTTCTGTGACGTCTTCATCTGGCTGTCAGTCCTCGAATCCTCTGTGCAGACTGTCATCTTGTCCAAGACCTGAAATGCAGAGATTGTTCACGTCAACATATTTTCACTAAAGCATTACTGTAAAACAGTAGTATCATTCTAAATATTAATATAACTATAATAGTATTTCAAAGTTTTTATTTGTATATTTTCCATTTTCATTTTAGTTGTAGTAATGTTTTTTGTCATTTTTATAGTCAATATAATTTTATTTCAGTTTTAGTTGTTTTTTTTAACATTAAGCTAAACTAAATGAAAATGCAACTAGCTGAAATAAAATAAACTAGAATTTTTTAATATTTATTTTCAGTTAACGTTTATTTTATAATTTAATCATGAAAATAACAAGGGCAAAATGTAACAAACATTTTTTGTGGTTTTAGTTATTAACTATAATAACCCTGCTGGGAAAAAAAAAAAGTTATTTTAAGAAGTAATGATAGACTGATATATCACCCATGAGTATTAATCAGATGATATTTGGCCATTATGAGACTATGAGCATTGGATTATAACTGCCTAATTGGCCAGTCATCCTGCGCTTCCCCTTGCATTGTTTCCAAAATCCAATTTTGAACAAACTTTGTGTTTATTACACTTCAGCAATTTATTTATGTAACATTTGTCATCATTAAATTGTCTTTTTAGCATTAAATCGGCCACACTTCTCTGTAAATATCATAGTATCATCCATTGAAAAATCTATATTGGCCACCCACAAGTTCTTTCAAATATATCCTAAGAAGTTTGAGGTTTGCACTGTATTTAATAACCTTCTCTGTAGTTTCATTTGACGGCTGATCTACGGTAACAGGCTGGGTGATTTTCTCTTGGGGTGCTGGACATTTCAGATCTTGAGGAGTCTGTTGTGGTACATCTCCCTCTTTCTGCTCTTCCTTTCTATCCTTCGGCTCTTTTGACGACTCGGCTGTTTGTGTTGGACTCTGTGAGGTCAAAAGAGACTGCAGCGGTGCGAGAATGCTGCTGGTGGACACCAGGGGCAGCACTGGAGACGGAGGGGACGCCCTTTGAGGAGACGCCAGCGGTGGGGTGGTGATGAGAGGTGTGGCCGCTGTGGTTTGTCTTGAGGGCGACAGCTGTACTAGCTGTGGGCATGGGTTTGGAGTCCGTAACGGCTGGGCGGGGCACTCTGGTTTAGCAAGCACAGGCGAGATGAGCGGCTTCGATTGAATGAGATCGTGGGGCGGGGACACAGTGGCTGTCTTTGATTGGCCGTTGGTGCACTGGGCAGATGCAGAAGACAACGCGATCCTCAGCAGCTGTTTTGTAGCCAGTAAGGACCCACCAGGTGAGGAAGACCTCAAGGGCAAAGTCAGAGTAGGGGGTGTGAGGTGAGACCTCGTGGGGGAAGGAACATTGATGGGCACTGAAGCGCTCTGCGCCGACATGCTTTGGGATGGCTGGGTGGACGGGCAGCGCTTTAACTCTGGAAGAGGCTTCTTTGGTGTGGCGGGGGGAGAGTTGGGGGGTGTATGCCTCTGATTGAAGGGGTGCTGGGGGATGCTGATCTGGCTGTGGAGCCTCTTGAGACCGCTGCTGTTCAGCTTCTGCTTCGCTAAGGCATGGGCCTGTGCAGGTGCATACAGGGCTGGAGAAAATGAAAGAATAAGAAACAAGAATCAGCTGGATAATCTCACATTAAGAGAGATATGTTGGAAATTTTGGTCACTTTATATGGCATTTTGCCCCAAAACCTCATTATTTTTTTATATTTGATGACATGTTCACCAAGGATGGATTGATTTTTATCAAAAATCACCATAAGATGGTTACACTTTCCTTGTGTAATTAATTATACACTAACAATATACATGTACTTACAATATGGCTTGGGTTAGTATAAGTATTGTTTTAAAGTTAGTTATACGGAATTTTGCATAATTTATTGTTATTACTAAAGTAAGTACATGTAACGTATAACAAGAACACCGCAAAATGAAGTGTTATGGTAAACACTTTTACATTGTAACAAAAAATTCTATTTCTTGTGCACCAAATCAATATATGTGACCCTGGACCACAAAACCAGTCTTAGGTCGCTGGGGTATATTTGTAACAATAGCCAAAAACACATTGTAAAATCAAAATGATAAATTTTTCTTTTATGCCAAAAATCATTATTTTTATTTATTTTAATTAAATTTTTTTATTAGGATATTAAGTAAAGATCATGTTCCATGAAGATATTTTGCAAATTTCTTACCGTAAATATATCAAAACTTAATTTCTGATTAGTAATATGCATTGCTAAGAACTTCATTTGGACAACTTTAAAAGCGATTTTCTCAATATTTTGATTTTTTTGCACCCTCAGATTCCACATTTTCAAATAGTTGTATCTCGGCCAAATATTGTCATATCCTCAATTAAAAAAAATTGACACATAAGACACATTAGGTTTTGTGGTCCAGGGTCACATATTAGTTTGATTTCTGAAAGACCATGTGCCAATGAAGTCCGGAATAGTGTATGCTGAAAATTCAGCTATGCCATCACAGGAATAAATTACATTTTAAAACACATTAAAGGGGTCCTATTATGCGTTTTCACTTTTTGAATTTTAGTCAGTGTGTAGTGTGTATGTTTGGGCATAAAAAATTTAAAAGTCCTCTCCAAAGGGAGATATTTCGTTTTTTAAAAATCCCTTTTCACGAACTACAACGAACGGCTCGTTTAGACTACAAAGTTGTTTTCCTGTATTTGAGACATCACAAAAATAAATCCCGCCTACTTAAATTTGAATGGCTGGCGGGTGGGGAGAACGCTTCGTTGAGCTCTGCGCGTTTCAAAATCGAAACCCGGGGCTGGTGTTTTTATATAACTGTATTTCTGAAGGAAACCCACTGTCCTCAGAAAATTTTGGATGTCATTTTCATTTCATCTTGCATATGTCTGATAAAGCAGCGTTTGTGAGCAGAGCTCTGTTTTGTGTCCAGCGTCACCGGGGAACCTCGCTCTCTCCCGCTCCAACAGCGCCTGCTGGCAGAGAATTAATTTGCATATATATGCCGCCACAAATAGTGTAACTCTGTGGGACTATGGTATAAATAAATTCAACTGTATAACAGTTTCACTGCAATTCATGTTATAATGTTAGAATTAAAGAACAATAAACATTACCATTGCACTTATCTGTAGCTACATAGTAAATGCAGTTATGTTTAAGCTGTTGTTGATATTCTATCTAAAACGTGATTTGGCCCCAAAAAAACCAACAACAATAATGTTACCACTTTAATATGTCTTGCAATATCCATGCGTGCAAAGGTTCTGCGCGATCCTCAATATTGATATAGCAATATAGACGAACTTGCTGTTTTAGCAAGGGGCAGGGCAGTACTGAAATGCCGTTCTCCAATCACATCGCACTGGGACAGCTAACCAATCACAACACATTTCGTTTTTTGGAAATGTCTTCAGAAAATTATCAGGCTGGGGAGAAAGGTTTTGTAATAATCTAAATTATGTGAAAAGCATGAGAGCACGTTCTAGTACACCCCCCCCAAAAAATCAAGACTTTGTAAAAGAGCATAATAGGACCCCTTTAAAACAGAAAACAGTTATTTTAAATTGTAATAATATTTCGCAATATTACTGTATTTCTGATAAAACAAATGCAGCTTTGGTCAGGAGAAGAGACTTCTTTCAAAAATATTTAAAAATATTACCGACTTCAAACTTCTGAATGGTAGTTTGTTTCTAAATTTGACTGAATCATTTGCATATCTTTTGGAGAGTAAGATATGTATGCGTTTACTTACATGGAGGTGGAACTGTAAGATGGCGAAGGGGTGCTTTTGTTTGAGCTGCTGGGCTTTCTGTCTTACTAGCTCCATCTTTCCCTGGAGCATTCGCTGGCTGGCTGGGTCTCAGATGGAAGGTTGCTAATCTTGGGCATGAAAGAGGAGGGGGTTGGCTTGATGTTGTGGGCTTTAGTGGTAAGTTTGGAGGGATGGTAAGGGTACCAGGTGGAGGTGGACGGAGAGTCAGACTCTGGAGCTGAAGAATAGAGACAGATTGAAAGATATTGATGACATAAATTTTGGTTTTGGAAAAACAACACATGTAACAGAAACCAGATGAACACAGATTTAAAGATTCAGATTTCAGAAAAAATATGTTTTTGGCTTTTACAGTTATATGTTACATTAAAGTTACATAGAATAAAGGGATAGTTCATCTCTAAATGAAAAAATTGGCATCATTTACTTACACTCGTGTCATTACAAACTTGTATAACTATCTTCTTTCAGTGTAGGAAGATATTTAGCAGAATATCTGAGCTGCTCTTTCCATATTTTTAAAATGGATTAAAAAAAAGCACAAAAAATAAAAATAAAAAGTTCATATGACTTGTCTGCGATATTCTTGCAAACTCTTCAGAAGATTTGAAAGCAAAGGATGATTTTCAGCACATAATAATAACAAATAATTTTTTGGAGCCCCATCAGTCACCATTCGTTTTTATTGTGTAGAGATTCTGCTCAAGTTCTCATTTTTCATTATATGGAAGTAAGTTAGTTCAGGGGGACAATGATTACAAAATATCATTTTTGAGTGAACTGTCCCTTTAAATTCAGAAGAACGGATGTCTTTATCACATGATCAGACATAATCAAGCTCACCTGTGTGGAAGGAAATCGAGGCAAGGAAGAGGAAGGGGTGGAGGAAGAGGAGGAGTAGGAGGAAGAGAGGGCAGGTACATCGGGCCGCACAGCAGACGTTAGAATCAACTGCCAGATGGCAAGCACAGAGAAAGACAGAAATGCAAGAGAGAAAGAAAAAGAGAGAAGGTAAAAAGATAAAGAAAAAGTCCCAGTGGTGCAGAATAGAAGGCTGTCATTTCCTGCCTGTTGTGCTTTTGCTGTGTAGGTGTGATGGTGAACTTCACAGCACAGTGAAGAGCTTTTGATGTGGTCAAGTAAAATCTGTCCTCATCAGAGACATGCAAGCATGCACCCTATGCAGACCTCTAGACACTAACCCTCGGCTTGTTTAAGCCAATATGCCTGCTGGTCACACTAGAGCAATACCACCTGTAGACATCAGTTATGTGTGCACAGCACATACACTACCGGTCAAAAGCTTGGAATTGCTTTCTGAAATCTGTTATACTCACTAAGGCTGCATTTTTTAATCAAAAATACAGTAAAAATATTCTGAAATGTTATTACAATTTTAAATAACTGTTTTAGGTTTTAATAGACTGTAAAATGTAATTTATTCCTGTGATTGAAAAGTTGAATTTTCAGCATCGTTACTCCAGCCTTCAGTGTCACATAATGTCCTTTCCTTCAGAAATCATGCTGCTTAAGAAATATTTCTTTTTATTATCAATGGTGAAAACAGCTGTGTTGCTTAATATTTTTGTGGAAACCGTGATACGTTATGATTCAATTTCAAGTTTGGGGTGAGTAAAAGAAAAAAAAAAAGAAATGAACACTTTTATTCAGCAAGGACGCTTTTAAATTGATTAAAAGTAACCGTAATTATATTTATAATGTTACAAAGGTTTCTATTTCAAATAAATGCTGTGCTTTTTATTTATCAAAGTATCCTAATAAAAAGGCTTCACGGTTTCCACAGAAATATTGAGCAGTAATAGCAATAATACAAGCACCAAATCAGCCTATTAGAATGATTTCTGAAGGATCGTGTGACACTGGAGACTGGAGTATTGATGCTGAAAATTCAGCATTACTTCACAGGAATAAATTACATATTAAAATATATTAATATTGAAAACAGTTCTTTTAAATTGCAGTAATATTTTCTGTATTTGTATCAACTAAAATACAGTCTTGGTGAGCAAGAGAGATTTCTGTCAAAAACAGTACGGCACTTTGATGCAGATACAAGCAATAAATACAACATTAACATGGACTGTGAGTAGTGCGGTGGGTCACAGGATGCCCTTCATATTTGCATTCACTAAGAGTTAAGAAACCAGCAAAGTTTCCGTTTGAGTGTGAAAGGGGGCATGGCTTCTGTTGCATTGTGGGTAAAACTGTTAAAGTGCATGTGAGGAACTGAAATTGCAACGATGAAGAGGTTAAAAATACTGCAGAACAGGACATGACACAGGTTGTCTCACCATCTGGGCCCTCAAAAGCATCTGCGCCTGACTTGTACCCGGGCTCTTTCCCAGAAGCAGCGCCTGAGAGGAGATTTTACGGGCGGCCGTAGCAGTGCTTGGATTCTGACTTCCTCTTACAAGAGGTGTTGATCCAGGAGTGTTGGGTAGAGAAACCTGAGAGAAATTAAACAATAAATGTCAACAACACCAATAAAATGAACATTATTTCTTCTATGTTGTCGCACACACACCATTTTTTGGCTCTGATGTGACGATGAAGCTTGGCTGACTCTCTCACTTGGTGAAAAAGAAGGTGCCAGTCGGTCCCCAGACAGATTGACCTGGAGAAAGAAGAAAGTGGTTATTTTTATTATAAAAGATGAAAAACAATAGTAACAAACAGTATTATAAAAATATGTATAAATATGAAATCAGAATGTTATATTAAAATTACATTTGACATGTTATGGACTACTTGCACAACTACTTCCATGTTCTACTTAGTACAGTTCAGGCGTTTCCATTAACAGCGTTCAGCACACCTTACTCAACAGAATGCAGATAATTATTTTGTCAGTTGATTATAAACAATGAATTATGTTCTCTGGAAGAACATGAATTTTATGAATTGTTCCTGTAAATATATACATTTCTTTTCCCAATGTGGATTCTGAATAATGAAATCAAATAAAATGCAGTTCCTCATGAACCTGCAGCTCATCTTATATCAACTGTGTTTTTACTTACTGATCACATTTTCATTTACAAATGAATTTGACTGATAAACAGGATTTGCATGTGTGCTTATACCGATCTTTTAAAATAGATGAATGAATACGGTACCTTCCTCAGAGAAACTTTATGATGCTAAACTTATTTAATTCATCATAACACAGTTACTAAACATGTTGACAGCACAAATACTTTGAATATTTATGAAAAGGGCCAACACTTTCAAAGAAATGATACACAAAACTGACCATGGTTTGAGCAAACATACCTGCACTACTTTTCTGTTGGTGGGGGTGGGTTGATTGTGGAAGGTGGTTACAGTTGTGAGCGCAGGAGGAGTTTTTGGGGCGCCATTGGCCTGATGGGAAGGATTCACCGCTGTGGTGGTCGTGGTGTTGACTGTGCTCTTTGCAGGTTCTGCTTTAGTTTGGGGCTCCTTGTCCATTGTTCCACAGAATCTGGACACAAGAAGCTGAAATACAGTTGACTGTAAATATGTATGTGTACTAAAACTCTACTTAAAGTCAAAATTTCGACCTTGAAGTTAATGCCATTTGTAAAATCCACTTCCCAGTGCAACTGACTGTAGTAAACTATAGATATCATAAAGAACTGCATATATGTCAACCACAGGCAGGTCATTTGTCTAGGGACTCAAGCTGAACATGCAAATTTCCACAGTTTTCTTGTATTTGCTTACAGGGCCTGTCTTCTAATGTAGGGTGAGACTTGAGTCAACCAAACAGTTCGAAATAAACTTTGCACGAGAATGAAACGAAGAACACGACTGTTGTGGAAACTGACAACCTTGCAGAAAGGTCTTCTGAATTTCATTACTCAGTGACAGGAGAGATCAATTATAATTATGTTTTAATAAGTGCATTTACATGCATAACAAATAAAAAATCTATTCACATACATAAATTGTACCACTATACATAAAAATATACCTAAGAAAGAGGTCTTTTTTTTCTAAATGACTTTTATGCATGATATAAAAAATAAAAAAAGACCACACTACATGATTTATTAAAGCAGCAAATATATTTTGATTTTATGGGATTTATTTTAGGTGCATTAACTATTAAGTTGATTCTGTTCAGTAGACTAACTTTAAAACAGGAGTTGTGCATGAGTGAAAATGTTACACTGTTTGAGTTCTAGCTGAATTTCTATCAGGAACTAAAGTTCAGATTCAATAAAATCAGAATGACATAGGGATATCAATTGTGTTGAATTATTAGTAGAATTATAATAGATTCTATATGTGCTGTTGTATGCTATATATGTACAGTATATAGAGTAGAAATGCCACATCCGACTTCCTCTAATAGACATGTCCGAATTGTGCATTTAAAATTCTGGGTATGTGCAGAAACAAATACAACTGAACAAAACAGTATGGAATCTGTAACATCTTATCATTATATTACCTATGCTGTAAAATATCCTTTTAACTAAAAAGAAGTGTTACAGCAAAAATGTCAATTGGTTCGTCAATGCAACTGTAAGTGATCTTACCATATACTGTGAAAATTATATCATAGTTTAAAAGACAATACATGAAAATGTACATTAAAACATGTAGGAATTATTTATAATTTCCACAAAAAATATGTTATATTAAGTTTCATCAATGGAATAAGGACATTTGCACAGAGAGCAGGCGAGAGCTCGAATGCCTCAATGTTAAATATGCCGGACACAAGACTTATAAAGCCGAAACCTGCTGCAACGAAACCTAAGCATGTGAACAAGAAAGCCAGAACAGTTGAAAGCACACCTGCAGTCAGAACCAGAGATGTCGGTCACCGCAAAAACAGGGCATCAAGCTGCCCAAGATGCACTCGTGACACCGAATACAAACCCAAAGCAACGGAGAGAAGCAAGAAAGCAATACAGGCGAAACCAGCCGAGACGTCAACGAGGTCAAAACCTGCGAAATATGCACCGAAGGAACAACCAACTCCAAAAACATATTCGTATGCGCTTTCTGAAATCCACAGGTAGGACAGTGCCAGTGGAAACATATGGTGGATCAGGTCTTAATCCAAGCATCAGCAGTAAACTGTGTAGTTAATTGCCATAGAAAATAAATTAGAGCATGTTTTGTTCACTCAAATAATTACTTTTGATCACTGACACTTTCCTATTTTTTGTGTGACAGTCAAAAGGCATTTACAGTATTTGCACCAAACCCAAAGAAAAGACAAGACATTCAGCAAAGTAGGTATATTGTGATGCAGCATCTCACTCTGATTTCTTTCTTTCTTTCTTTCTTTCTTTCTTTCTTTCGATTAGGGGAACATTTCTAACACAAAGGATGATTTAAAAAAATAAAAAAATGTAGTTTAAAATTATATCATAGTTTAAAAGACAATACATGAAAATGTACATTAAAACATGTAGGAATTATTTATAATTTCCACAAAAAATATGTTATATTAAAGAAATAAGCAAAAAGTATAAAACACCTTATAATTAAGGGGAAAGCAGCATTTCAATGCAAACTCATTTGTAGCATTGTTTTATTTTTTTATGAGTCATGTACATTGTAGCGGGTTATTTGGCATTTTATTAATATATAATAATCATGTAACTGGTGTTAAGTGCTTGTGTGGGTAATTGGGCTATAGTGGCCACAGATAGGTCAAATAGCTCAAATATGTTGGATAGGCCTATTAACAGTACATCATTTAATAATATGTACAGTTAGGAACTGTAAAATTTGACCACAAGCGTACAGTGCATTATTATTATAACTCACACCAGGCCGCAGCTGAACAAAAAATGAAGTATCTGACCATTTCTGCTTAAAACAAGACAATTTGGCTACAATAATAGCCTAATATAATATTGCGCCATGCCTGCACAGCGAAGACGAATAATGCGCTGCCCTTTGTTTCCTACGAGCCATAGAAATAAAAATCTAGAGTGTAAATGAAGCATTCGTGTAGTTATTGGAGATAAAGGTTTTAACCCTCTCTCCGTGCAATAACTGTGAAACCTGAACGACATTAATGGACACATACCAGGAAGCGCCGCGCGCACAGGTGCCAGGACGCCACGCGTGTTTTCAATGTTTATGCGTTGTGAATAAACACCCACAGTGATTCACAAAAACATCCGCGTATTTGTCGTAACATTTCGACGGCCTATAACGGAGCGGCAGAAATCGCAATAAAAACAAATGCAAAGGTCCTACAAAAAGCCCACTGAATGCGACGGCGCCTTGCAGAGTCGGTGCATTTACGTCTTATGTTCATTCCGCGGGTCATTATTTTGATCATATATTGAAAATGGGCGTGTGTTCGTGCAGTGACAGCTAGAGCCCTCTGACCTGCGCTTCCCTCAATTATGGCGCGGCGTGATGCATATAAAAGCAGCTGCCTTTTATCGAGCACACGAAATGCACAAAGCGTAACTTGCTGCGCATCGAAATACACAAAATGAAAGTCAAAAGGGAAAATGATGATGCTCAGTTCGCGAGCGTGCGCTCCTCCCTTTGCAACCGAGCCGGTCGCAGACCTTGCCTAAACATCCATCCTTTTACGATTTACGTTCAAGATAATCCTACCTGTCCGAAGTCAACAGGGTAGATCTCCCATCACACACTGACCGTTTCCAGCGACTGCTACAATCCCGTCATGTCCTAATGCGTCAAAGGTAAAAGTAGAGAGCGATGGAGATGCATCAGGGCGGTGAATGCTACAGCACCGCTTACAGTGTAGGAGGACCGTGCACGCTTCTGTCACTGAAAAATATGAGGAAATGTACCCATACACTTTGCAGCAGGCATAAAATGCTTATATTTGTGCACCTATAATCCAAAACAGACTCCATCTCTGTATTGCTGCTTTGGCCATTGTGAAGCTAATAACCATAACAACAATAAAGCTTCTCGATTACTGAGAGATTTAGTTAATGACCAGAGCTCTCTTAGGAAATACTAGGCCTACTAATGTATATCGGCAAATTTTAACCCTTAGTGAACCAAGCATTATTGATTAGCCTATGTAGGCCGTCTTCTATTTTTCCTCCTTGAATTTCCATATTTCCCCCTGTAAAATAGTCTAGGCTAACAGCTAATTTCAGTTTAGAAATTTAGTAGAGCAACATACTTGTTATAGGCTACATTTAATTTAATTTAGACCAACCACAACAGACTGCGTTGCAACAAATACAAAATGTATATTTTAAAAATGTATTCTAAAAAAAATAGAGTAAAATCAAATTAATGCACATTTATATTATTATTATTAGTAGCCTGTTATTATTATTAATTAGTAGGCCTAGGCTACCGGTTACTATGCGTGGTTACTATGGTTTACCGTGAGGTCACCAGTGCGCGCTCAGTAATCGGATCAGACACGCGGTTGCGCTGTTTACGGTTGTCCACTAAACTTTACACGCACGGTCTTTAGGCTATACTTTCTCTTATGTGAGACACCGATTCTTTTGAATGAAAAGATCTGTTTTATATCACTGGTTGAACCCGGTGCATTAAGTTTCATCAATGGAATAAGGACATTTGCACAGAGAGCAGGCGAGAGCTCGAATGCCTCAATGTTAAATATGCCGGACACAAGACTTATAAAGCCGAAACCTGCTGCAACGAAACCTAAGCATGTGAACAAGAAAGCCAGAACAGTTGAAAGCACACCTGCAGTCAGAACCAGAGATGTCGGTCACCGCAAAAACAGGGCATCAAGCTGCCCAAGATGCACTCGTGACACCGAATACAAACCCAAAGCAACGGAGAGAAGCAAGAAAGCAATACAGGCGAAACCAGCCGAGACGTCAACGAGGTCAAAACCTGCGAAATATGCACCGAAGGAACAACCAACTCCAAAAACATATTCGTATGCGCTTTCTGAAATCCACAGGTAGGACAGTGCCAGTGGAAACATATGGTGGATCAGGTCTTAATCCAAGCATCAGCAGTAAACTGTGTAGTTAATTGCCATAGAAAATAAATTAGAGCATGTTTTGTTCACTCAAATAATTACTTTTGATCACTGACACTTTCCTATTTTTTGTGTGACAGTCAAAAGGCATTTACAGTATTTGCACCAAACCCAAAGAAAAGACAAGACATTCAGCAAAGTAGGTATATTGTGATGCAGCATCTCACTCTGATTTCTTTCTTTCTTTCTTTCTTTCTTTCTTTCTTTCTTTCTTTCTTTCTTTCTTTCTTTCTTTCGATTAGGGGAACATTTCTAACACAAAGGATGATTTAAAAAAATAAAAAAATGTATAAATTGTATTTTTAAATAACAAATAACCTTGCCTTCGACTTTGTATTCCATATCCTTGCTTTTGAAAAAATTACCTGCTGTAACTATTTTGTCAAAGCAAATTTATTCAAATCAAAAAACATTGGTGCCTATCGACCGATTTCTCTGCTAAACGTATAAGATTCTGGCCAAAGTTCTCTGTCTTTGCCTCCAAGATGTCATGTCATGCCATCAATAATTTCTTTAGATCAAACTGGGTTCACATCGGGGAGGCATTCTTTTTTTTAATACTAGAAGATTACTCAACATTATTTTTTTTCCTTCATCCACTACCACTGAAGTTATAGTTTCATTGGATGCAATACCTGTTCTTTACTTTATGTAAATTTGGATTCGACTTCTCTATGCTTTCCCATCTGCCTCAGTGCAAACCAATGGTGTTCGTTCGCCACCCTTTTTGCTCCAACGGGGGATGCGCCAAGGGTGTCCACTCTCGCCCTTGTTATTAAG
Organism: Barbus barbus; assembly: GCF_936440315.1. Taxonomy (NCBI): domain Eukaryota; kingdom Metazoa; phylum Chordata; class Actinopteri; order Cypriniformes; family Cyprinidae; genus Barbus; species Barbus barbus. Next base: position 18,017,273 of record NC_136722.1, on the reverse strand, counting down.
CTGAACCTTTGGCCATCTGGCTTTGTAGCCATGATGCATTTAAAGGCATTGTCCGCCATGATAAGGTCCATAAACTTTCCCTTTATGTGGATGATTTGTTATTGTATTTCTCCGACCCTTTAGTTTCTCTCCCTCCAATACTAGACATTCTAGACCAGTTTGGCCGCCTCTCAGGGTACAAGTAAAATTTAAAAAAAAGCAAATTATTTCTTATAAATCAATAGGCTAAATCTCTTCCTCTTTCTTCATTTCCCTTTAAGTTAGCCTTGGATGGGTTTAAAATATTTGGGCATATTTATAGCCAACTCATTTAAAGACTTTTAGTCCTAAAATTTAAAGACCTTAAATGAGATTTTATACCACTTTTGGACAAATGTAAATTAGATTTTGCTCGATGGAGCTCCCTCTCCTTATCCTTAATAGGTCGCGTGAATCTTATTAAAATGATTATCCTTCCAAAGTCCTTGTATCTTTTTCAACATGTCCCATTCTCTATAAATAAATCCTTTTTGACTAATCTAGACCAGCAATTGAATGGGTTCCGGAGTAACAAGCCAGCTCGTATTACAAAATCAGTTATCCAGCTTCCCAAATCTGAAGGGGGTTTAGCACTTCCAAACTTTTGATATTACTTCTGGGCATGTAATATTACTAAATTACATTATTGGGTTGGCTTTAGGTGTTGTGCCTCTAGCCCGCCTTGGTTAGACATAGAGATATAGTATCTTCTTCTCATTCCTTACTTTCTAATATTTGTTCGCAGCTTCCTCTTGAAGTAAACTAAATTTTGAGCAATCTAGTAGTTATCAACACTATTAAGATTTGGCTTCAATTCAGGAAACAATTTGGTTTGCACAGAGCCTCGATTTATATACCAACTTAAAATAGCCTAATCATTTATTTCCCCCGTGGCTTTCAGACCGTGTCTTCGATATTTGGGCAAGTAAGGGTCTTTGTACTTTGAATGACTTGTATGAAAAATAAATCTTCTCTTCTTTCCCTTCATTATGAGTTAGATTCAATCATCCTAATAGCCATCTTTTTCGTTTTTTTCAAGTGAGGCACTTTATTCAGAAATTATTTCCCCATTTTCCCAATCGTCCCCCTGAATTAGAACTTGATTCAATTCTCACCCTTGACCCTGGTCAAGGATGGCTGATATCCACCATTTATTGTAAAATAATCTCCTTAACCTCATCTCCAGTTGACTCTCTTAAACAAATTTGGGAGCAGGACTTGGACATTGATATACCTGAAGACCAGTGGAAGAACATTCTTGGTTTAATTCATTCTTCGTCTATTTGTGCTAGACATGCTCTAATACAATGTAAAGTGCTTCACAGAGCTCACTTCACTAATGCTAAGCTGGCTAAAATATTTCCTAACAGAAGTGATTCATGCAACAGATGTAAACAATCTCCAGCTGATCATATCATCTGGTCTTGCCCAAGGCTAATGGACTACTGGTCAGACATTTTTAGAACACTTTCGCAGGCCCTTAACACCACTATTGCCCCTAATTCATTGACTGTTCTGTTCGGCCTTCTTCCAGATTCAGTTGCATCATCCACAGTGCACTGCGTCATTGCCTTTACCACTTTATTAGCTAGACGTGCCATCCTTCTTAAATGGAAACATGCCTCACCCCCTATACTGGGTATTATGGAGAACACAACTGTAACATCAGGGCCTTCTCCTTAGAATCTTAGTAAGGGACCATTTGACCATTTAATTTTTTATTTTTTGTGGCCACTGGCAAGGGTTGTGGGTGGTGGTTTTGCTGCTGTTTATTTGTTTTGTTTCTTATTTTTCCTCTTATCAGACACCTTGTTTCATTTTGTAATGGAGGTAATACATTTTATGTCTGCAAAACTCAATAAAAAAAACTTAAAATAAATAAATAACAAATAACCTGTCTCCAATTATGCTCTTTCGCTAATTACGCCAAAAACAGTTGTCAATGGAAGTGACAAGAGTACAGTATATATCACCCATTAATGCATTTTATATTTCTGTACATAATTAAACATGATATTTCCTGTTGTTAAGTTTAAAAGGAAGTTACAGAAGGTTAAGCGGTCATTGCTCACTGATTGAATTCTTTGCTGTTTAACAGATGCAGAAGCAGAACTGGCAGCTCTGGAGGATCTGCGCTTGAGTCGGGCCATGGGTTACATTTCCATATCTCCTAGTACTGTGGGTGAGTCATTCAACCAGCCATGTCAGAAAACAAATATGAGAAGTCTAGAGTCTGTTTGATAGGAATCAAATAAAAAATCATTTGTGTTGAGACCACTAGAGGGAGTTAAAGTTTCTTTTATACATGAATATCTGGTTGGTCTGGCACAAGCGTAAAAGCAGTAAGTGTAGAAACTTATACATACATTATCCTAGGTCACCACATTTGACAGTCAATTGTTTCTACATGTGTTCTTCAAATAGAATACATCAATATTGTCTGGTTTAACATGTCTGCTACTTTCCCAGGTGGGTGCTTAACTCTGGAGGAGGTCAGGGCAAAACAACAACAAGACATGCAAATCAAGAGAAGACAAAAGCAGGTAAGGCCAAAATGATAAGCAGTGAACCAAAATTTCTCCATATAGTAAGCACAGTGATCTGATGAATGTCTTTTTCCATTTCAGGTTAAAAATGTGTTTTAGAATCTTCTTAAGTTGTGCAACAACTTTTGCAGTTAGAATATTGCCGACAAATGATGAGCATTATATTTCTATCTAGTTTGCTTTTTAATTTTAAAAGTGCAGCTAATCTCCATGGACTTCCTGATGTGACCGTATGTTCTAAATCTATATTCATTTTTCAAGTTTTTGTGAAATGTATGACCCTTATGTTTGTTCTGAAGTCTGGGTTGTGTAATTAGATGTGATTTAAATGCAAATACTTCCCATTAGATAGTATATTGACAAATAGGTTGTATATATTTAAATGAAAGAATAATAATCAGAATATATTGACAGTGTGTTTGTTATATTCAGTGCACGCAAATGTTTTGAAAACAGTGTAAAATTATTTTTCTTTCTTTTAAAATTTTAAGTGACAAAAACACATTGTGCTATTACAATTGCAAAGCATGCTGTAGTAATTCAGCTTAATTTGGTCTGTTATTTCTTGCAAAAGGTCCTCCTGCTGATCTGTTTTTCCTCTGTTTCTAAGCAACAAGGATTTTTTTCTCTTTGTTTTGTCCTCTGTGTATATTCTGGGAGCTGTCTGCTTTGAAGGCTCCAAAAATATGAACCAGGGTCCTGTTGCCTGGCAAGAGGAGAGTGACAACATAATGAAAGGTAGACGATCGGTGAGGGCAAATAAATGAATAAAATTAAAGGAATAGTTCACCCAGAAATAAAAATGTACTCACCCTCAGGTCATTCAAGATGTAGATGAGTTTGTTTCTTCATCAGAACAGATTTGGAGAAATTTAGCATTACATCACTCGCTCACCAATGTATCAGTGAATGGGTGCCGTCAGAGTCCAAACAGCTGAAAAAAACAATATTCCACAAATAATCTCCAATTCGTCAGTTAATGTATTGTGAAGTGAAAAGCTGCATGTTTGTAATAAACAAATTAATTGTTAAGGTGTTTTAACTTCATCTATCTGGACAATATACCAGCCCAAAATCCATAATAACACCTCCTCCAATTAAAGAGGATTCATCGGTGAGCAAGTGATATAATGCTGAATTTCTCCAAATTTGTTCCACTGAAGAAACAAACTCATCTACATCTCAAATAGTTTCAGGGTGAGTAAATTTTTTGGGTGAACTATTCCTCTAGTGAGACTCAGTCCCTTCATCGGTTATCAGTTGCCGCACAATACAGTTTTTCACCTACACTCACTCTAAAGACACAGTATATCAGTACTGTTCGGCATGTTGTTTTTTGGTCACATTTAATAACTTGTGTTTGCACTGCACATAATTCATAAACCTTGACTGTATTGCTTTAAGGTTCACAAAGATATTAAAACTGTTTCTCTTGGATCTCTTTCTGGATGAGATGAATCACTTGTTTTGCCTCCAGGTCTGCCACTTGTCCTACTGCTTTTCAAAACTTTGCAACTTTCCAATTCATTTTGAAAATAGCAAAACTGTTGTTGTTATTGCCATGCATTGAAACACTCTTAAAGGGTTTCTCTGAGAGTCTGGAAGTAATGAAAAGTAAAAGGCAAAGGCCCCAAAAGGACATTAAATTAGTCCCAGACTGAACAAAAAACAAGCAAACACAAAATAGCTTTCCCGGAAAACATGCACAGTAAGCAACCAGTGTTACATACATTTTCGTAATGGCCTTTAAAATACCCTTAAATTGTATTTTTGTTTAAATAAAAGAGATTTAGTTAAGGAATATAATTTTATGATGCTTACATTCTTTCTTTCTAACACACAGTTGTACAAAAGTCTAACCAGGAGGGTGTTTCCTCTAAATTGAGTAATCCAGGCATAGGTCAGGGTGTGAACAACATGTTAGCAGCTAAACTATAGAAATGCAAACCTTGACGCAAATGAAAGTCAAATTAGAACCATTTGCCTTATGCTAATGTCCACATGGAAAAGGACACAAAGAAAAAGAATGCAAATGGATGTCTGAAGGTATCATGACAAAAATGTAAACAAAAAATTATGAAATATTCATGCTCAAACACAATATATTGCATGTGAGGCCACTACATCCATTAACACAACCACCTTGTATTCAAAATACATTTTTATGTATATAATAGAAAATGTAAATATTTAGTACCAAGTGGTAAATACTCTTAAAGACAATGTTAAAGGTAAATCAAAAGCTATGAATGTTTACAGTTACTTAATAATACCAGCTGGCCAATGATAAGCACTATGACATAATTCCCCCTACTACACTGAAAAACACATGATTTACATAAACAAAGGCCAAAGGATGAATAAACAAGTTACACGGTGTGTTAGTCACAGTAATGTGATGCTGAATGACAGGATAGAACTATATATATATATATATATATATATATATATATATATATATATATATATATATATATATATATATATAATATGACTAATAATGGTGCTGCAGTATGTGGATATGACTGAGATAAAAATATATATATATTGGCAATCTAGTAAATTATTAAGAATCAGTGCAAAAAAAATAAAAATCACACAAGGAGACTAGGGCTAGTTATCAGACAGGAAAGCTGTCACAAAGGCTATCTTAGTAATTATAAGGTTTAGAGTCAAAAGTCCAATTTAGTTAAAAACTGTCTTAAAATAGATTAAAATCTGGGAATTTCAGGCTTTGATTTGATTAAAATTTCAGTAGCATAATATTTCTACTATATTCTTGGTTACACATTTAAGCAAAAGTATGCAAATTGTACTTACAAATGACTATTTCTAATAGTAATTAAATTATTTTTTTATTACTATTAATTATTTTTTTAATAAACCCACTCTGAGAAATACGGGGCGACTAGTAGTAATGGTCTGGTGCTTTCTTGATTTAAAAATGATTTACTACATTTGAATCATATCAGAATTTTTGCAAAGTTGACCTGTGTTTATTAAGCACAGTTTTATAAATGTCTGCACAAAGACACACCTTTACCATGGTTCACAATAATTCGTGTATGTTTACCGCACGCAATCCCTAGATCGTCAGACAGACTTCCTACTCTTGCTACGGTTGCTATGGCTGTGGTCGGTAGAAGCGACTGAATGGCAATCAGCGATTGGACAGTTGAGAAGTCATTCAGAGAGCTCCCCCAATCAGTGATTAGTTTAAAGGCGGGACTTATAGGGATTCGGGTAACGCCCCCAGATCTCGAGACAGACTTCACGCCGTCTAGCCGTGGCAGCCCGTCGGGTGACGTAGGTTGTTGGGTTGTGGATTGAGTCTATCAGCATGAAGCTCGCTCCAGTGTTATTAGTGTTATCTGTGTTATTAGTGTTATTAGTGTCAGGGCGACGGACGCTCGTTCTACTGTGAACTCCGAGACGGAATCCCGTGGTATAAAAACAATTATTTCCTCATCTTCTCGTCAAAACTACGCTGAATTCACACTTCAGATACTTCAGGTAAGCTTTGAATACATGCTGTTATTCGGTTTACATTCTCTTATAACGAAAGCACGTATTTAATATTTCAGTTTATTGCTTGATCATACATATATTCATTCCCTGCCGTGTCTTTAGCGTAACGTATACAATCTTGAAGGATTAGTTTCAGTTTAATTTTACATGTGATATTTTCTAAGATTGCTCATACATTCGCTATTTGATAATGGAGAGTAATCGGTTGTAGTTTATTTCCTTCAAGTGCTGTTAGAAAAAAATGACAATGTATGTTTTTCCATCATCGCGGTGATCATATTTCACACAATAAGCAGGACCTAAATATTTTTTATCACCATTAAATTTACAGAACCCTACGTTTTTTCCCGCAATTAAATCTTCTCGAGGGGTGCCTTCACAGTTTGTTGTGAAATGTGAAAGTGTCATAGGTGTGGGAACATATGGGGTAGTCCCGCAGAGGTCTCTGGCACGAGTGAATGTCATTACCAAGGCAGAGGGGGGAGGGGCGGAGCTCTGGTTGTAAGACGGTCGGAGGGGCGGGGCTTCGTGAAGAGGGCGGGGCCTCCCACTGTGAGAGGGGTCCAAACTCAGTCCTGGAGGGCCGGCGTCCTGCAGAGTTTAGCTCCAACTTGCCTCAACACACCTGCATGGAAGCTTCTAGTATGTCTAATAAGAGCTTGATTAGCTGCTTCAGGTGTATCTAATTAGGGTTGGAGCTAAACTCTGCAGGACACCGGCCCTCCAGGACCGAGTTTGGACAGCCCTGGTGTAAAGTCTATTAGCCTACATGCAGTCACAACACATTATAGATATGATTCATTTGTGAGAAGATTGCACTATCACTGACGAAAGACTTAACCGTTTTAAACAACGAGACAAATACTATTAACCCTTCCTGGAAAGGCTCTTTATGACTATTTAAACGAAACTGTTTTGTGAATTAATCAAATTTGGGAAATGTACACATCAGTACTACTTTATTATCTTTCAGATACTATTACTATACTTTTTATTAATATTTTACATTTAATGTTTTCATTTTAATTTTACTAAAGCATTTTTGTGTTTTTGTAATATATATATATATATATATATATATATATATATATATATATATACACACATTTTTATTTCTTTTTATTTTAGTTATTTTAGTTCATCTGGAAAAATTAGATTAGTTGCTTTGTCAAACTAGCTGAAATAGAAAGTTTATTATATTGATTTTATTTTATTTCAGTTAATGTTTATTTTATTTCAAGTAGTTTTTAGTTTTAGTTTTGTTTTTAATTTTAGTTAACTAAATCCTGGCTGAATGTCTGTAAAGTTTTTATTAAGTTTCATATTATTTATTTAGTTCCTTTTTATTTATTTAGTTTTAGTTATGTTAGTACATCAAGTTAAATGAAAGGAAAATGAAAATGAAAAACTAAATTTTAAAAATAGTAAAATATGTTTAGGCCTATTTTTTTCAAGTTAACATTTATTTTAAGTTACAAAAATGTTTTTAATGATCTTAGTTTTAGTAAACTATAATAACCTTGGCTCACATTGAATGTTTATGCAGAAATTTCAGTTTATGCCAAGTTTATGTCTGTGATTCATAAATCAGTTTTACAAAATAAATATTATATCATTAAATAAATATTGAAATATTAATTTTTATGAGATCAAAGTAATGTATTATATTTGAGCATTTTAATTGTACCCCCCCCCCCCCCCCAAAACAAATCTTTATCTTCTTACAATTCATTTTGAAATATTTCATAAAAAAAATGCCTGATAAGTTTTACTATCTAATGTTGTTTTTTAATCATAAGTAAACTGGGATGCTTGTTTTGATTTTTCAGCCATCTGGGAAGTGTTGAAGACAACTATGATCCACATATAAAAAGCACTGCATTCCTGACACTTCCTCTGTGTATCTTTTGGTCCCCGAAGACAGCTTAGCGATATCCATAAACAACATTATGGCGACTACTGAGAACAAGCGCCAAGACCTCCCCAAGGAACAGGCACTTCTAAAAGTGCCATTAAAGAGGTTGATGCGAGACAAAGCCGTAGACGGCACACCCATAAAGAAACGTGTGATGGCTGCTCTGAATTTATCCTGCAAAAAGATCCCAGAAACGTCTCTCGGCCATCAGGTCTCAAAGGCAACGAACAAAATGGAGGCCAATCCGGATCTGAGTCCTGGTTTGAAGCACACTCTAGCGCAGTTCTCTCTGAGCAGCCAGTGTTCTCTCGGTGGCCCGGCTGCGTTCACTGGCCATCATGGTCAGTATAAGATAGTGCCCCCTCTGGCTCAGGGAGGTATGGCAGGCGGACCCGTACTAGTTCCCCCTGACAGCTCAACAGACCTTGTCCTCTGCTGTCTGGAGGGCGAATCCATCTCCTGCTTCTCTGTAGGAGGCGAACTGCGTCTTTGTCTGCCCCAGCTGCTCAACACTGTCCTGCGGGAATTCTCTTTGCAACAGATCAACTCTGTGTGCGACCAGCTGTATTTGTACTGTTCCCGCTGCGATGCCACACAGTTACACATCCTCAAAGTGCTGGGCATCCTTCCTCCAGGGACTCCATCCTGCGGTCTCATCACGCTGACCGATGCCCAGCGTCTCTGCAACACTCTGCTGCATCCGGGTGAGGAACCCTTTCATGATTCATACAAAGGGCATGGTGAAAGAGAGGAGGAAGAGAAAGATGGCGAGGAATCTGGAGGATTTTGGGTGGAACACCAATGTCTGGGCAAGTGTCAAGGCCTGTTTGTACCCCAGCTTTACTCCAGCCCGGATGCACACTGTATCTGCTGTTCCCAATGCCGGATGTTCTTTTGCCCAGAGCGCTTTGTCATGCACTCCCACCGACAGCCAGACAAACGCACATGTCACTGGGGCTTTGATTCAGCTAAGTGGGCCTGCTATCTGCAGCTGGCACAAAGACATCTGGGAACAGTGGAGGAAGAGAAGCTAAAGAAATCTCTCGAAGATATGAAGACGAAGTTCCAGCAAGAGAAGAGGCAGCCGCATGTGGTAAGTATCTCTTATTAGCAATCTATATTAATTCAGAAATATCTAAGTAAAGCATTATATGAACAAAAATAGGTAAATAATTATAAATGGCTAAATTGTCATTTATCAGGTATGACAAATTAATGTAGTTTCAAAGTTTGCTCTCTTGAACCCTTACGGTGAATTTCACACACACACACACACACACACACACACACACACACACACACACACACACACACAATTAGCTCAAGATAAAACTTTTTTTTTTGACAAAATTGATATTTTATTTTCATTAAGAATTTATTGCATATACCATTTTAAAACCATAAAGCATTTAATTGATTGATTGTTTTTTTTTTATAGTTTAAATGTTTTTTTGCATTACTTTCATACAAATAAGATGATTTCGTAATCATAATAAAGATAAATAGATTACAGTTTATTTTTGTGAGATAAAAAAATCCAAGAAAACAAATTACAAATTTAAGAAAAATGATATTATATATATATATATATATATATATATATATATATATATATATATATATAATGTTTTTTTTTTTTTTAAATTCATAATAAAGATAAATGTAATAGTGCAAAAACCTTAATAGATTACACAGTTTATTTTTCCTGACATGTTTTGTGTAGTTTTTAAAAATGCTTTTTCTTTGATTTATAAGTTCTTGACATGTTTAGTGAGATTCAAGTTATTGTGGCTAAAGCATTTGCAGCCGAGAAAGCTTGAAAGACAATATTTGTCCAAGTCCCAAATTTTTAGAAGTGTTTTGAATGGAAAGTAAACAGCAAATCTAATGATGGGTCAGCTGAATCCAGCTCTCATGCCGCACCAGATGTTTCCCTCCGAAGGAAATAGCTGGATGCGGTTCAGACCAGGTCACTAGACTCTCAAACTCTTTCTGACAAAGTCTGCACAAACAGCGGGAGCCACGGCAACAGGGAGAGAAACAGAGAGAGTAGAGTGGGCGGGAGGGAGGGAAGAGAGAAAAAAACAGTTGAGGAAAGAAAGAGCGAAAAAGATCGAGAAAGGGAGTGAAAGAGAATGGCTGGGACATTCTGTTACATGTGCCTGCAGAGTATTGCTCCCCCTTTACAGGCCCAGCACTCACCCTGCAGGACCTCCATCACCAACCAATCAGAGAGCGAACCCCTGGCCCCAGCCTCCCTCTCAGCCAATCAAATCTCAGCACATTCAGTGAATTCCCATCTCATTATATAAAGCTTAGCCAGAGACTCAACAACATCCCCAGCAACCGCTGTTCTCAGACAGCCCCATTTTCCCGGATACAGACTAGACTTTCTGTTTACATTTAATATATAATATTGATACTTATTAGATATAATATACCTCTAGAGACAATTAAAAAAGTGCAATAAAATAAAATGTTTGTCTAGCAAAAAAATAATAATTTTAGTTTGGTCTATCTATCTATCTATCTATCTATCTATCTATCTATCTATATGTCTGTCTGTCTGTCTGTCTGTCTGTCTGTCTCTCTTGTCTGTCTGTCTCGTCTGTCTGTCTGTCTCGTCTGTCTGTCTGTCTGTCTGTCTGTCTCTCTCGTCTGTCTGTCTGTCTGTCTCGTCTGTCTGTCTGTCTGTCTGTCTGTCTGTCTCTCTCGTCTGTTTGTCTGTCTCTCTTGTCTGTCTGTCTGTCTCTTGTCTGTCTGTCTCGTCTGTCTGTCTGTCTGTCTCTCTTGTCTGTCTGTCTGTCTCTCTTGTCTGTCTGTCTGTCTCTTGTCTGTCTGTCTCGTCTGTCTGTCTGTCTGTCTCTCTTGTCTGTCTGTCTGTCTCTCTTGTCTGTCTGTCTGTCTCTCTTGTCTGTCTGTCTGTCTCTCTTGTCTGTCTGTCTGTCTGTCTGTCTCGTCTGTCTGTCTGTCTGTCTGTCTGTCTGTCTGTCTGTCTGTCTCTCTCGTCTGTCTGTCTGTCTCTCTCGTCTGTCTGTCTGTCTCTCTTGTCTGTCTGTCTGTCTGTCTGTCTCTCTTGTCTGTCTGTCTGTCTCGTCTGTCTGTCTGTCTGTCTGTCTCGTCTGTCTGTCTGTCTCGTCTGTCTGTCTGTCTGTCTGTCTGTCTCGTCTGTCTGTCTGTCTGTCTCTCTTGTCTGTCTGTCTGTCTGTCTGTCTCTCTTCTGTCTGTCTGTCTGTCTCTCTTGTCTGTCTGTCTGTCTGTCTCTCTTCTGTCTGTCTGTCTGTCAATGACAATGTTAAGGTCAAGGCAGGAAGACTAACTGATATTTGACTATAATTGAACCTTATAGTCAAATCTGGTGCATTTGAGCTGTTTCACAAGGTCACAAACGAATCATGTCATTGTAGCGACCGTCCTGCTCATGTCACTTCATAAATAGCAGTGTAGATTAGAGTCCTCGTGCCATGAGTGCCACGTGACGGCCCCCAGACAGCACACCCTTCCCCCAACAAGAGGCGTCTGGAGCTCTCGCACATGACTTCACATGTAAATGTATGAAAGAGTTTTTTTTAATAAACCTGTATTGCTTGTTTTATTTCTAAGAGCCATACACCAAACCATTCCTACCACTGGTATACAGTTTCAAACGTATGCTTAGAAAGGCTCTATTTCCAGAGAAGAACCACGTATCGAGTGAAGAACAGTTTCAGGGACGTGCTTTATAACCACAGCGGAGGGACTTTTGAGTACGTGTGAACTGTTACATTATGATCATAAACGAAATTTTTGTCTCTACATTGTGTGGGTGTGTGGTTTATATTTTTTTAAAGGTCCACATGCTCTTAGCAAGCAAGTGGTGTGCAAACTGGTCGCTGAGGCTTTATGATAGGCCTATTTACATTAAAGCGGCTTACGTTACCGGCTGTTGATGAGAGAAACGTCCATATTTCCTCCAGTATTCAGATTCAAGTTTCTGTCCTATATTAGGGAGTGCAACATCAACACACATGGCCTGTAAAACATGTCAGAATGAGAGAGTTAATCCAGGATGAGCTTTCACAATGATCTAAAGCCTTATTTACATATTTCTAGATCTGGCTTCTCTATTGGAATAGAATGAATCATAAGAACTAAATGTGTGTATGCATGAAGGTGTGCGGAAGTGACACAGTTCATACTGGTGTGCTTTAGGAGGCTGCTTTATCAAGTAAAGAGAATAAATCAATGTTCACTAAGTGAGAATACTCAATGCAACTGCTTATACATTAAGAGCAATCTGCATTGACACACAATGGGTTAATCAATCCCTTTTTGTTAGTGAAACCAGGCTAACGAGTTCTTTTTATCTCTCTCTTTCAGGGAGTTTCTTCACCTGCTTTTGTGTTCGACTCACGTTTGCTTGCCAAGGAAGACCCCGGTCATGTTGACTTGATGTGGCAAAGGTCCAGTTCATTCACAAATATACATTATTCAATATATATCAGAAAAATCTGATCCTGGCCATATTAATTCCAAAAAATCTAAATAAAAAAATATGATATTCAAAGCACAAAGAAAAAAGATTTATTTTGTATTGTGACCTTATTTTACACTATTACTTACTGTAAAATAACGAATTACTGCAATTCAGTGGATGTGTCACTTTTAGAGTTTATTTGTCATTTTTATTGTTCTCGGTAATCATTCTCATGACCTCATAATCATCCAAATAAAAACATAATTCAATAAAATAAATGTAAATGAATTCAAATTAAAAGCTTTATTGTTCTCATTGGTGACTCATTACCTCATAATTATCAAATTAATTAAATAAAAAATGTAAAAACATTAAAATGCAAAGGTTTGAATTAAACAAAATTGTTACACTGAAATAGAGATAATAAAGAATAAATAAACAAATACATGCTATTGTGATATAAATATTGTATAATTTGGGGTAATATGCTTAATTGTAATGAAAATAATGTCACAATGTAAATAATCTTAATTATGCTAAAATAGGCATTGCTGTCTGTAAAATATAATTTTCAGATGTTGAGGTGAAATATGATCTGAACTTAGAAGCATGTTCTTAGAAGCAGTGTTATTTTAGCATCAGATGAGATAATTACAGTTTTTGTTTAGATTTTATTTGTATATTTTGTTTTGAATTAGACTTTACATGCATATTTGATTTTAGTTAAGGATTTAGTCATTTTGTTTTTGTTATTTTTAATATTACTGCAGTAATTCTGCTGTTGGAAGTTGTTTTAGTACAAAACAGCAAGTGACTTCTTTTATTGTTTTCCTCCCCAGCTGGTACCAGTACATGCCTGACAAGCTGGAAGGTAATGGCTTGGCACAACACCCTGGGTATGTGCCTGGAAAGGAAATGGGGTCTCCAGGAACAGAGATGCTCGGCGACACTCAGGATGAAAAGAATCAGGAAGCTCATGACACTGACCCAAAGACGCCCACCTATGCAGGTCAGTTTGCTTCCACCCTAAGTCACATTGCACAAATAAATGTGCATGTTTCTTAATGAGAGATCAAACTGATACAGGGCAAGAAAAGCATGGCCAGTCAGACGATGCCAGTCCAGACGAATGGCAGAAAGTAGATACGGCAGCTTATAAGCGGTCGGTTGGTGTGACTGTGGAGCACAGTAAGGACGGCATGGTGATGGAGCTTCTTCAGATGTACAGCGCGCAACACGACAAACTTCAGTCAACGCTACGCAGACAGAAACAGCTTGAAAAGGTTTTTACCCTGACTAGATTACAATACAGCACACTTAATGTCGGTTTTTAGCACCTCCTTTCACCTCCAGAAGGTGCGTGTGAGTATCTGATGACTCTTTCTCACTCTGGTACTTGTGAACAGGAGCTGCAGGCTCTCTGTCAAGGTGAAGCCACAGACTGCTGTGACCTACATGGGGAGCTAGAGGCGGTTCAGACTGAACATGCTCAGAGGCTTGGTGAAGTCCAGCAGGAACAGAGAAAATTAAAGTCCCGACTCGACCAGCTGAGGCAGCAATGCTGCAAATGCAAAGAGCTGGCTACTGAGCCACACCAGGAAACGATCTATACCAAACAGGTACCGACCAATCACAAACATCCACACAAGTCCTTATCAGGTTCATAATATGTCATACTTTCTTTACATACAATTGTTTAGGATAAAATTAAATTTTAAAGTTTAATTTTAATTGTAAAGAAGCCTCTTATGCTCACCAAGTCATTTATTTGATCAAAAATACTGTAAAAATAGTAATATTGTGAAATATTATTACTATTTAAAATATCAGTTTTCTATTTTTAATATATTTTAAAATTGTAATTTATTCCAGTGATGGAAAAGCTGAATTTTCAGCATCATTACTCCAGTCTTCAGTGCCACATGATCCTTCAGAAATCATTCTAATATGCTGATTTGGTGCTCGAGAAACATTTCTTCTTATTATCAATGTTGAAAACAATTGTGCTGCTTTTTGTGGAAGTCTTGATATATTTTTTTCACGATTTTAATAAATAGAAAGTTCAAAGGAACAGCATTTTTTTTAAAGATAGAAATCTTTGCTACCATTATAAATAATTTAGAAAAATAATTTCTTAAAAAAGACCATCTTATTGACTCCAAATGAATGGTGAGGATAAAAAAATATTTTATATTTATATAGTATATTATATACATTTATTTATATTTTATATAAGTATAAGTATATAGAAGTATAAGAAAACAGTACTATTGTGTAATATTATTATTTTTAATAACTGAAAGTTAAAAGAAATAGCATTTATTTGAAATAAAACTATGATCTATTTAATAAACTTTTTTTCTATTTAATGTATTCTTGCTGAATAAAAGTATTATCTTTAAAAAATAAATAAATAAATTACTGACCCAAAATGTTTGAACAGTACAATATATTTATATTAACATTTAAAAAAGAACAAAATATATATTTTTTAATCAAATATTATACCTTTTGGATATCAAAGCCTATAGTTTTTTGTTCTCTGAGTTTAAGTGCATCACATTAACTGACCAATGGCATCCTGTGCTTAGTTATCAGAGCTGCGTCAGAGGCTGGACCGCGCTGAGGAAGACCGCGAGGAGCTGCAGGAAGAGCTACGCAGAGAGCGAGAAGCCAGAGAGAGGCTGGAGCGAACCATCTCTGAGCTCAAACATCAGATGAGGGAATCCTCCCACCCTGCTTCAGTGGACAGTCCCATGTCTTCAGCCTGTAGCGACACACACATGTCCCCAACACCTTAGCGTCGTCTACAGTCACCAACCCACAATCTGATTTCTGTGATCAAGAGTCATTTTGGAATGGTGTCTCCGTTTTGGAATTGGATGCCAAAGTTGTATTTATTGCAGCTCTACGGAACAATTATACAATTCGGGTCATCCTGAGTAGGTTCGAGTTTAATGCTGTGAATTTGTTGAGTAACTATTCAGTTGAATTGATGTTTTTTTTTATACAAATTAAGTAGTTAGAAACATTATGCAAACCACTAACCCTGCAAGCGTACAATCAACACCATCCGTTTTGGTTTATCAGTGCTAGGACTACTGATATCGAATTACTTTTTTTTTTTTTTTAAATATTGGAATTGTTTAAAAATATATATCAAAACTCATATTGTTTCTAAAAATATTTATTGTTTATGGACAAATGTTATGTGAATACTCTTATGTCAAATTATACATATTTAACATTCTTTTTGCCATATTTTGTTTATATTTTATGTAGGTTATGCTAATTATGAATGTACAAAATATATGCATGTGTACTTTCATAAAATATGGATAAATATACTATGTTTACACTGTGGTATGAAGTTCAGAAAATGTTTTCTATGCCTTTTACAGTGAATGTTTGCCTCTCTTAATGAACACCAGATTCTAGAAGGACTTTTAACACCAAACAGAAGAAAAACAAGAAAATTATAGATTTTAAAAGTGATGCTAAATATTAAAACACTGATTGCCACAACATTTACAGTTTAAGTATATGACACGGTCCTTGTACTTTACATTCTATAAACTGTCTCAAACAGGCCTATATGTACCTTGCTCAGAGAAAGATGTGTTATTCTTCTATGTGTGAGAAAGATAATTATGTATTGCTATTGTTTGCTGTAACTGACAATCAGCTTGCTTATCTGTAATTGTTTTTATATCCAAAATTGAACAGTTAAGATGAATTAAATAGTTGCTACCTCATACAAACATATACAGATATATACATAGAAAAGCTATAGGTTGTGTATAGAAGTGGATGGATGTAGTCAGTCAGGCATATGACTGATAAATACCTCTGTGCTGCTGCTGTGATATTCTTTTAATGACTTTTTTCAGTTTCCAGATTACTTAAAGATGCATGTGAGATTGAAGAAGTATATAATATTATATAAAATATATAAGATATACTGAGTATTGTTTCCTAACCTTTAAGCCAAACATAATTTCACAATGATGTTAAGTACAAAATGATAATTATCTTTGCCAGTGCCATCTTTTATGTGTATCGTATGACATTACACTTTTGTCCTACCTCCAATTGTGATCGAGACACTTTGTATCACCCACCAACTTTCTACATTAACTCATGGGAAATGATATATTAATGTGCTGTTGGGGAAAATAATAAAAATGATTATATATAATTATATACATTGACTTGCATTTATTTGTCTAGTAATAAAAATGCACAGTGTGCATCATTACAATATTTAATGGTAAATATAATACAATAAAGCTACGGTAATGCTATTATCCACCACTGCTATTAAAAATAATCAAAATAACTGAGATACTCTTGATTTCATATTTATTTTCGTGGTTTAAAGCACTAACTGTAGTAACTATAATATTTCAGCATACACTCACGGTTTCCATCATTATTTTCTTTAGGAGGTCCTGTTAACTATCTCCGGTGTCCATTCAGCAAATTCATGGGTTTGTGCAACTTTCATAAATGAATAACCAGGATTTTAAAAGAATGAGGCTTTTAAAGTGACAGGATTCATGTGACAACTCTTTGTTTACAGTGTTTTTATAAAGCCAAAGTTCAGCCTAACTTCCGGGATCCGGTATGAATGAGATGAATGTGACAGGTGTAAATGCGGAAATGGCTAAAATCATCGCGCACTGATGAATGCATAATGTATAAAAGATTTAAGAAATATTTCAAGGTAGGAACAGCTCAAGTCATTCAACAATTTTGACTGAATGCAACAATGGTTTTAAAACAGATCCTGTTGCAACGATGAGCAGGATATGAGAAAGTAAACAAATAAATCTTCTGTCTTTCATGCTGTTTTAAATATTAATGCATTCGTTTTTCAGACTGAAAAAGGACACAATAATCATACATAAATTACCTGCTGATAAGCCGAGATCTTCTTTTAAGAAGCAATGGATTCAACAGGTATGTTATCTGGAATGTCCGAACCCCAAAATATGAAATTATACTAAATTATACCTATATATATATATATATATATATATATATATATCAGTTTACCTGAAAGTTAAGCAAATTAACCACATCTCATAATTGTTAAATGCAAAAATACATAAACGTTTATGTAAAAGATTATATAAAAAATATTAAATAATATTTTCATATATATTTAGTATTTTCTGAAAAACAAACAAAAAAAAAACTTAAAAGTGAAACATCAGGAATAATAATTGTCCTGAAAACATATCATGTATATACATTTTCTGCAAAACATAGTGGCCTGGGGTATAGACTAAACCAGGATTAGGCCATACTTCAATTTAAGTAATTTTTATAAATATGCTTAGAAAAAAAAAAACATTACTGGGGTGCATGTTGAGACGAAACAAAGGCACTGATATATTTTAAGATCAGTCAGTGCAAGTTTATTTCAGTTGAAACAACTAAGACTTACATTTTAGTTTGGGACTAGGCTTAAACCTTGTCTGTGAAACCGGGGGAGTATCTTTTTTATTAATTTGGTGTTAGATTAAAACAAATATTATTTTCTCAAAGTCACCATTTATGCAATTATGCAACACTAAATAATTTATTAATTTAACAAAAAATAAATTTGGAGTCAACTATTAATCCATTTTGTCATCACATACAGAGTCTACCAAAGGGAAGGAGAGTGTTCAGAAAAGATCTCCTCTTGATCTGATTATGAACCAGTTCCGAAGGAAAGCCACTTTCACGGAGAGAAAGAAACCGGGTGTGGGCCGCCTCTTCCGCCCATCAGAGAGCAGTGACAAGAGAAACGTAGGCATACCTGAAGTGAAAGAATCAGAGGCCAGTGAGGGAAAGGAAAATAATGAGCTTGGGAAAGGTGGGCATTAGATGTTTTAAGAAGACTTGACGTAATGCAAATACAGATTAACAAACCCTAGTTTTCCTTTAGAGATCAATGACAGAGATGATGAGATTGGCTCTATTGTGGGCTGGGGTCGGGTGAAGCAGTTCGTTAAGAAGCTTGGGAAAACCCCTCACAGTCAGAATTTGAGCCTGAGCCACTGTGATCTGACAGCTACAGATGTGGTGGAACTAGGTGGGTGTTGTGACGTGCTGTTTTTCCCACAGTACAATAAGAAGACCATACATGTGTCAGGATCTCCCAATTATTGTTTTGATGTTACCTCAGCCACGTTACTGCCATTTCTGGCTCAGCTGGAGGTGATGGACCTGTCCTGGAATGATCTGGTTGGAGGCTCCCTGAAGGCCCTTACTGCCCATCTGCAGCATGTAGGGAAACTGAGTGTGCTGAAGCTGTGTAGCTGCAGATTAACAGATCAAGACCTTACTGCTCTTGGTACAGGAAGTATTCATTTATTATTATGACTTAAAAGGACAGTTCACTCAAAAATGTCAATTCTGTCATTATTTACTCTCGATGTCATTATAAACATGCTGGCCTATGGCATTCTTTCTTCTGCGGAATACATTTTGAAGAATGTTGGTAACCTATTGATTTTTTTCATCATACAATGGAAGTTGATGGGAACTGAAACTCAATGGAACTCAGACAAATGAAAGTCAACGGGAATGTTACCAATATTCTTCACAAAAAACACAAAATAAGATATTTTGAAGAATGTTAATGAGCAAATAATTTGAGGTATTATTGAAATTATTGTACTTCCTATTGACTTCCATTGTATGGTCAAAAAATATAATGGAAGCAAATGGGAACCAAAACTCTTTGGTTATCAACATTCTTCAAAATATCTTATTTTGTGTTCTGCTGAAGAAAGAAAGATTCATACAAGTTTGAAATGACATGAGGGTGAGTGAATGATGATAGTTTTTTGATGACAGTCATTTTTGGATTTTAGGTCTTTTTGTTTTAAAAGACTTCACAGAAATGCTAAATTAAGCAAAATTTTACTCACACGAGTTAAAAATCTAAATATACACGTTTCTTTAGAAAATCATATAAATTCCAACCTGAATTCTTGAAATTGGTCTCGTTTAAGATAACACTTTTGAATAATTGGCAAACCTCTCTTAAAATTATGTTCCAGGTGAAGCTCTTGATTGCATTCCTCTAATAGAGGTGCTAGATTTGTCCTGGAATGTTGGCGTCGGCGCAGGAAATTTCAGACACTTAACAGAACACCTCCAACCTCAAAGCACACTGAAGGAACTCCACCTGGTGGACTGTCAGCTCTCTGAGACAGACATTACAGCCCTGAGTAAGACATCTCTTGTATAAATCTCATATAATGATGGTAATTGGAATAGAACCTCCAACTATTCCCCTGAAGGATTTCATATGACATTGAAGACCATGAAGTTTAATTTTTGGGGCAGTGGTGGAGTTAAATTCTACATACTTTGATGAACTACAACCTCAGTAAAAACTTCTGCTTAAGTAAAGATTTGTATTTAAACATTAGACTGAGAATTTGGGGGGGGAAATGTGCGCAATGACAAAATGCTTAATATTTTTATTTATTTGAATATTTTTTATATTTATTTTTAAAATATAGTATATCATTTATTTTATGCAAAATATAATTTATTACTTTTAGGTTAAAATATCTCAGACATATTCTTGGCAGATTTCTACTACCATTTATTATTCCTCCAGCTCAAAATGCCTATTTAATTAGCGAGGGGTCTGATGTCAGGTCAGATAAGATATCATTATGACATCATTATGAATCAGTGCAGTCAAACTGAGGAACATATTACTCACAGTTCTTGGCTCAATTTGAGTCGGACTAGACATATTTAGTGATTTGTTAACCTGAAACTTGCTTTGACTGGATCATTGAATCAGTTCTTAACTGATGCAATCAGTAGTTTGATTACCTCTAAAAGAGGTTTGTGAACCAGACCGGTTAAATTAGTTAATTAAAAAGTCGAGTCTTGATTTTGTCCTTTAAAATAACTAGCAATGGCATGTTTTGTTTCTAAAATGTAGCAAAGGATATTATTATTGTAATCCAGTTTCCCCCCCAAAACGAATATACTCAGATATAGCTCTTAAAAATGTACTAAAATACAGTTAGAAAGTAAAAATGCTTTAGTCCACCATTGAGTGTATAAATTGGGAATTCAGCTTTAGGTCATCCAGAATAAGCCTAATGAGCTGTGAATGCTAATTCATCAATTTTCTTTAAAAAGCATGAATGTTTTTTACAGGTGAGGCTCTTCCCATGTTGTCTAGTTTGGAGGAATTAGATCTGTCCGATAACAAACTGTCAATCAAGGGAATGGAGAACTTCACCTCCTCTCTAGGCTCAACTCCACGACTGAAGACCCTAAAACTGAGCATGTGTGGACTCAGTAAAGACAGCCTCAGCGTTCTGGGTATGAAAGCAATGATAAAAAGCCCTTCAAAATAGACCCTCAATGGCAGACAAACAACTATTAACAACATAGCTGCAAACTTACAAGCACACACATTAAATTATCTTCCAGGAAGCTCCAAATTCAGACTAAATATCAGTAACCATTTCTGTTATAATAATCATTTTGGAGAATAATTTAAAGAATTTGTTTTGTGAAATGTTAAAAGGACAGGCACTCAGGTTCATCCCTGCGCTAGAGCGCATCGATCTGTCATGTAACAAGGAAGCAGGTGGAGGTCTCACCACACTGGCCACTAACTTAGTTCTCCTCCCACACTTGAGAAGTTTGGACATGCATCTGTGCGGTCTAACAAAGGAGGATGTGTTGGCTTTAGGTAAGACAGATTGTCACTGTTGATTTAAAGTTGAAGTTGTTTGTATTGTTATTCTAACTTGCCTTCTCAGTCCAGGTAGCTCCATCTCTCAAAGACCTCAGAGAGCTGGATTTGTCGTCCAATAAAAGTGTTGGAGATACACTCCAGAATCTCCTGCAAACCCTCCCTCTTTCTCAGATAACCAAACTTCCACTAAATAACTGTGCTTTGAGCACACATGCATGCAATGCTCTTGGTATGAAACCAATACAGTTTCAAAAAACCTTAAACTTGATTTGTTTTTATGATTAGATTTTGAAAAAATGTGTGTGTGTGTGTTTCAAAGCTACTGCAATGCAGATGCTAAAACAGCTTGAAAGGCTGAACTTGTCATGGAACAAGTGTGTGGGAGAAAATCTGAGGCAATTTCTGGAGCCTTTGCAGCCTGATTGTAAACTACAGGAACTCAGACTGAGTAGCTGTAATTTAACCACTGAAGATGTGCTACATCTAGGTCAGTTCTGGTCAAAGAACGTTAAATTAATTATGTTAAGGCTAAGGTTCTACACTGCTTTAACCATCCATCTAATGAGACTTTTGCAAACTGTTGTAATCTTGCAGAATTTGCTGGCCAGCGTGGAGCTCTGTCCCATCTGAAGCAGCTGGATTTGTCTTATAATGGCAGTGTCGGGGATGGTGGTTGGACATCTCTTTTTGAGAAGGCTGCTGCTCTAAAGGAACTGGAGGAGCTGGATGTCAGTCTGCGTCCTTCTGCATCCCTCTCCGTGTCTCCCTGGCTGCCCGCCTTGTTGGAGGCCCTTCCGCAGCTCTCGTCCCTCACCCGTCTGTCTCTGCAGCACTGGGCTCTGAGTTCAGCTGAGAAACAGAAGCTGGAAAAAATTCTTAGCAAGAAGAGTGTCATCCTGGAATGTGACAGGCTGGCCACGCCCACGCCAAAGGCTGCAGATTAATAAGAAGCGTTTCAACCGCTTTGATAATTATGGTTTTCCAAGGTACTGAAGCGGCAAATTAAGATGTTACTGAGAATGTGATGACAGAAAGGCATTCCACCATTAAGTACTTTCCTTTGACCCAATTTAAAAAATTTCAAACATTTTAAAATCACAAATTTTATCACACAAATGATTGTATATAAAAAAGAGGATTTTATATAATCAATTTAAAGCATGGGAAATTAAAATTTAACTAGTTAGCATAAGGTTAATGTAGGGTGATCATACATCCTCTTTCTTGGAGTTCTAAAATGTCCTGGTTTTACCAAACTTTATCATTATTTACTTCTGTGTGAAGATTCATACATTTTCATTTTTGTTTTGAATATCCCTTTAAGTGTTGATTGTTTGCACTACAGTAGAGATTATGAGTGTTTAGATTTACACTTTTCATTTTATTTATTTGCTTCCCTTCTCATTTACATAAAACAAAAAGATTGTTTTAGACCATTGGTCAAACTCAATTCCTGGAGGGCCGCAGATCTGCAGAGTTTAGCTCCAACCAGCTCCAAATCACACCTGCTTGGCAGTTTCTAGTGATCCTGAAGAGCTCGATTAGCTGGATCAGGTGTGATTAGGGTTGGAGTTAAACCGTGTAGAGCTGTGGCCCTCCAGGAATTGAGTTTGAGACCAATGTTTTAGACACTACAAAAAAGGCTGGTCTTACTTAGTATTTTTGTCTTGTTTCTAGTCAAAATATCTAAAACTTCTTAAATTAAGATGCATTTACTAGGTAAGCAAAATGACATAAGATATTTAGTCTTGTTTCCAGGAAAAAAAACAACTAAAAAACCTGGAGGCCCTTCTGCAACTAAATTAAGTGTATTTTGCTTAAAATAAGTCAAATTATCTGCCAGTGGTGTGAGTAAAATATTCTTAAAACAAGTATTTTACTTACCCCACTGGCAGATAATTTGACTTGTTTGAAGAAAAATGCACTTAATTTACTTTTTCGCCCTGGAAACAAGAGTAAATATCTTGTCATTTTTCTTATCTATTAAATGCATTTTAATTGAAGAATTTTTAGATATTTTGACTAGAAACAAGACAAAAATACTAAGTAAGATAAGATTTTTTGTTTTTTGGCAGTGGACTTAACTTGCTAAATCAAAATCTCTCTGACTTTTATTTGTCCTGCCAAAACTGTTGGACAATTTGCATGTGACACCCAATACAGTGAAGACTAAGTGTCAGAGCACATCATTTACATAAATGACGTGTTTTTCGCAGACATCATGGCAGCCTGTAACATTTCCAAACACTGGACACATGGACAAAAAGGCTGTTATCAAAAACTCTAACTTTGTGATTAATTATAATAAATACAAATGTAACCAACTGTGCTGTGGATTATTTTGCTTGCCAGCAACTGAAAAAGTTCAACAACAACAACAAAAAAGTCACAATCAAGTTTAGAGTAAATGTGTCTTATTTTGAAGCAGTAACATGCACTTTTGGACAAAATCTTGAATCATGAATGTGAGTCTGGGTAGATCTGCAAAGCCAATGAATCTGATGCCATCAGGGCCAGAGCTGAATTACTTGAGTCTCCATATTCCCTGTGTCTGGACGTCCATTAATAATGCCTGCGTAAACCATGAGAAGCTTCTGCTAGAAAAACATGATTGTCCACCTCATAGGGAGAAACATCTGTGTGCTCCTCCAACAGCCGCCCACTGCTTATCAGCCGAGAGAAAGCCTGATTATACATGCAGAGAGAAAATCAAGACATTTTAATGACCTTTCGTACAATAGTTGAACACTGTACTTGATCATTTAGAGATTTGTGGAATCTCACCATGGAAACTGGCTCCTCAAGCTTGTTCCCCCAGATGTAAATGTGTGTGAGACAGGAATTCACTTTCATTGCCTCATTGAGGGACATAAGACCTTCCTTTCCAATGTTGTTGCTTGTAACAGACAATCTAGAAGGCAAAAATGATGACATAAGCTGGTCAGCAAAGGATATAGTTTCATGAGTGAACCTGAGATTTAATACTGTTGTTTTATAAGTAAAGGACACTAACTCTTTGAGTTTGCACCATCTGCACCATCGTCTTCAATGCGATTAGAAGACAGATCTAGAATCTCCAAAGAGGGATTTTGTTTCAAAACCTCTGATAAGCATTTGGCTCCATCTCGTGTGATTCTGTTACTGTTAAAAAATACAGAAATGATCATTTCTCTTATGACTATCTTATAGTCATTTCATAACTGATGAACTTTACACATTTATGGAACTGAATCAACACTGAACACAAACGATTTAAACTGAATAATGTTAATATTGTCTTTGCATTAGAATTTGTCACATATTTGATGAAATTTGCATCATTGGTTCTGTTATTTTCCTGAAGACATTCCTGAAGCTGCTTTGAAACAATCTGTATTGTATAAAGCGATATATAAGTGATGGTGACTTGACTATCTTTTTTCTGTGCAGCACAAAATAACTATCATGTCTGAGTTACTCTGTGCCATACAACGATAGAAGAAAGCCATGGTCACCTTTCACTTTCACTGTATGAAAAAAACAGCTATGATATTCTGCTTTAAAACCTCCTTTTACTTTATTCTGTGAAAAGAATTGAGTAAAAGAGTTGAGTAAACGAACAGAATTGTCTTTTTTTTGTGTGTGTGAACCATCCCTTTAGGATCATGAATTAAACCGTTATGTAAGTGTGTGTATAGCAGAGAAGATCCAAGTATCGTAGAGTGACATTTAACTTCAATGCTTCACAGCCTCTCCACACCAGTATCAGTCATGTTTTCCCAAGTGCAGCTCCCTCAGTGTCTTATTCACCACCAGCATCTGTGCCATATGGACTGTTGTTGCCTCCTATCATTTAAGTTAAGATTACTTTTAACAATTAAAAAGACTTTTTAATTCATAATAAAGTATGTATTTCAATGCTATTACACTTAGTGTAGCCTTGTAAAAAAAAAAAAAAAAAAAAAAAAAAAACTACTTTAATTCAAATGTAAATTAACTTTTTGTGCTTATATTTATGTTCAACAAACTCCCCAAATCAGTCTGAGAAGTCATTCTTCTAAAGTAGAGTTGATCTGCAACATGGCACCTTTGTTTCCAATCTTATTTCCTGTCATTCTGAGCATCTTCACTTTTATTTTTCTGTGAAATAAAAGTACATGCTAAAATTGTGATAAATATTGGCATTAATTTAACACCTATAAATTATGTTCTGATGAATTTTAATATTCACTATAAATGTGAATTAGCCACACTTGCATGCAAACTTTTTGCTATCACTTCTGCACCATCTGCCTCAATGCTATTACACATCAGATCAAGACACTGAAGGGACTCGCTCTCCTGCTAAAATGACAATATTCCTTTAAAGTCTGACATGCCAGAAAGTGTTAGTTAAAAATATAAACAATGTGAGACACTGACAGTACCTGAATGAGGTGTGCGACATAAACAGCTCCTTTATCTTTGATATTGTTGTATCTTAGATCTAAACCTGCAATGGATTTTTACTTTCAGTTCACTATAAAATCAGTTTAAAAGTACTTGATTCAGGTATAGGTTACAATAAACTTGTAAATATGTACAATAGATTATGATTTGCATGACCTAAAAGTGTTCTGGGTAGGACGAGTTAATATTTACCCTTTATAGCCGAATTTCCCACGAGTGTTTTTGACAAGACCAGGCGGTAACTATAACAACAAAAATGTGTGTAAAAATAAAACATATATAGAAATGTGGTTAAAGAAACACAACAAAGTAATCGAGAATAAGTTAAACATATCTATTGAATCTTTCACAGATTATTGTCTTTATGAACGTATTACACAAGTACTCAACATATGAATGATATTCAGATATTTAAAATGCAGGGGGAAGATATACTCACATTTTGGAGGAAAGGCCTACTGGACCTATAATAAAAAAAAAGCTAGCCATCTGTAAGTTATATTTTATTTACACAAATAAGTAATGGGCTGTTTCTGAATTCAAATTCACAAATACTATTTGGTAATGCTGAAATAAAAATCTAACATGGATGCCTTGATAAAAAAATAAAATAAATACTCGTAGTGATGGTAATGTCATCAATATTATAAAAATATACACATATGAAGTGACAACAAACCCAAAATAGAAAAATTCTTGTATAACAGTTTAAGTAATTAATGTTTTTATAAGTTTCATAATTGTTTTTCTTTAAAATCATCCAAGGGGACAGAAAACGCCCCCTATTTGAAGAATTACCACGAATATAAAAACGAAGTAATATTGAGGAGAACTGAGGAAAATATGCCTGCGTTCTTCACCAGATTGCATTACTCAAAAATATATATCAACCACAACAAATATTCAGATGCGAGATGATTTATTATAAAAGTTTCCTAGTTTGTTAGAGGATCCAAATGATTTCACATCATATATGAAATTGTTCAGACTGGGTCATATAACATTATAGGTATTTACATGTCAAGCTTCTAAAAGACAAACGCATAGTTCAAAATATCAGAATAACCAAGTCAGTTGTAACGTATAGCCGCACTGTCCTTTCAATTAAATAGAAAAGTATTTTTTAAACGAACCAAAATGCATTTTTAAGCACAGCTTTTATATTACAGCTAAACGTAAGTTTGGCCTTCCCTTCATTTCAGAAAATACTTTATGCCTTTAATGATCCAGATTCTGCTCTGAATGTGACATTACGTTTAATTAAGAAAAAACCAAGAGAAGAGAAGCCCCACATATTCACACAATAGCTTTGCATAACTGATATCTGAAGAGTTTATCATTCAAACGCTGAGAAAACAAGTTATCTGAAGGGATGTTTGTGACAAAACGCTTTCGCACTGGCGTGACTGATCCTAACCTCAGTCTTCACTTAATGAAGAAAATACATTTAAAATGGAAGTAAAAGCCGGTATTTTAATCAATGGTCTGAACGATGACAATCTGCGTGTGCTCCATCTCAGCGCTTCCTGGGATTTCATACTGTTCCACTACATAGCTCACTTGCTCGCCAGATTCTCCGTGTTGGATGAGAACCGGTGCTTCGGACGATTCTGCGTGCTGGAAGATCATGGAGGGCTCTGTGCCGTCTGCATGCTGTATGATCATCTGAGGCTCTGCTGACTGCTGGATAATAAGTGAGGTTTCCGGAGACAAAATTGGCAAATGGGGCTCCATCTGAATTTCATGGTCTTGGGAATCGACAAGGGCGGATCGGACGCGAGCAATCAGGCCTTGGTGGTCAATGGGGATGTTGAGAGGACACTGCGTCGGGTCGGTTTTCAAAGGAGCCGGCTGCTCTTGGCCTGGAAGAACTGAAAAGTATATTTTGAAATAGATATATAAATGGATGGAACTTGGTGAACAAAAGATTTCAAAAATATTTTAAAACATAAATTATTTCAAACAAATTGTTTAATAAAAACAACACCACCACCACATTAAAATAACACACCGTCATGCTTCAAAATGCTGTGCTTCTTCAAGCTATACATGTCTGAAAACATGTTCCCACACAGGTTACACCTCACTTTTCTCGATCCTACAGGCAAAAGGGCATAGATAAATATGTATTTGCACATATTCTTGCAAGGTTTCTTTAATAAATGAAAGCTTTCATTTATTAACTACATTTACCATTGTGGATGTCCATATGTTTTCGAAGTTCACCAGCAGTTAAGCAAGGTTTTCCGCAATCCAAGCATATATACGGGGTCACACCTAAAATGGAAGGCCAAAAAAAAACATTTATTACCCAGACTCCCTGTGGCATCAGTATGTTAGCAAATCGCTACAGAAAAGGTTGAAAGCTTTAAGGAATGCATTACAAACCCACCGGTGTGTTTCCTATTGTGAGCGATGAGAGAGCTAGACACAGCGAACGCCATGCCGCAGGTGTCGCAGATGTAGGGTTTCTCCCCCGTGTGTCGGCGCTTGTGGTACATCAGAGTGCTGGCCTGTGTGAAGCGCTTCCCACAATCTTCACACTCATATGGCTTCTCACCGCTGTGCTTCCTAGATGGAAGTTAACGGAAATGTTTATTCTCCTAATTTATTATTGGTATTTTATAGATATTTTAATTGGATAACAACAAATACAGTATATTGGCCAATACAAAAAAAAAAAGATTTTTATGTTCAAGTGTCCAAAAATAGATATGGAGAGCTAGTCTTTACATATTAGTAGTCTCTTTACATATTAATAATAGTAATAAGAATAAACAATCCACATTAGAATGATAAAACCTTTAGACTAAAACAAAACATTCATTATAAATATTTTCTAATAATTGTCATCATTTATAGCATTACTAAAAATAATAACATTAAATTTAATATTAAAGAACAAAGTGTGAACTCTAATAAATATATTTTACTACAATGTGCAGCCTCTCTCTAATAATAATAATAATATAAATAAATAAATACTAAGAAATAGGGATGTTTTTGGGAAGCAGAGCAGATTTGAATGGGAGCACAACCACGTAGATGTGTAATTTGATCAAATTTTATGAGATTTAATTTGAATATTGCGCATGAATTGCACTACGCATACCTTATGTGAATTTTCAGATTGCTAGAAGTGGCGAAAGCTGCTCCACAGAAATCACATTTATGCGGCTTTTCTTCTCCGTGATGCATGCGGCAATGATAGACCAGCTGACATTTCTGAGCAAAACTTGCCTCACAAGATGTACAACTGAAGGGCTTCTCTCCTGAAAACAAAATAACACACGAATCACTCTACATAAAGTTGTTCTATAAGCAAAATTAGGCAATGTAAACTATATTTCAAAAGTTTTTTTTTTAAAGAAATACTTGTTTCAGCACAAATGTATTAAACTGATGAAAAGTGACAGGAAATACATGTAATATCACAAAATTATTTATATCTCAAATAAAGGCTGCTCTTTTAAATTCTATTTAACAAAGAATTGTAAAATAATGTTAGAAGAATTGTAAAAAAAACGTTTTCACAAAAATATTAAGCAGAATATTGTCTTTCAACATAATATAATAATAATAAAAGAAACAAATAATAATGTTTCTCGAGCAGTAAATGAGCATATCAGATTCATTTCTTAAGGATCATGTGATACTAAAGACTGGAGTAATGATGCTGAAAATTCAGCTTTGCCATCACAGGAATAAATGACATTTTACAATATATTAAAAAAAGAGAACAGTTATTTTATATTGTAATGATATTTCAAAATATTACATTTTTGATCTAATCAATTTTGTGAGCCTTTGTGAGCATAAGAGACAAAAACATAAAAAACAACAACTTTTGCACAGTAGTGTGTGATTAACAAACATTATGGACATTTCATATTATACTGTAGTTCCACTTTTTTTTGTCATCAAAACTATGGAAAGACAGACAAATTCATTCAAGTGAATGAGTAAATTGATGCAGTGTACCTTCTACATGCGAGAGTCATACCTGTGTGTATGCGCATGTGGGTCTTCAGCTGGTTGCCCTGTCTGAAGGAGCGGGTACAGAGCTGGCACTGATAGGGTTTGAGGCCCTTGTGTATGCGCATGTGTCTGCGCAGGCTGCTCATCTCTGAGAAGAGGTTCCCGCAGACGTTACAAATAGGCCTGTGTTTGTCCTGCAAGGGCTTCACTTCCTCTTCTCCGCCCCAGTCTTCATTGTCATTGCCAAATTCTTCATCCTCTACATCGTCGTCTTCCTCATTACTAACTTGGCTTTCTTTTAGCTTTCTACTCAAGCTTCTCTTTCTGTTGCTGGCACGGACCTTCTTGGCAGGATTTGACTCTAAATCTTCTGTATCTTGAGATGAGCCTTCTTCAATGTCTTGGTTTGTTTCTCCAGTAGCTTCTTCTCCACTGTTCTCTGTTGGATTTGAAGATTCAGGCGCCTCAGAAGAAAGAGGTTTGGATCGAGGTCTTCCTCTTTTATGGCCAGTCACTTCGTTCTCTTTCGTCTTTGCAGGTTCTGAGCCGTCTTCTGTGTTTGTAGTTTGGTTCTCAGTGGTTAAATGCTTAGTCCGTGGTCTTCCTCTCCCTCGTTTTAAAGGAGCTCCGCCTGGGTTTTCCACATCTGTCTTCACCTGATGATCATCTTCCTCACCAGCATTCACAGAATCTTCTTCAACAACTTCTGTTTCTTGGGTGTCTCCTTGTTCTTCATCTCCATTTTCTCCTTCTGCACTAGATGATAGGGGTCTATTTTGTGGACGTTCTTTTTTGATAGCAGAGCTCTCCTCTTCTCGATCCTTGGTTGCTACAGACTCATCTTCAGCGTTTCCAGAATCATCTCTATCAGTGGACAGTGGTCTAAGCCGTGGACGACCTCTTGGTCTTCCGGTTCCTCTCCCTACTGAGCTGCTGTTTGGACTCATGGTTTGCTGCGCTGGAGATTGTTCAGTTGAATCAGAAGTCAACGGCCTCACCCGTGGACGACCTCTCGGTCTCCCCCGGCCTCTTCCTCTACGAGCAGTAATGGTCTCACTCTCAACATCATCCTCATAGAGCCTAGTTTTGGGTTTCCTCCCTCTCTTGCTGCCGCTTCTCTGCGGTGTCTGTTCGCTGGATGACTGGGCTTCATCCATAGAGGAGGGATCATCCTGTAACCCATCTTCTTTCTTTTCCCTCAACTGCTCCAGTTCTTCCACCTCTGTGATCGGCTCTAAAGGTTCGTAGTCGTCTGGGCTCAGGGGAGAACGTGGATCTTCGTACTCTGCTTGTCTTGTGGGCGAGCCACCAAATTTTATATCATCTTGAGTTAGTGTACAACGAGCCACAACCTCAGGCATCCCAAGATGAGATGCAGCTTTCTGAACGCTTTCAATTTCTTCTCTTTGGACAACAAAGCACAGGAATTTACAGTTATAACTATATGAACTGTATGCACTATATAAATATATATTAGTTTTATCAACACAGGTAACGTTTTAGCAAAAATAACATTTACATTTTGGTTAAATAGTTCATAGCACATTTAAAAATGAAATCGATTGTGATAGAGTAAAACTTATTAAAATTCATATTCACTACTGGAAAAAAATATCCATAACTTTATAAAACTAATTTTTCAATGACTTCCATGATTTCTGGTCTATGCAAATTTCCAATGTTGTTAAATTTTTCACATTCATTTGTATATTATATTCACTATGAGTTGTTCTTTATGATTCTTTTATTATTACTCCATATTACATTCATATTACTGTCTCATATTAACTATATAAGCAGGTATAATTCAATTATTCCCCTTTTTTAAATTAAATTCCATTTAAACTCCATATTCCATTAATGTAGTATTTTCTTTTAGACTTGGCATTTCTTGACGTGATGGAAACTTATTCTCTGCAAAAAAAATATATTTATTTGCAAGGATCCAAGGTTAAATTTGTATTCTTTTTTTCATGGTACTAAGTGTTCCATGGGGAAGTCGTGGCCTAATGGTTAGAGAGTTGGACTCGTAATCCAAAGGTTGCGGGTTCGAGTCTCGGGCCGGCAGGGATTGTAGGTGGGGGGAGTGAATGGAGCTCTCTCCACCCTCAATACCACGACTGAGGTGCCCTTGAGCAAGGCACCGAACCCCCAACTGCTCCCCGGGCACCGCAGCATAAATGGCTGCCCACTGCTCCGGGTGTATGTTCACGGTGTGTGTGTGTTCACTGCTGTGTGTGTGCACGTTGGATGGGTTAAATGCAGAGCACGAATTCCGAGTATGGGTCACCATACCTGGCAGTATGTCACTTCACTTCCTTTCCTTTCCAAGTGCTGGTATTTGAAGACTGCAAAACTCTGCTCTTTCTGCTAGAAGGATGTAAAACCACAACCGAGATATGGGGTGTGGTTTTACATTCTTCTAGCAGAAAGAGCAGAGTTTTGCAATATAATATTTTTATCTGACTTCTACTTACTGCCTTTCACAGGTCATGTCAACGTGACCTCACTTTGACTTCAAGTAATTTAGGTGGAGAAAAACATGTGCCCAGATGTATGAGAGAGAGACAATGGGTAAATTGATCAGACAAACATCTTGAGATGTTCTAAGAGGATGTAAAAGTCTCTACTATTTATATTATTCCAATTGGCTTTTCAGACAGCTTCTCCTTTTCCTCTGCTCACATTACATGCTCTAAACACCTTTGTCTTTTGACTTCGGAAGATTATTATACTATGATTTTAGACTACACTCTTAGAATTTTAGCAGAATATACTCAGTTTAAATTTTTGCATTAATTGTTTTCTTTTTCTTTAATAATATAATCTGTAATTTTTATCATCTATGATTTTAAATTAATTACAATTTTACTGAAAGACCTGGATCTCTCCATTGCATCAATTTCCAGTATATGTTTACGCATGCTACACAGTCAAGTTAACACATTTTAAAAATCATGGAAATGTTTTTCAGTAGCGAATATGAACTTTTAGTTTTACTCTGCAATTAAATATTTAATAAGCTAAATAATTATCTATTTATCTAATATATATATATATATATATATATATATATATATATATAGCCCTCCACAAGTATTGGAACAGTAAGGCCAATTCCTTTATTTTTGCTGTAGACTGAAAACATTTCGGTTTGACATCAAAAGATGAATATGAGATCAGAGATTAACATTTCATCTTTTATTTACAGGTTATTTTCATCTGGATCTGATACACAACTTAGAAGATAGCACCTTTTGTTTGAACCCACGCATTTTTCATGTTACCAAAAGTATTGGAACATGTGACTGACAGGTGTGTTTTGTTGCCCTGGTGTGTCCTATTAATGGATTATTCAAACAATAAATAACACTGAATGTCTGCGCTTAGTTTCAGATCCGTGCAGACTGCATTTATAGTTAGTTAGACGTGTAACCAACATGAAACCAGAGAGGTGTCTATGGGTGAAAAACGAGCAATAGTGAAGCTGAGAGAAGATGAAAAATCAATCAAACCATTGCACAAACTCTGGAAATAGCAAGTACAACCATCTGGAATCTCCTGAGGAAGAAAGAAACCACTGGTGTACTAAGTAACACACCTCAAACGGGTAGATCAAGGAAAACATCTGCAGTTGATGACAGAAACATTGTGACAGCTGTAAAGAAAGACCCTAAAACAACTGTTAGTGACATCAGCAACAACCTCCAGAGGGCAGGAGTGAAGGTACCACAATCTACTGTTAGCAGAAGACTTCATGAACAAAAGTACAGAGGCTACACCAGAAGATGCAAACCACTCATTAGCAAGAAGAATAGCAGACAAGCCAAAAAAAATTCTGGGACAAGGTTTTATGGACTGATTTTATGGACCAAAGTGATGGAAAGGCTAAAGTTTGGAGAAAGAAAGGATCTGCTCATGATCCCAAACATACAAGCTCTTCTGAAACATAGTGTACACAGGTGTACATTATAGTACACATTACACAAGTAATGTAATGGCTTGGGCTTTCATTGCTTCTTTTGGGACAGGCTCATTAATCTTCATTAATGATGTAACATGATGGCAGCAGCAAAAAAAAAAAACTCAGAAGTCTACAGAAATATTTTGTCTGACAATTTACAGAAAGATGCAACCAAACTGATTGGGAGATGCTTCATCATGCAGCAAGATAATGACCCAAAATATAGTGCCAAAACAACAAATAGTTCATCAGGGGCAAGAAGTGGAAGGTTTTAGACTGGCCAAGTCAATCTCCACACTTAAACCCTGTAGAGTATGCATTTTATCTGCTAAAGAACAGACTGAAGGGAGTAACCCCCCAAAACTGAAAGAGTGGTGAAAGCCTGGAAAAGCATCACAAAAGAAGAATGAAAAAGTTTGGTGATGTCAACGGGTCACAGGCTTGATGCAGTTATTGAAAGCAAAGGATTTGCAACTAAATATCAAGTCTTTTCACTTTAATCTGTTAATTTGATATGTTCCAATACTTTTGGTAACATTGGTTCAAACAAAAGAACATGGGTTCAAACAAAAGGTGCTATCTTGTGTATCAGATCCAGATGAAAATACCTGTAAACAAAAGCTGAAATGTTAATCTCTGATCTCATATTCATCTTTTGATGTCAAACCCAAATGTTTTCAGTCTACAGCAAAAATAAAGGAATTGGCCTCACTGTTCCAGTACTTTTGGAGGGCACTGTATAAACACATAGTGCTGCTTTAAAGTTTGTGAACCCTTTAGACTTTTCTATATTTCTGCATAAATATGACCCAAAACATCATCAGTTTTTTTATTTTTATTTAAGTCATGAAAGTAGACAAAGAAAACCCAATCAAACAAATGAGACAAAAATATTTTCTTTATTTATTCAGGAAAATTGTCCAGTATTGCATATATGTAAGTGGCAAAAGTATGTGAATCTCTTGGATTAGCAGTTAATTTAAAGGTGAAATTAGAGTCCATCTGTGCAGAGGTGTTTTCAGTCAGTGCAATGACTATCAAATGTCAGTACGTGACCTGTTTTATTCAAAGAACAGGGATATATGAAAGTCTGATCATGTTTGTGGAAGTGAATCAGGTCACAAAAAAAGGAGATTATTGAGGATCTCGGAAAAAGAGTTGATGTTGCGCATCAGGCTAAAAAAGGTTACAAAACTATCTCTAAAGAGTTTGGACTCCACAAATCCACAGTCAGACAGATACTGTACAAATGGAGGAAATTCAAGACCACTTTTACCTTCCCGAGAAGTGGTCGACCAACAAAAATCACTCTGAAGCAGAACATGTAATAGTCTGCCAGGTTGCAAAAGTTCCCAGGGTAACTTCTAAGCAACTAAAGGCCTTTCTCACATTGGCTAATGTTAATGTTCATGAGCCCACCATCAGGAGAACACTGAGCTACCATGCTGTGCATAGCAGAGTTGCAAGATGAAAGCCACTGTTCTCCAAAAAGAAAATTGCTTGCTAAATATCATGTGGACAAGCCAGAGGACTATTGGAGAAAGGTTTAATGGATGGATGAAACCAAAACAAAACTCATTGGTTTAAACGGGAATCGATTATGTTCGGAAAAAAGAACACACTGCATTCCAGTTTAAGAATCTTATCCCATCTGTGAAACATGGTGGTGGTAGTAACATGGCTTGGGCCTGCTTTGCTGCATCTTGGCCAGGACAGTCATCATCATGATGGAACAATGAATTCTGAATTATATCAACAAATTCTAAAGGAAAACGTCAGGACATCTCTTTAAGAACAGAGTTTCAAGAGAACGTGGGTCATGCAGCAAGACAACAACCTCAAGCACACAACTCATTCTACCAAAGAATGGTTAAAGAAGAACAAAGTTATGTTTTGGAATGGCTGAGTCAACGTTAATCCAATTAAAATGTTGTGAAAGGACCTATGCAAGCAGTTCTTAGGAGGAAACCCACCAACATCACAGACTTTAAGTGGTTCTGCACTAGGGATGTAACGGTATGAAAATTTCTTATCACGATTATAGTGACCAAAATAATCACGGTTATCAGTATTATCACGGTATTGTTAAAATGTGCTGGAAATGTTCAAAAAGTAAAGCAAGTTTTATATTTAAGAGTCAACAAACAACAAATAAAATGACTTTGTTTGCATAATCACTAAAACAATAAAATTACCAATGATGTTCAGATTTTAAATGACAACTTGACTGACACCAGTTTAATAGCATGTTCAAATGTCGAATGTAAATGTTCAAATAAAGCTTCATAAAAAGGTAAACAGCCTTTAAATAAGGAAAAGGGTTAAGTCAAAATAATAATTGATTAATAAATGATTATATGTATTTTATCTGCTCCATAAATAATTCTAGATAGGCTTGATGGTTTAAGTGTGTAGAATCCACATAAGCTTGTTTTTCCATCAACCAGCCAAATTTACAGCAGGGCATGCAAATTCGGTCCGTTTTTGGCCAGACAGAAACTGCATACAGGCTGAAGCTCTGTAAATCCACTCACAGACACTAGGTGGCGCTTATGGAAAAGCTGAATTACAAGTATTGAGATTAGGAATGAACTACATGGAGTGAAGATGAAAACAAAATGCCATCGAATCGTTTCTGAAGACAGTCAGAACCTTCAGAGGTACATTCATATAATTAATTCACTGATATATTCATTTGTATAATTTCCTTCACACTCTTAAAACCTCATAGCTTTTCCGCCCTGTTTTCACTCAAAACGAAACCTCTCTGCCTGCTGTGACTGCTACTTAAAACTCTGCTTTATGCTGGACAGTATTTATCTTGAGTTGTTCAAATCGCGGTAATCAAATACGGTTTTAATGATAATTAAAATAGGAAACGGTAATACTAACCGTGGGGAATTTTATCATGATTAATCGCCAAACCGGTAATCGTTACATCCCTATTCTGCACTAAGGAATGGGCTAAAATTCCTGCATGTTATTGTGCAGGACTGATCAGCATTTACAAGAAACTTTGCCTTCAGTTACTGCAGAAAAAGGGGGTCACACCAGATACTGAAAGCAAAGATTCACATACTTTTGTAATGCACAGATTATGCAACACTGGATCATTTCTCTCAAATAAATGACAAAGAAAATATTTTTCTCTCATTTGTTTGATTCGGTTCTCAATGTCTGATGATGTTTTGGGTCATATTTATGCAGAAATATAGAAAATCCGAATGGGTTCACAAACTTTCAAGCAGCACTGTGTGTGTGTGTATATATATATATATATATATATATATATATATATTTATTTATTTCAAAATATGTAAATATATACAGTGCCGTGAAAAGGTTTTTGCCCTCTTCCTGGTTTTTTTAATTTTTTTCTGCAAAGAAGAGTAGGCCAAAATTCCTCCACAGCGATGTGAAAGACTAATTGCCAGTTATCGCAAACACTTGATTGCAGTTGTTGCTGCAAAGGGTGGCACAACCAGTTATTAGATTTAGGGGGCAATTACTTTTTCACGTAGGTCCAAGAAGGTTTGGACAGCTTTTTTCCCTTAATAATTGATCATTATTTCAAAACTGCATTTTGAATTTACTTGTGTTATCTTTGTGTAATATTAAAATTAGTTTGATGATCTGAATCATTCAAGTGTGACAAATATGCAAAAAAACAAAAACAGGAAGGACAAAACTTTTTTTAAATCACTGTATATTTATATTTACTATATATTTAAAAATGAATTAAAAATTAAAATGAATAAATATCATTAAGGAAAAAATCCAAAACTTTTAAAATGATACATTTTTTAAATTAATTTACATGACCTTTTCAGGGCTTAAAATGATTTAAATACTAAAACTATATAGGGGTAAACGTACCTATTAAGCCCTACACTGAGGCATTTTTAGTGCACAAGATATTGGTTTCAGTACAAAAAGTTACGTTAAAATAAAATATTAATCTCTAACAAAAAATATTTTATATTTTAAATGACAAAAGCATTTCACTTAAGATATTAAATTCAAAAAGTCTTTTTTGTACCCTTTAAGCACACCCCTATCCCCATTAAGGTCACATCGTGTTTTATAAAGTCAATCACACAAAAACAGAAAACTAAAATCAAGCAACAAGGCATTCGAGTCGATCAGTTATATATTCATAAAGAAGTGTCATCTAAGCACATTGCAACATCTAGCGCAGGGTTCCTCAAATCTCACCCTGGAGGTCCAATCTGCTGCAGAGTTTAGCTCCAACCCTGATCCAAGACTCTGATTAGCATGCTGAGGTGTTTGATTAGGCTTAGAGCTAAACTCTGCAGGAATGGTCCAGATTTGAGGATCCCTGATCTAGCCTAAACTAGTCTACGTTCAGCTAAGTAACGCAGTCAAAAAATCAAATAAAACAAACCAATAAAACATGGGGATGAACACAGAAACAAGCCTCTTTATGAAACCTATTTTTAAATGAATGTCATCTTATCTATAGTCTCTTAAGGCTGGAATACACTATACGAGTTTTGCCGATTTTCCACAGATTTAGTCTGGAGAAGTTAATGTTAGCTGCCAAAGATCAGAGCCAGTCTGCAGATTTGAGTTGACAGAATCCATAGAAAATCAAGTCACTTAATTTAAAGTGACAACCATCAGTTAATGTTTATGAAGTATTTATATAGACATTCATTGTGGAAGAGCTTAAAGCACAATGAACTTAATTGGAGCAGCAACAATTTTTAATAAATTTCATGTAATATTTATTAAAATTACAGGATTTTTGCTAAATAAATCGTCTTGGTCATTTATTAAGTTCATACATATGAACAACTGTTATTAACAATATCTACGAAATTATACTTTTTCTTATTAATGTCAAACTGAAGCTGTGTGATTTTCATAGTAGTGTACCCTTTAAGCTCACCTTAAAATAATATGAAATCTTTAAAAATTACAGCACTGTAAAATGACAAACCAGCTAATTATAATATTATGGATGTAAAAGTACAAGCCAGTAATGCCTGTGAAGTAATATGTTAGCGTAGCACACAATCTTCTACAGCTAGCCAGCTAACTGTGTTCTGTAGCATCTGTGCTGTGTTGCTAAAACTTTCATTTGGATCTAATGTAATTATTTCCCACCTCCAAGTTCCAGGTTATAATATGCAAAAGTCTGAACATTAATCTCTTTATTTTACAATAAGTAGTGAAACTTACCCAAAATAAAGGCTTAAACATCTAAAAACCGCACATTTAAGTTTTTAGACAGCTTTCAAAATGGCCACCAGACAGTGTGAACACATGGAGATTCATATCTCAGTGTGCAATGATCTGATTGACTTGAAATCATAGAGGTTTATAATAACAAACATATCAATTGGTTAAGACATCAAGTAGGAAAATAAATTATTTTTACTTTTTATAATCTGATCTCAAAAATGGAAGTGTGCTTAATAGGTACATTTACCCCATTTTAAAAATACTTTCAGGTTTTAAATATTTTCAGTCTTTATAGGAACAGTACAGTACTTATAAACATAGATAACACTACATACATATAACAATAAACGTATAGAATTATATTCCCATGAACTCACCTGTCCATACTCAAGTCACCGGTGTAAATGTAAGTTAGAAGTTTTTCAAACACAGCCCCGCTGACCAACTCTGGGTCCAAAGTTATGGTAGCATTCTCCTTTCCGGCATCAATAGACTGTGTAGAGAAATACTCGCTAAAGGCTGCCAGAACATTGTGGTGTGCATTATATTGAGACGGTCCTATTACTACTGTGCAGTCACACAGAAAGCTTCTCTCACGTTGCCTCTTCAGTTGCTCCAGAAGAAACTCACTGTGAGTGATATGTGGCATGACGTGGAAGAGGAGCAACCTGCAATGTCAAGAACATCTTATAACATCAGCCACTACTGAACATCTTAAGAGAGATTCTGCAGAAATTCTGTCATTATTTATTTGTATTGCATCCTCCTTCCATTTAATAAAAGTTGTAGGTTCTAGTAATAAATGTTTAGAACAACATAATGGTGAGCAATATGAATAAATGATTAAATAATTTCAATTTTGAGTGAACTAGACCTATAATGACCCTATTTTACATGCAATCATTTTGTAAATAATAAACAAAATAACAAAAATAATTCACTTACCGCACGTAAATTTATAATGGTTTAAACCGCACCCAAAAACCTGTTTAGATGAAACAGACATGCATGTAAAAATAAAGAACCTGTGGCACATATAAATTAACCAATAACTCAATATAACATTAGCAACAACATCAGTTAAGGAAAATAAAAGTTCCCGCCCATTACTCAAAAGTTAGCTGCAATAACGAGCTTGCTGACCGATAAAGGCCACTCAAAATATTATAATGCACCCAATAATTCTAGTCGTAAATATGCACTAAAAATGCATAAATACATTGTTTGCTGAATGCATGCAGATAGTAGTGCTTCTCATTTTGACATGCAAAACAAAGGGCTCTTATTTCGAAAATGCTCGATCCGGTAGAGCGCGAGACGCAATTCACAGGTTCGCTCTACACATTACAAACACGACACCGAGTCGTGCAATAATTATTAAAATTCTGTGATTAATAAATATAAAGTTAAATTCGAATTTTTAATAAAAATTAAAGTCTCACGTTATTTCGAAAGTCGATTAAAACCTCTTTCCTTTGACGGCCATTTTCGAGGTCTTCAAGGGGATTTGGTCGGTGACGTCATATCCTCCCGTCTGAATTCTTTCCGGTGTTTGAACCAAAAAGACAGCCGTGACCTTTAGGTGGAGCCAAACACACAAACCAGCACATGAATGGACTCACATGTCCAGAAACTAGTGCTGTAACTTACTTCATTGATAAACGTAAATGTTATTTTGGTAATGTGTACTTTTGAAACTACTTTTTTTCAGTTACAATTTCTGTTTTAAAGATTTCACATGAAATTTTTCCCCTTTGTGATCCCACATTTCACAGTCAATGACATCCATCCACAATTCATTTATCCTTGTGAAGAGATCTCATCAATCACAATATTAGATTTCAGATATAAATTATGGGGGGTTATTCCTGCTGGGTCTTTTCTACAGATTATAGTCACAAAACATCTTCTATTTGACTTTTCACCCTCAGACCCATGTTAAAAACGACATTAACCCAGGGTTAAGGGTTGTGTGAAAATATCTTTAGTAAATGTATGCTTGAATCCTGGGCCGAAACTACAACACAAAAAATTAACCAGGAGTGGTAGGCCTATTAACATCAACAATGTGACAGTTAACTACAAAGATATGTATTTAATTTGACTTAAGAATCAAACTTACATAACGATATTAGTAAATAATATTTGTTTAATGATAAACAACTGTCTACCATGGTTACCTAAATCACTTTAAATGGTTATGTCACTGTCATTTGGTCTCAACAATGACATATGTCTGGCCACAGCCCATGGGAAAGTCTGAGAATAAGAATAAAATCTTCTGAAAATAATCTTGATTGTAGTCACCTAAGCCATTTGACTAGACAATTTTGTAACTGTTTGAATACAAAAGGTCTGTGCAAACGGAAGACAATAGACACACAATCTACTTAGCAGCACACACCTTGTTACTGCAGTACTGCTCCCATGATATCTAATTACATAATCAGCTGCTTCTTGTTACAGCACAATCTCAGTCTGTCATGAACGTCTCCTACTCTCTTGTCAGCACACAGTCACTGGATCAGCACACACGCAACACCTCGAGCTCTGCGCTTAACAACAACTTCATCTGGAACAGGTATCGATTTACTTTGCATTGTTATTAAGTCTGTTTTGTGCTATTATATATAATCATAATTCTATAAATGATGATTTTCGGTGTATACTTGTATTGTGTGTTATATGTATTGTGTAACTGTAATGTTAGGTGTAAAATTTTGGTCTAAAAACATTTACTGCCTTAAAAACTGAAAAAAAGCTTCTACTCCGCTTCGATAACTTCTACTACAACAGTAATTTTTTTTTTCTAGCAAACTGGGTTATAAGCCGTTTAATTATTTAACAAATGTATTACAGTAAATAAGTTCATATAGACTATAGTCTTATATTGTTCATGTAAATCTATCATATTTTAGAATTAAAAAAACATAAAATTGATCAAAAAAGATAATTTCATCAATAAGTAATATGAAATAAAATTCATAACATCACAGTTTCATAACATATCTAACGTGCACATGCATGCCAGTGATTTGTGGTGATCATATGCAAACAGGTCCAACAGGTTTGACAGCTTCTGATAAACAAAACATCCTGACATTCAAAACAAAAGACCCACCATTCTACATTATACTTTAAGTGAATGCCCATTCACACAGAGAGAGCCAAGATGACAGCACAGTTGAATGAAAAGACATGTTTTTACAAGAACTTGAGATGCTTTAAAAAAAACAAAACATATCTTTAACATACGTTGCTCAATGGAATGGAAAAAATACTTTTCTACTTTTTAAAGTTTCCTGTTTCCACACAGTGAAATGCAAAGCCAGATTCATTCTGTGTGAACAGTCTCTAATATTAATTAGACAATGTAATTAACAAATATCCATGCAACTTTGTGACATATTGTCTCATGATTTAACTTTCTCTCACAGCAGAGACAGCAGCTCTTGACAAGATGAAGGCCATGATTGTGTTGCTTGTACCTCTTCTGCTTCCCTTGGTCTCTGCACAGACATTTCGTTGGGGCCCCTGCCCAACACCAATGGTCCAGCCAAACTTTGAATTAAACAAGGTAGGACTCAGCAAATATAATGAATTTTAAAGATAAAATTCAGAATTGTCATTATTTACTCGCCCTTACTCATTTGTTTATACTTTGTTGTGTTTTTTTCTTGTTTTTTGGTCGGCCGTGACTGTGCTTAAATGTGCTTTAGAAATAAACTGAACTTGAACTCGTCTTTCTAAATCCAAATGCTGTTATTTTGTTTGATTTGGAAAGGAATGAGGGTGAAAAAATAATGACAGAATTTTAACTTTTTGGGTAAGTATAAGCCTTTAATAATGTACAGTGCACTTATATGAGCTTTACCTTTCACTCCAAGTACCTTGGAAAGTGGTATGAGATCGAAAAGCTCCCAGCATCCTTTGAGAA
Organism: Barbus barbus; assembly: GCF_936440315.1. Lineage (NCBI taxonomy): Eukaryota > Metazoa > Chordata > Actinopteri > Cypriniformes > Cyprinidae > Barbus > Barbus barbus. The sequence goes on along the minus strand of NC_136722.1, from coordinate 17,974,561 downwards.
AGGCAAGTGCATTGAGGCAAACTACGCGCTAAGGCCTGACAACACCGTCCAAGTTGTCAATGTTCAGACATAGTGAGTAATCAAATCTTTTGACTAAAATAGAACTTGTGTTTTGTCACCATCATTTATCCATAACTAAATTGTGTGTTTATATAAAACAGCAAAGGAAAAATTCAAAAAGCAGAGGGCACAGCAATCACTCAGGACCCAAAGGAGCCAGCCAAGCTTGGAGTCAGTTTCTCCTACTGTAAGTCCATGAATGTGCTCAGCCTCTGTGTGTGTTCAAACAACACATTTCTAGAACATTCAAATCGTTTTTCTCTTTTTTTTTTTTGAAGAGTTATTTTGTTAATTCACTGTCTGCTGCTTCTTTATATATGCAGTCACTCCCTACGCCCCGTACTGGGTCCTGTCTACTGACTACAGCAGCATTGCGCTTGTTTATTCATGCACTGATGTTCTCCGGCTCTTCCATGTGGACTTTGCCTGGATCCTGTCGCGCTCACGCATTCTCCCCCCAGAGGCCATCTACCATGCCAAAGAGATCTTCTCACGTGACAACATTGACGTCAGCAAAATGTTTCCCACAGATCAGCAAGGATGCGATAGTCCTCTTTAAACACTGAAGACTGAAATATATATTTTTGGTTTAGAAAAGTGCCTTCACTATCACTATTATGGGTGAAAACGGTTTGAGTTATCATTATAAAATTACTGTTGCATAAAACTGTCTGAACCCAGCCAGCACATAATTATAGCCTAATGTGTATATGAATGTTGTACCTTTTAAAAATAATAAATAAAATGCATTATCCTTTGCTTATGAAGATTTTGCTTATGGAGTTCTTTCATGTCATTCCTGAGACATTATTTTATTAAACAGGTGTTTTTTTTAAAATAAATATACCTGTTCTGCACAATTTGAGATATGCATTGGTCCACAAGATTGTGTTTTCTATTCCTTTCTGAATGCTTTTTTGTCAATAAAAATGTGATTTCTATTGGAATATTAATGAATTAAAATGGAATTATGTTCTTGGAATGTAAGTAATGGTATTTATTTTTAATTTTCATGGTTGTATGGAATGATGCATAAACCAAATTGATTTGAAATATCATATACAGCCCTGAGGTGGGTTTCAATGATGTAGATCTAGTTTGGGAGGGGACAAAAAAATTCTGAACCTGGGGTTCAGTCTGTGCAGAACCTGTGACACAACATCTTTTTAGCTCTCAGAAACGAACAGATCACTTGTATAATCACTGCTGCAAAAGAGGTAATGTTCATTTCCAAAACAATTAACAATATACATAACTTTTTATGTGACCTAATTATGGAAAGTAAGTTATGTGAGATGCATGCAATATAGCAAAACTGCTTTTTCAAGTTTGCTTATATTTACCTTAAATTTTAATTTGTAAAAGTATTTTTGTTTTTAAATTCCAGGAAATGATGAAGTGGAGTATTGTTTTGGGGGTTTTCTTGCTATTTTTTCTTGCTAATAATCTCAGTGGTAAGCAGTGTATATTACTCATTACTATTATTATCTACTATTAATAATAATCGCTGTATTTTATGGTAAATATTTCTGTATTATAGGACAAAAGAGGTTAATGTTTGTCAGATAAACAAACTGGTACATTTTATGAAAGGAAAACAGTGAAATACATATTAATATCATAATCATTAAAGACTTGAGCTGTGTTCATCAGGACAAGTGTGCAGATAGTTAGGAATAATATTTGTGGAGGAAACTCTCACATTTCTTGAATCCCTCGAGAGATCCTCAGTTCTCATGCATGAATCAGCTCTTTGTCAGGATTTCAGATTTCATTCACTTTTCCTCTACTCTCTCCTTCCACAGGTGCCAGATTCATTCCTGAAGGGGGTAAACAGACTATTTACAATGTTGTTTACACACCTTTAGCCTGTATATATTAATAGTAGTATTTCAAAATCCTAAATGCAAAATTATTTTTTTATTTGAACAAATAATTGAACTCTGTGCTGGTTTTATAATTATATTCACTATGGTAACCGTATTGTTATGTTTGCCTGAGGACACAAAGAGGCACATTTAGACATAACTTCTGCAGTTACACATCAGGAATTCTGGAATGCAAGAACTCAGCAGGAATACACAAGCTCTATTTTTCTCTCAAATATAGTGCCCTATGAACGGCCACCGGCTGTGCCCTACTGGTCTTATTCCACCTCAGATTTCTGGAACTATGTGGGATACTTCCGCAGCATTGGGGCCTACGACCAGATCAATGAATTGGCCAGAACATTCTTCGCCCATCAGCATCTGGGAGACACGCTGGGTTATGAAGTGGCAGAGCAACAAGAACACTAAGTGGATGTTATTAGTTCATCACTCATAGTTTAGTTTGTTATTAGAAACTAATGATAATTTACTAACTATAACTAAACATCATTTATAGCCCTATAATAAAGAGTGTTGTGCCGTATCCTTAAGTGTATTACTACTAATAAAAAGTAATATAGGAATTACAGTTAATGTTCCATTGTAGTGTGATTAACAGCTTCAGAGTGCATGATTGTGAAATATTATACGACTATTGCAGTTGCAAATATAGGAAATATAAGAAATAAAACAATAAAGTGTTATACTGATGCACAGCAACTATTTCAATGTCTTCACTGCAATAAATCGGAGGACCAGTTCTCCAACCGAGCCAGCGGGACCCGGTTTCCACCCGGTTATATTGTGACATAACACCACTAGAGGATGTGAAGCGAATCGATTCCGCGAATCGATTCATTCGAACAGTTCATAGTAAAGAACCGGTTCATAGCGGCTTACGACACTTGGTCCTATATTTCATGCTTTATTAAACATCCATGTTTAATACCATTATTATTATTATGTTTAGGTAATTAATTTAAGTTGTTTTTATGTGTAGCTGCAGCCATGATTCGGCTCATTTTAAAATGTAACTATATTTAATACATCTAAGTCCTTCAGAAATACATTTTGCATTCATGTACGTTTCGGATGAACACGTGTTTGAAGTACGTTTTATTTATTTTTCTGCTATTTGGACCAAATAAATTCAGAAAGCGCATCCTTCAAATCGGGTGTGGAAACAGGTTCATTTAAAAAGATTCGACTCAAAAGAACGATTCATTCACGAATCGGAACAGAGGGAATCGCAGAAGTGTTTGTTTTGGTGAATGTGACAGTGAGCTGAAAAATACATCATTTTAACATTTGTTTACCGCTGCCTTGTAAGTACTCACGCTGAAGTTATGAAGCCAGCAGTTGATGAAATGTTTCCCGAGGGAGCTGGTCCTTATGTGGACCTGGATGAGGTCGGTGTGTACACATGTTTCTGGATGATGGTCTGTGATTAGTTAGTCATTTGAAAACGTGTATCTTTAAGTTTACATACACTTAAAATATCATATATACAGGTACATCTAAAAAAAATTAGAATATCGTCAAAAAGTGAAACGTTCATATATATTTTAGATTCATTACATTTCAAAAGTTTTCATGTTTTAATTTTGAACATTAGAGCTTACAGCTCATGAAAGTCCAAATCCAGTATCTCAAAATATTAGAATATTTCCTAAGATCAATCAAAAAAAGGATTTGCAAAGCAGAAAAGTTCAAGTTCTTTAAAGTATGTTCATTTCTGCACTCAATACTTTGTCAGGGCTCCTTTAGCACAAACTCCAGCATCAGTGAGGAATAGCATGGAAGCGATTAGCCTGTGGCTCTGCTGAGGCACTATTGAGCCTTCAGCTCATCTGTATTGTTGGATCGACTGTTTCTCATCTTTATCTTGAAAATATACCATAGATTCCATATGGGGTTCAGGTCAGGCATGTTGGCTAGCCAATCAATCACAGTAATATCATGGTCAGCAAAGCACTTGGAAGTGGTTTTGGCACAGTGGGGAGGTCCTAAAGTCCTGCTGGAGAAGCAAATCAGCATCTCCATAAAGCTTGTCAGCAGATGGAAGCATAAAGTGCTTCAAAATCTCCTGGTAGACGGCTGCATTGACTCTGGACTTGATAAAACACAGTGGACCAACACCAGCAGACGTCACGGCACCCCAAATCATCACTGACAGTGGAAACTTCAAACTGGACTTAAAGCAGCTTGGATTCTGAGCCTCTCCAGTCTTCCTCCAGACATTGATTTCCAAACGAAATGCAAAATTTAAATTTATCTGAAAAAAGGACTTTGGACCACTGAGCAACAGTCCAGTTCTTTTTCTCCTTAGCCCAGGTAAGATGCTTCTGACGTTATCTCTGGTTCAGAAGTGGCCCTTTTCCTGAAGACGTCTGAGCGTGGTGACTCTTGATGCTCTGACTCCAGCTTCAATCCACTCCTTGTGAAACTCTCACAAGTGTTTGAATCAGCTTTGCTTGACAGTATTCTCGAGCTTGCGGTCATCCCTGTTGCTTGTGCACCTTTTCCGACCCAAATTCTTCCTTCTAGTCAACTTTGCATTTAATATGCTTTGATACAGCACTCTGTAAACAGCCACTCCTTTCAGTAATGACCCTCTGTGACTTACCCTCTTTGTGGAGGGTGTCAATGATCTTCTTCTGGACCATTGCCAAGTTAGCAGTCTCCCCCATTATTGTGATTTCAAAGGACAAGAGATACCCTGAATTTATACTGTAGAGATGGTCGTTTAATGAAACTCAAATATAAATATTCTAATATATTGAGATACTGGATTTTGACTTTCATGAGCTGTAAGCTCTAATCATCAAAATTACATGTAATGAATGTAAAATATATATGAAAGTTTCACTTTTTGAAATAAGTAAAAAAAAAATACGTTTTTCACGATATTCTAATTTTTTGAGATGTACCTGTATGTAAACGAACAGATTTATGTATAATTTTAATTAAATCTGTGTAAACCACAGCGTAACTTAACTTTCATGTGGCTTCTTCGTTCTATACATTACAAAAGCAAATTTTCCTCAAATGCACATATTATCCCATTAGTATTTATCCAGTAAATGTTTAATAAATATTTATGGCGTTATATTTGTTCTAAAACAGTATGCCTTTGTTCGCTTAAAATAAGTGAAAGAGTAAATATCTGACAGGGCTGTTGATGTATTATAATGGTGCTGTAATGCTGTAGTGCTGTGTGTTGACAGGCAGGGGGCAGCACTGGACTGCTGATGGATCTGGCTGCCAATGAGAAGGCAGTACATTCAGACTTTTTCAACGGTGAGACCCATAAAGTTATTTGATGCTGTACAGTACATCGATCAGCGACTTTCCTTGACCTTTACTAGATTACTAGATTTGTTTTTATTCAAATTAATTTGAATAAATTCTTAGGAAATATTTTAATTTGTATATACATATAAAATACTTTGGAGAAGAACAAAACATGAAACTTTCATTTTTTTGTTTTTTTTTTGTTTTCAAGATTCATTTACTTTTCTAAGCCTGGAAATGTCCATTTTTAAATTCTATGTTAAAATGATGGTATAATTAAGAATCAGGCATAACTGGAATAATTAAGATTTTTAATGTTGTTTTTTTAATAGGTCTATAATGCTCATTATATTTATTTTAATGCATTTTATAAAATGTAATTTATTTCTGTGATGGCAACGGTGAATTTTCAGCATCGATACTCCAGTCTTTAGTGTCACATGATCCTATCAATGTTGAAAACAGTAGAATCATTCAGTTGTTGAAATCTGCTTCATATTTTTGTGGAAACTGTCATACGTTTCTAAGATTCTTTGAATTGAAAGCGCAAAGAAAAATAAAATAAAAATATTTTGCACATTGTAAATGTCTTTCATGTCACTTTTGACCAATTTAATGCATTCTTGCTTAATAAAAGTATTGATTTCTGCAAAAAAATTAAACAGCACAAATGTTTTCAACACTGAGAATAACAAGAAATATTTTGAGCAGCAAATCAGCATATTAGAATGATTTCCAGAGGATCATGTGACACTGAAGACTGGAGTAATGATGCTGTTATTATTTTACAGTATTTTTGATCAAATAAATGCAGCCTTGGTGAGCATAAGAGACTTAAAAACATAAAAAATATGATTTATTCCAAACGTTTGACTGCCAGTGTGTATATATATATATTTCTATGCAAAACTATTTTTAAAAACATTTTTTCAATTAAGTTGCTCTTTTTATTTGTTTTCTTGGCAACAGAATATTGCAAAGTGCTTTAGCATGCAGACTCCACAATTTTCTTTACACTTTTCCGCCTCTATATAGCGATAGTAAAGGTAGAGCTTGGCACAGGATGACCTAAAAACAGGCAGTAAAAGAGTAAAGGAGGTATGAAGCTGAGCCCATGTAAAGCACTTTTATTGGGCTTCATTGGCTCCAGCGCAGCAGGTCTTCCCTCTTTAGAGGCTCTGTATCCATCTGCAGCGCTTGAAGTAGCTGAACACGTGTCATTTTATCAGGGGGCCCTTTTGAAAGGTTCATGGAAAATAACCCAGAGACCCCATAAGAGCTCATACCCTCATTTTACTGAGAACAGCATGTTTTAGATTCACATTTGTGCAAATTATTATTTAAAAAAAGCTCTTCTACATGTTCTGGTTTATTTTGCTATATCAAAGGTACTGTATGTAAAGGTGCTATTTTTGTTTTGTGCTATTAATTTTTTATGATTTTTTCTCCACAGATTTTGAAGATCTGTTTGATGATGATGATATTCAGTGATGAAGAGGACAAATGATTTCTCCATTGTATAAAATGTTGTACATGTAAATGTTTTTCTTTCTTATCTTTAAGAGTGATGTTGCATTGTTAACTCTGTTGAATAATAAACTTTTGTGCAATACAAAGTCTTCCTTTTTCCAGATGTTTCCACATTTAAAAAACCCCAGACATTCCGAGTCAAAAGTTGGAATTATTATAAATGTTTTTTCCCTAGGCTGAAATCTGTTTCTAGCCCTGATTGTAGGTTTTCGCACATTCCTGAACACCTGTAAGGGTGCATAATTACATGTGCAATCCACTTTTAACATAAAGCACAGATGTTTTACACTCTGACATTGACATCAAAATATTTTTTTCCTCCCAGATGTACCTGAACAGACATCATAATCTGTTATCATTCAGATCATTAAAAAAGACATATTAATTCCTAATCTGTATTGCTGCATTTCAAACAGGGTTTTAATTGTGAATGATCACTTGTAATGCCATTCTACGCAGTTAATTGTGGGATGATGGATTGAGCTGTTGCTTGGCAGATGTGCGTATGATAAAATTCCCCATAAGAGTTTTGCCCTGTTTGCTGCAGTTGATGGTTCAGTGCATTTACTCTGTGAGAATATCCACTAGATTTGTTTTAATCTCCGTTATTCTGTTAGTTGAAGATAACGAGCACCTTCACTTGAATTTACAGGGTCCGGACAAAACTTTTATGGGTACGTCCTCCCCAATGTAAAGACATGCATAGTAAATTTCCAGCTGTTGATGGTAACCCTGAAGTTGTGTTATTATATGGACTTAAAGGTGACCTGCAAGCATACTCAATTTAAAGAAACAGTTCTCCCAAAAAAATTGTAAATTTGCTGAACATGTACTCACTCTCAGGCCATTGAAGACATAGATGAGTTTGCTCCTCAATTTGGAGTATTTTAGCGTTTCATCACTTGCTCACCATTGGACCCTCTGCAGTGAATGGGTGCCACCAGAATGAGAGTTCAAACAGCTGATAAAAACATCACAATCCAAAAGCAATTGACATGACTCCAGTCCATCAACTGATGTATTGTGAAAAAATAAACTGCACATTTATAAGAAACAAACTCATCATTAAAACACTTTAATTTAAAAGTCTATTATCCATAATAACACTTCCTCCAGTGAAAAAGTCCATCCTCTATTGTCAAAATCCACCGACATATTTGTTTAGGACTGTTTTGGTCTGTAAACAATGCTTGATCTGTGCATATTTCTCTCCTGATTCAGACAAAATGATTTTTCACTGGAGAAAGCAATATTACGGATAGAGGATTTTAGCTGGAAGCAATAGTTTTAAGTTAAAACATCTTGATAGATTTATTACAGCCATGCAGCTTGTGTATTACTTACATTAATTGTGGATTATTGTGATGCTTTTATAAGCTGTTTGGACTCTCATTCTGGCGGCACCCATTCACTGCAGAGGATTCATTGGTGAGCAAGTGATGTGATGCTAAATCATTTTAAATCTTTAAATCTGAAGAAGAAACAAACTCATCTAAATTTTGGATGGCCTGTGAATTTTGGGTGAACAATTCCTTTAAAAACAAATCCGAAAAGCAGATTAAAAATAAAAATAAATAAATAATAATAATATATATATATATATATATATATATATATATACATACACATACATACATATACAGTATGGATTGCTCAAAAAGCAAAAAAACACTTATTTAGAAACTGAAAGCTACAATACTAAACTAATTAAATAGAACTGAGATGTATATTTTATTGCATTCACTATTTTAAGGCAACTAGTTTAGATATAGAAATCCACAAAACAGCCTGCATTATCATTACAGGTGATATTATTTTACAAATCTGTTCTAAAACAACTGCAAAAATGGGAAGTTTCATGTCCTGATTTTTGTCCATCAGCATTTTTTGTTCACCTTCTAAACACAAAACAGTTTTCTCTGCTCCTGTTTCTGTGTCTATAATTGCAACTTCTGATTGGTTGACTCGCTGGGCCAGAGAAGGCCAATCATAGGGCTGGAAACAGCATGCACTTGGCCCTATGGGATGCACCTTTTTGTTTTTAATGATCAAGGTTGGGTTTAAATTGTGGCCAGGTTCTCAACGGTGGCCCAGTCGGTGTACAGGGGTGTGTTGAGACTGCAGTAAACAAGGGGTTTGGCTCACCTTCCTCTTCCAGTCAGTCAGCTGTAGAGCTGAACTTTGAGTCCTCTCCTCAGCGGGTTCACATCATCACATCCTAACACAGGTAAGACACAGCTCAAACCCTTTTGTATGTCTTTTCATTTGTGTGATTATAAAGCAAATGCACATTTCTACATTTCAAAAACCCTTATAGTTACTTTTACCAATATGCAGATGTGCCCACAAATGTTAACAGTTCTTAAACATTTGAACTTTTTTTTGCACAGTTAAATGATAGTAAGATCATTTTTTGTTCTATATTTAAGAAAATATTTCAAACTTTTTATTTGAAAAAGTTGAAAGCTGCACAAGCAAAACACTGTCATTGACAGGATTATTGTAAGACAGCGTAAAGAGCATAAAATTATATGTTGAACGTGTAAATGACATGTTTCTTTGTATACAGGCATTTGTAGAATGTAAAACCTATAATTTGCAGGTAATTAAACATACAGGGTGAAGTTTCTTCTACTGTTTGCAGTTCTTTCTTATTTGATCAATTCTTCCTCTTAAAATGTCAAATATTAGTTCAGATATCGCTAAATTTAGATAATCAAATATAAAGGAGTAATAGGACATTCTCTCTTATAACGATTCTCATTTGCTACTATTATTATCATCTTGAGAGGTTCATCATGTTAAAGTATGAATATGAAAATATATACTACATTTAAATGCTATAAATAATTTTGTTTATCCAAAGGAGTCAGGAAGGGTAAGCATGGCTTGTTTGAGAAGATCTTCCATCTTCCATGTGCTGCTGCTAGCAACATTATTATTACCAGGTGAGACTTTTAAATTATTTTTTTAATGTAAAAAATTGTTTTTCCTCACAGTTGGAGCTGGTTTTATTTATTTCTGAAACTTTAAGTAGGAATCTTTATTTTTAGTAGTTCTATGAGAAGCTACTTGACTCAATGACTTTATATCTTCTGAGTGAAATTTCCCCAAAAGCCCTATAGCAAACAAGGGGGTATCAAGTGCCAAGTCTTCAGTTTTTGCTCTGCAACTGGTAACATGATAAACGGTTGTCAGCAAAACTCAAGTGCACCAGGTTTCCAGATGTGGCAGCAGTTTATAAGCTCATAAAAATAAACTTGCTGATACTCTGAAAGAGCAACATTTCCTTTACCTCCCTCATACAAGACACTGAGATCCTCCCTGCTCCGTTCAGTCACCTCACAGTAAAGACATCCATGATCCACTCGTCCCCATTCCAGCAGAGATGAACGTCACCTTTAGAGAGATAAGAAGAAAAAATTGTCAGTTCATACATTTTTCTGACGATAGGAAAATTAGGTTCACCTGTAGGTTCAGAGGCTCCTTTCCTTTGTAGATTTTATATAGCTTTTGCTTGTAGAGGAGCTTGGTTACTGCAGCCCCCTGCTGACAGGCATCAAAGTGCTGATGTGTGCTGTTTGAAGATTAATTTCCTACAATACCCTGTGTATTACCACCTTCCCTTCCTCCAAAAACTTGTAAAACCGCATCCTGCTGCCCTCAGCTCATTGGACCTTTACTGTCTGTAAGCATTTTCTATACTGTCTTTGAAAAATGCAACATCTGGTTGAGACTTGGACCCCCTAATCCCCCCCCCCCCCCCTACTCTTTTTCTCAAACAGAGTTTCTGTTGGCTGGCCCTGTGACCCAGCGTTTAAAAGGAGATGGTAAGTATGGTTTGTTCTCCTGTTCTGTCAGCTTCTTTATAGAGTCCCAATTCATTAATCTGTTATATGTATATCTTCCATATAATCTGAATGTTAGATATGCACAGTGAAGTAACACGTAATGTTTCTGCCAGATGGAAGTGATGAAAAGGCAGGCTTTGAAGCAGTTCCAAAGAAACTAATCCGCAACAGGAGAAACATCAGTTGGTACAAGCAGCACTCTGACTTCTGGAGCTGGTACAAATACTTCACTGACAATGGGAATCAACAGGGAGTGAGTACAGCATATTATAAACTAAACAGGACAACATAGTCTTTGCCCACAAAAAGTATTCTCTTAGCTTCAAAAAATTAAGGTTAAACCACTGATGTCACATGGACTATTTTAACAATATCCTTACTACATTTCTGGGCCTTAAATGTGATAGTTGCATTGCTGTCTATGCAGGGTCAGAAAGCTCTCAGATTTGATCAAAAATGTCTTCATTTGTGTTCTAAAGATGAAAGAAAGGTCTTACAGGTTTGGAACGACATGAGGGTGTGCAATTAATGACAAAATTTTCATTTTTGGGTGAACTATCACTTTAAGGATGCACATTATATCAGTACCACATTGGCCCAGAATTTCAATACCAGGGAATCAGTTACCATCTTGAGGATGATTTTATTTAGGATGGTTATTTATGTGTTTTGTGTTGGTTGTATATTCCACATACTGAATCAAAATCATTTATTGTCACCTTACAGGTTGCAGAGCTGGATCGCGTCTATCTTGCATACTTGCAGAACAAGAATCGGGCTGAGGCAGGTCGTTCCTACAAGCTGTACCTGCAGCACCTTAGCGACATCTACAAATCTTGTGCCGAGTCTGATGACCCAAACTGTGTGGCCTCATACACCAACAGACCCAAACCCAAAGCTGAGGCACCAATGCCTGCCCCAGTCAAGTCTTGTGACCCTTACAGAGACCCGTACTGCTCGTACTCGAAGGGATATTCATATTACCCATACATGGCTCCGGCCCCAGCCGCTGTCAAAGCCCCTGCACCTGCCCCAGTCAAAGCCCCAGCGTACATTCACACGCCGGTGGTGAAGAATCCACGTTCTGGTTACTACTACAACTCTCCGATGGTGCAACCCTTCCTGTCAGCCGAGCAGAGGGCCGAGCTGTTGCGCATCTGTGATGCCGAGGATGTTGAGTGTCTTCAGTACCACCTCCGTGCTGCTTACGGATACAAACCCGCTGCTGCCCTAGCCCCATCCTATGCCCATCTCGGCTGTGACCCTAAGACTGATCCTCACTGTGTCCCCCATCAAGTCCAGAAGGCGCCATCCGGTCTGTACCTGCGTTATCCCCATTGTGACCCTCGAGTTGACCCATACTGTGCTTATGCTGCTGCTCTGGCATCCTCACAAAACCTTGAAGCCCCATCTTCTGGCTTGGAGAGACCCTGCAACCCTCTCTACGAGGATAACTGCAACCCTCTGACAGCCACAAGGTTTGGCAGCCTGGCTCCTGAAGATCTGAAGGACGAGCCCGCCTCTGAAGCCGGTGCCATGCGGGCACCTCCGAGCCCTCGTCGTAACCCTTATGCCATGCATCGAGATGCATCTGCTGGGGCTGACCTGAGAAGACACCTGCCTACACATCTCCAACCTCCAAGGCACCAACCAGAGGAACCTCAACATCCTTTGGGACCCCGAGGGAAGACCAAGGAGGGATATGACTGTTTCATTGGGTATGATGCAGAGTGCTTTCCACTCGGTTCCCAAAATGAGCACCGTCCTGCTGTGCACAGACAGCCATCCTACCCAACCGAAGCCTACGAGCCCCACCTGAATGCCGATGGATCCAGGAATGGAGTGATCGAACCTGATCCTGACTGTGACCCGGAGTACGACAGAAACTGCCGTTTGCGCCGCTATGAACCTGAGGTGGCTGAACCCGCCAGTCCATCACCTCAAGAGGAGCTAGCCCAGGAGGAATCCCACCGTGAGGAGGTTCTTAAGCATAGAGAAGAGTCCTACCCTGAGGCCCCAGGCTATGACCAGCAGCAATATGAGTCCTACATGAGCGGACAAGAGGATCCATATGCCGGATACGGCCCCCAGGAACCTGGAGCGACTAGCTTTCAGGATGTCCTGAGAGGATACGGTGGTCGGTATCCTGGCCAGGATGACCACCGTGCCTACAACGGAGACTACAGAAAGAAATAAATACCTATGAAATTAGTATGCCAAGAATAGTAGATCAGGACAGAACACGTTTTTGTAGATAAATATTGCAATGCACACTAAAAAAGGTGCACACGCATTTTCACAGGATTTCACTTGGTTCACTCAATATTTTTGAGAGCTGCTGAAATTTCCTAGCTCTGGAGTTTGACAGCACTTGTATAGGATAATTTTTTTTGTTTCTTATGATTTCTTGCTGATTCTTTAAGCCCATGTAATCAGATTGTATGTTGCAGCATCTCTAGGAGTGATATTCTACTAGGAGCACTTGAAATAGCTCTTCGTATCTTTGTGGAGGGAAAATTACAAAAAACATGCAAAAGGTGAATAGTGTACTTGAATATACTGTAAACTGTCCCATTTTGGCTTTTTCTTTGTAAATTCACCCACCAACTTCCCTTCAAGTAAATATTTAATGAATTTCTGGGACCCTTGCTTATTGGTATTCTTTTTTTTAAATTGCCAAATTGATGCTTTGTGATTTGTTTGCATATTTGAAAGATGTTTTTCTTTGAATGTTTCAAATAAAAGCTTTAAAGGTCTTGAGCTCTTTTAATTTGCAAATGCACTATTACTACTGACAAACTACCTAATTTAACAAACAGTTTTTCACATAATTCAAATCAAATAACATTATATATATAAAAAAAAAAAAACTGCTGGTAGAAACTGTTGTTGCTCACATTTTATTGGACACAGACAAGTGATTTATTATGCCATCCTACTGTATTGTCATTCACAGAGCAATGCAATACTAAAAGCTGATTAATTATCTAACTGTTCAACTTACTAACACACAAACAGTCAATGATAATAGAATAATCTGCACCAAATTATCTTAAAAATCCATATTTATGAGGCATCATTGGCTGGATTTTTTAGTTAACTGTCTTGGGAGTTTAGATAAATGTTAAAACTCCACAATTAATACGTTTCTTCAAAATCTAGAGCACAGTCCAAGCTGTGACACAGATACCTTCATTAGCATGAGAATACTTTTAATAAACATTAATAAATATAAATACTCAACAGCTGTAATGCTATTCTCTGATTCATTAAAAACTATGGCCTACAAATGGCGATTAAAGAGCTGCTGCAAGATTGCAAGTCGCAAATCTAAACAAAATATAATTATAAGGTCATAGCTCAGCACGTATGGTGGTATCTGACCTTGAACATTGATTAAAATATCAGCGAGGATGAAGTATGCGAAACTGCACACCAGCTGCTGAGAGGAAGCCAGTTGGCTAGATGTGACATGCTTAACGGGTGGGCAGCTAGACTCCCTATGAACATATCTAGCCTATAAATCTAAAAATGACAGGGCTTATGACAGTATCAAACACAGACACACAGAGCAAATAATCTCTTCATGCTGCATTAAACTGACTGTTCCGTGAGATTAAGTGAACATGTGGATACAAAAACATCCACATAGACAGTGTCAGCGTCAGCGGTTGTCAGTTGGGTTGCTTAAGATTTTAGGAGTCAAAAGGAAGCCAGTGAAGGTGGAGTCGTTGTTGGTATCTGCATAAATCCCTGCATCAATTATGTCATCATACAACTTTAGCCAAACCTCATCTCCAGCAGACAGATTTAAAATCACCCCTCCGGAGGCCTGATCCAGATTTCCGTTGTGGAACTGGTCAAGAGTAAAGGCCACAGTCTGTCCGTTTTTAAACATAGCTTGGTCTCCTTGCCATTGATGGTAAGATGATATATAAAATAATAGATCCCAGGGATGGCACAGCGAAACTTTCCGGAGATGTCGTCGTAGCGGTGCTGCTCATTGTAAAAGGCTTTAGTGAAGCGGATGGGAGCACCACAGGCCGGGAGCTCCCTGCTAAAAGCAGAGTGGTAGGGGAAGGAACCCTCTCCACTTTCTCCTTTCAGACCGGGGTTTCCAGGAAATCCTCTTTTTCCTGCAGGTCCCTCGTCCCCTCTATTCGGTCCCTTGGGGTCTTGACAAAGATAATTTGTCAAAAACTTTTTTTTTCCAGACAAACCTTTTATATCAGGGGTTCTCAAAGTCTACATTCAAAGGTCCAAATCTGAATTTTCATCAGTGTCAAAGGTCCGGAACAATTGGTTATTACAAAACATATAACAAATAAACACTCATTTAAAAAAAAAAAGGTTCCCTTTGCATTCAAAATACTTTAATAACAAGTGCAAAAGTGGCAAAACAATTAATTTAAGTGTCAGCAGTAGAAGTCGACCTATAATGTTTTTTCTCTGGCCAATGGCGATATTTAGAAATCAGGGCAGCCTATGGCCGATACATGATACTGATTTTTTGGGCCGATTTTCTCTTTTTTTCCCTTTATATCAAAAGAGAGTTTGCGTAAATGGTTATTGCAGGGCACAAGATAGTAATAGTAGTAGTAGTAGCCTAATTCATAGTAATAATACATGGCTCAAAACTTAAGCACCTTCTCAAAACAGTTCTGAAGCATGCTTTTTTGTTTATGTTTGCTGACAGACACCAGTGTTTCCCGCAGACTAGCAAATGCAAGTTGATTCTCTGCCAGCAGGAGGCGCTGTTGGAGCGTGATATATAGCTGTTTCCCCGGTAACGACTGTAATCAAATAAGCGCTACTTTATCAGCCATTACAGGAAAGACCAAATGAAAATTGACATCAAAGCTTTTCTGAAGAAAACGGACGGTTCTTTTAAAAGATACAGTCATATAAAAACACCCGCACAGCATTTTATTTTTGAAACGCGCAGTGCTCAGTTTATTCAACGAAGTATAAGCCTTTTGGAAAATCTATTTGTAGCGGTCAGTTTTGATATTGTGACAAGCCGCCACAAATAAATGTATACACTGGGCACTGCTATAAGACAAATTGCCATAATATAAGTGATAGCAAAACAAAACAAAAAATTAAAATATTAGCGGTGAAATGTCGCCCGATTACGTCAAACGTCATACGCTCACTGGATGTCATGATGACAACAAATGTCATGAAGGAAACGTTTCAATATCTCGCCTGCAATTTCGGACCTTCTCCAAAAGACATAAAAAAATAAGAATAAATAAACAAATGATTTACAAGTTTAACGTGCGTTTATCAAAGTAGGAAATATAATTAGTGTTCTTGAAATATGAAATAGAAGCGGGTCCGGATTGAATTCCCTCCGGGTCCGGATCCGGACCGGAGTCCGGACTTTGAGAAGCACTGTTTTATATTGTTAACTGAGAAGAATCCATACAGGTATATTCACTAAAGTAAGCCAATCAAAAAAACAGAACTTTTTTTTTCAAAACAGTGAGAGAGATCATTTAGTTTTTTTTTGTTGTCGGAAATACCAGTGATGACTTTTTCTCATTTAGGGTCATGAACATGCCTGCAAAAGTGCTGACACTCCAGTGTGTTGTGGAATGTATGGATAAAATTTCTACAATTTCTATAATTACGATATTACGTCAAATTGATCTGCATGTTTTATGATCATAGGCAGTTGCACAGGCCTAAAACAGAAATATTTCATGATATATTTTATGTCGGGTTTTCAACTACCCTCTGAGGGTATTTAAACTTATGTATTTGACAGCCACTTTTTTTTTACGTTTATTGTTTTTACCTGATTTTTTAATATGTATCATACTGTGATTTTTGATGAACTGTACTTAATCCAATTACAATTAATTTAGATATAAACATTAAGTGCGTTTTATGTGTGCAAATACTTGTTGTGGACACTTTCAGGGATAGTTCAACAAAAATGGAAATTCTGTCATTAATTACTCCCCCCTCATGTTGTTCCAAATCTGTAAGACCTTCGTTCATCTTCGGAACACGAATTAAGATATTTTTGATGAAATCTGAGAGCTTTCTGACCCTGCATAGACAGCTGACACATTCAAGGCCCAGAAAGTAAGAATATCGTTAAAATAGTCCATGTGACATCAGTGGTTCAATCGTAATTTTACGAAGCTACTTTTTGTGCACAAAGAAAACAAAAATAGTGATCTTATGTCTTATGCTTCATAACACTATATGGTTAAACCACTGATGTCACACGGACTATTTTAATGATGTCCTTACTACTTTTCTGGGCCTTGAACGTGTCAGTTGCATTGCTGTCTATTCAGGGTCAGAAAGCTCTCGAATTTCATCAAAAATATCTTAATTTGTGTTCCGAAGATGAACGAAGGTCCTACGGATTTGGAACAACATGGGGGTGAGTAATTAATGACAGAATTTTTATTTTTGGGTGAACTATCCCTTATCTCCATTATCTCCTTTTCCCCCCTCACGTCCATCACGTCCGTCCCGCCCCGGGGATGCCATCGAACCCTGGAGTGCCAGGAACACCCCTCATCCAGCGGGCACAAGGTTCCCTGCCGTCTTGCTCAGCCAGCTCTGTGTCCTTCTCCTGAGAGAAACTCAGTCTGGCTGCCATTAGCACACAAAGCACAGCTATCCATGCAGGCTTCATTGTAAGAGCCACGTGATCAATTTATTTTGAAAAATGAAAAAAACTTTTAGAAAAGTAAAGACATCAGGATTAGAATATCAGGATTAAACAAGCATGTTTTATCCTACCTGGTCATAAAAAGTGTGTCATTACAGTCTTGTGTGTGGAGTGATACTGAGCTGTTGTCCGTTTAAGATCTTGTGTTCTAGTTTTTTTCTGTGCTTGTCACTCCTAAAAATATCTGACTGGACATACAAAGCAGCTGTTCGTATTAAACAACCGGTCACACTATCACATTGAGATAAGACAGTGTGAGAGTTTTGTATATGTATTGTTGTTTATTCATTCCTGCTGCCTGTAGTCAGTTTAATGCACACTTGGTCTGAATAGCTAATATCTGATTTAGAAGCTTTCTCAATATTCTTAGGGGTATCTGCATATTTAAGGAAGGTAGAAGCAAATTACTGCCTAGTAACCTACTAAGACCCATTTTGTCTGTGATCTATTCATATAATTTATCAATACAGAGAATTGCTAGGATGAGAACAGGAGTAACTTCTGTATTATAATCATTGGGCGCCACCTTGTGGCTGATATCAAAGGCCATCCGAGAGGTTAAGAAAGAGATGAATAAAGTAAAATTATGGACATATGGGTTTGGTGGTTAAAAAAACTTTCATTTAGAAAGCATGCTTTATTATTTTTATTTTTTTTTATTATTTGTTTGACATTCTTTTAAAAACAAAACAAAAAATCCTTTCACTTAGATAACATTTTATTTTATTTCGCAATACATTCATAATAAGCATAATGTTTCTTGAGCAGAAAATCAGCATATTAGAATGATTTCTGAAGGATCATGTGACACTGAAGAGTAATGATGCCGAATGACAGCTTTGTCATCACAGGAATTCATTACATATTAAAATAGATTAAATTTGAAAATGGTTATTTTAAATTAAAAATAGTAATATTCTGAAATATGATTACAAAGTGTGGCCTTAGTGAGTATAAGAGAACTCTTTCAAAAACATTTTGAATGGTAGTGAATATATATTCCCACATTATTCACAAAACAGTTCTCTATAACAATAACAGATTTAATGGCCTGGCAGATTTTTTTATTATAACTATATTCAGATATAATTCTGCTGTTTGAAGCACTGTCAAGACTACCTCGTGTTTTGATAAGGTTAGCACAATAGAGCTCAACGGACATGGCAGTTTTATAATAATAATGCATTATATCGTTATATACCTATTACTGGCCCAATTCTCCAGGTCTTTATAAGGACTCTCAGAGTTAATTAGATGCTTCATTAAAACATGAAACCATTAGATATGAAGGGAGTTCTCCATTCTCTGCTCTTCCCATCTCTGTTCTGCTGTAAAAGGTCAGTGTTCATCTTACACAGCTCCCTGTGCGCTGCCTGACACTTCACTGGACTAATTGTATTACTCGTACCGATAATAAAATGCCAACATATTTTGTTTAAGAATTGTTTTGCGGAAATGCCATGACTATGAATAATCGTCCTCCTATTTCACCTTTGAATCAACAACATCTATCTACTACTGTGTTTGTTTAAGCGGATATGAGTAGAATGAACACATTAGGTATTGTAAGAGCAAGAAAAAACCCTATTAATTTAAATGGCATCAATAATTGCTTATAATGGGTTAGTCATACATATACAGGGGGTTTGTTAACCTTATAAAGGCCTCTAAATTATGAGTGTGATTGCTGAAAACTGTTGTACACAATCTACTACATGTTTTCTGTCATCTCATTGATAGTTTATATATATAAAAGGCATTTTAGTGTAATTCAGGTCTTTATGCTGTAAAATCTTTATTGATTTTAATAAAATAAATAGAGGAATACATTTTATAAAGCAAGATGAACACTTGCTGGACTGAAGCAACTTAACTTGATCATCCATACATCATTTCTTTGTATCACATGTATTTGTACATTTCTTAATCGTCACTGTATTGCATTATATGGCCTATAAATATATAACATTTTGTAAACTTAATTTTAAACAAAACAACCTTTGAGCTTTAAACCATAATGGCTATAAAAGGTAGATTTAGAGGAGCATTTTAGAGCAGTTTATGCTACAGAAGTTTTATTTTGTCAAACTTAGAGAGAAAACTGGAGCACTATATGTAAGTTAACTACACAGTAAATAATTATCCTCAGTTTGACAAGAAAACACTATATTTAGTACAGAGACTTAAAGGAGATTCATTCTATTGAACCAGTCAGCTTCTGCAAGCACAAGTAACAAGCATCTGCAGGTAAAGCCATCACTGAGATCATTCAGGGCACACTTACACTAATCAGTGTCAAAACGTAAACAAGTGTGCATTGGTTACCAGGGATACAAATGAGCAATCGGAGTTTTGACCCCACATTTCAGAAAGTACGAGGAGGAAAAGCCCTGTGAACAGCTTGAATGGTATAAGGCAAACCAAATAGGCTTATCTTAGCACTGCAGAGGTTGTAATATGTGCACTTAGAGTCATTTCGTGGCTGCTTGTTTGCAGCTCTAATAGGATCCCTCTGGAATTGGATTATACAGGTAATAGGGGAATAATACGGTGTGGGGTTTATTACGATTATGACAGCTTCGTTCGGGAGAGAAAAATATACAGTTACAGTTGAAAATGGGTTTTCATGACTTCCCGTGTTCAAAAATAAATGGTTTGAAAGCATAAGTTTGAATGGATATCATTGGAGGTAGAAAGTTGTCAGGCTGAAGTTTGAGGAAAAGTTCCCAAAACCTGTCAAAGTCTAACTTTCTCTCATTGAAGACGGCTCAGCTAAGCTAGTTAGCTCAAACAGGGTGCGCTACTGGATAAACACTAGCCGAATGACCCCTCAATCCCCTTAATCACAAATGGGGATGAAATAATGAAAATTAGGGAAATTTCATTGTGTGCCAGTGAAATTAACGTTTGATCAAATAACCTGTTCAGTAAGTTCACCTTCCATACGGCTAATGATTAGCTTCATGAAAGTCTCTGCAAACAATCACCTAGGAACTTTATACATCTGAGAGGCTTAGCCACATGATAAGATGACCACTTTTCTGAAATTAAAACCAGGCACATTACTACTTCTGTGCTTAATATATAATTGAAATTTTGAATTAAATAAATCTATGACTTTGGTTGTAACTATGAGGCCTTTATTTACATCCATGTATATAATATGTTCTGTTTGGCTTTGTGCTAGCAGCTTGACAGAGAGCTAACAGCCTCAATTAATTTTTTTTTTCTGTTATAACAATTTAAATAAACAAAATAATAAGGAATGGCATAATATATGGCATGATGTATTTTTTTATTTAAATAATAATAAGCATGTGCAATATCTAGCACATTAAGTATTATTTCACTTTTGACACATTTTCAGAGAAAGGACATCTCCACCTGAGGACGAGCCACAAAAAATGGGAACTGTCTCCAGAAAACAAAGATGTCTGGTCATCCTAACATATGACTACGAGGATGGCAACTGTGCTGGCTTTTAATGAAGATTTATGGCAGCGTGGCAGATAATTTCTCAAAGTCCAGATATTACGTTTTTATGAAAATCATTCGGAAGAAACATCATTCAAACCCTGGAGAGCAGAAGAAAATGAATACACTATAATTCTCTGGGCTGTTCCTCTGTATTTGGGGTATATTTATTACAGTTCATTAGGTGAGAGGCGTCTTGAGTGCAGGACTTACAAACACAGCAGATGAACACGCTGTGATAGATGTGGATGTTGCTTTAAAAGCACCGCTGGGTCATTGGATACACCGCCAGGATTTTATTGCTGGGATATGAGAGGCCATGGACAGATCTTCCTTTGGCCTTAAAGCACATGAATCATCATAAAGGAGAGTAACTGGGGATGGCCTGATTGACAAGCTGGAAAATTATTAGATTTTTTTTTTATGATGCCCCACAAACATTTTACAAATAAACTTTTACTTTCCTGTCAAACTGCAACCACAACGCATACGCCTGTAAAATATATACAGTATAGATCAATAGATAGACAGAATTACTTGTGCAACCACACATACCTCAAGTAACCTAACTAAAGCATGAAGGTAGTGTTTGTAGATGTTATTTTGCATGTGTAACACTGGGCTGTGTACAGATGGGACAGATACAGACAGTCCATGACACTCCTCTGATGCCACAGCAGGTCGTCCAAGCAGCCTTCACTTGATGGATGGCTTTTATTTTGCTGTCAGCCTTGAACTATTTTGGTGTTTATCTTATTAGCTTCTCCAGATACTCTGTCATTTATCTAAGCCAGTCAAGGCAGAGGAGATTTTACCATATGTATCATTTGATAATAATTTGTAATTAACTTTCAAAGATTTTCTGATAGTTAAAATCATTTTTATTAAATTTATAGGCCTAATTTTTTATTTGTATTAAGTCTTTTAATATTTTCAATATTTAATTGGACCCCTATTAATTTCAATGTTTAGGCAACACAGCTTTGACTTTGGTTTTATGGTTTAATGATATAGAATTAAAAATGTCCATTTTAAATATTTATTTTGTGGTGGATATCACATTTCTAAATGTTTTGAATCTAATGTCCAGATTCTTTGTTTTGTCAAGAATAATTTCACATAGGTGGCATTTTAGGCATTGTAAATACATTTAAATAATATTTTCACATTATTTTTCAAAATTATAGCTTGATTGGAAACGAATAAAAATATTTTGATATTTACTGTACACTTATTTAACACATATAACTGCATATATATATATATATATATATATAGAGAGAGAGAGAGAGAGAGAGAGATAAAGAAAGAGAGAGCGAGAGAGAGCGAGAGAGAGGGAGAATCGTACATATGTGACCCAGGACCTCAAAACCAGTCATAATGGGTATATTTGTAGCAATAGCCAACAATACATTGCATTGGTCAAAATTATAGATTTTTCTTTTATGCCAAAAATCATTAGGATACTAAGCAAAGATCATATTCCATGAAGATATTTAGTAAATTTCCTACCCTAAATATATCAAAACTTAATTTTTGATAAGTAATATGCCTTGCTAAGGACAACTTTAAAGGCGATTTTCTCAATATTTAGATTTTTTTGCACCATCAGATTCCAGATTTTCAAATAGCTGTATCTCAGCCAAATACAAACCATACAACAATGGAAAGCTTATTTATTCAGCTTTCAGCTTATGTATAAATCTCAGTTTCATAAAATTGAGCCTTATGACGGGCTTTGTGGTCCAGGATCACATATAATGTATAATACACAAATACAATATAGCTTATATATTTCTTCCTGAATTTTACAAAATAAATATCTATATTTAGATTTCTGGTTAACACTAGTGAACATTCAGTCTAGAGTCCAGAGTGAATTATATAATTTGAATTATATTTGTTTGCGTTTCAAGAAACTTGAGTGAAATTCAGGGTTGCCAGGTCTGCATAACAAAAACAGCCCAGTTGGTTCTCAAAAGTAGCCCAAACGTGTTCTGGGGTAAATTGGCACTCAAAATCGCTTCGAAATTGCATAATGGGGGGGAGGGGATCTCCTTCCAGGGGGTTCTACCTAGGATGAAATCATGATCCAGAGGGTGGGATGTTTTGTTTCAACCTGCATACTAAAAAACAACCCACAGCATCAGTATAAAAGTAGCCCAATTCAGCAGAAAACCCCCCCCAAAAAAACACATACTTGGCAACACTGGTGAAATTAAGGAAAATCTGTTGCTATTTCTTCCTCAGTTTTACAAAAAGTGAAACTAATAAAGTTTCTAGTCTTGTTTGTTTATCATTATGCATGTTATTAATTGGTTTTAAACCAACTAATCCACAAAGACTACACAGATTGCATTGATTTTGTGGAAAATGACATATCTGAGGATTTGTCTTAGTCTCTGATCGTTCAAACTTGTCAGAAGTTACATTAAGTAGTGAGCAGCTGTAATCTTCAGGCAGTGGAGATGCCTGAGGTCTGAGCATGTGTGAGAAAGAGAGAGGACAGCAGCGTCTCAGGAGACTATTTCTTCTTTGACAGATGAATCAAGTCCCAGCATCCTCTCCTAGGGCAGGACACACTCTCTTTGCTTGATGCCATCAGACTTTCTTGACCTTTGACACACACTCAGTCCATCTATTCTACCTCAGTTCTCCATTGAACACCCATAAGAGTGTACTTTCCCTTATCTTTTTTTTCTGGAGAAAGCAAGAAGCTTGCTGACTGTCTCCAAGGCCCTGTAATGCATCAGTGCACTGTGATGATCTCTGCCTGAGGTAAACGGCTGTGAAACGGCACTAAAACTCAAGAGATTGAGATTGAGATGCCTTTAGGCGAACAGTTTCACCCATACCCCAGGAGTCCCGTCACTTTAATTATTTTCTTTAGAAGTGTGCGCCAAGGGAAGGAAGCGCTTAAACAGTTCTTATTGCTGATTTTATTTTGCAGTACTGCATGTGGAACAACCTCGAATTAAATCGATTTTAGCTCAGTTACAAAGTAAACTTTCAAATGAAATCTTTTGGCAACAGATGGGTTTGATGCCTGAAGCCGCTCAGGAATCACAGGCTCAAAGTGACGCATCTGAGAGCGTGACATAACACAACAAATGCGACGTATCTTTCATTGGACAACCTCTCTTGATAACGTGAACATCTGTGTGCAATACTGTTAGCTGATTCATCATGATCAGATGATCTCCTAGTGGAAATAAACTACAGGGTAAATATAAGTCTGTAGGTATTATTATATAGAGCAGAATTCTCTCGATGAAGTTCTGCAGTGGAATTACACATCTTATTATGACAAAAACAAGAATTGTTGAATATTTACAGCACATCTTAAATAATCATTTTGCGATGGAAGTGATACAGTATATTGGAAACCACATTTTTCAATAGCTAGCATTTTATGTATCTTTAATACACACAATTACTGTATATAATCAGTGTTGCTACTGCTAATGTTAGTACAAAAACATTTTTGCTAACAGAAATAAAACTGAAATTAGATGAAAAAAACATTTAAAAAAAAGTTGAAATGTTTCCCAGGCAACTTACTGAAATAAAATTCAAGTTTATTTCTATAGCTTATGTATAAAGATTATTTAAAGGTTTTTATTTAAAGTTTAAATTGTACTAAAATTACTGAAACTAAACATAAGCTAAATAGAAATGCCCCAAAATTAATAAAAATAAACAAATAAAGCTAATAAACATTAAAATATGAAAATAAAAGCTCATTTTAAATATTAAATATGTTAAATATTAATATAATAGAATATATAATATAATAATACATCTAAAGTTGGTCATGACAAACTCTGCTTTTCTAGTTAAAAAATAGTTATGTGAAATTCAGTTGATTTCAATTCTACCATTTTACATTCAAATTGAAATTCTAAATTCTGTTTACTACCTCAGCACAAATTAAATTCAAATTTAGGAACTTAAAATGCATTCTAAGTTCAATTCTGAATGACGCACAACCCTGAATTGCTTACAATGACTGCTGCGATGACAGAATGCTTTAATCGGCACTTCTCACAATTAGTTAATCACAGCTGCTGAAATCGTCATCTTGATTATATTTTCGATTACTTGTGCAGTCCTACATCTGGCTATTTATCAGGTGAAGTTGCTGGCGTTGCGGGACCTGACAGGTCTACCCTGGAGCCACGGCCTGCTGTGTGGATAGCGGCCAAACAGCACTGCAGAGATTTGCCTTTAAAAATATATAAGAATGAGAGGATGGAGCTGCTCAGAATGGATGAGCGCGATCCTCCCTTATCTCCATCTTCATGACCATCCCTACAGCAAGGGCAGCGGCTGATTGTGATGAATGGATAAAGAAGCGATGACAAAAAAATGAGGTTGTCAAGCTTTTAGCAGATGCTGTGATCTATCTATGCCATCTAGGGGACAGCGGACTGCGTCTGGGATACTGAAGGTAAGCAAATCTTCTGCTTGCTCAAATGCTAAAAAAACTTTTATCAACTGTGGCTTTCTGCTGTAAAGACATGACAGATAGTGCTGGGAAGAAAACACTTTTTAGTAGCATAATAAAATTGAAACCCAATTTGTCTGACAGGCTCTGTACTGAAACAAAGATGGCAGCTCAATTAGTTTTTGAAATGAAATCTCTTCAAACACATCTGTGGATTTACAGATACAATGTGGATTGATGACAATATAATCCCTTATTTATTCCAGAAACAGGGCGTCCAGGCGGACAGGCTCACAGCTGCCTCGGTCAAAGCATGCATTCTCCCTTCGGGCAACGTCTGCCATGTCTGACTGCATATGTGGCAGGCACTGCCAGGGCTGATGTGTCAGTGATGAAATATAAATAAAGTAGAAGCCCAGAATAAACAGATTTTACCCAGCTGCCAATTAGCACTGGACACAAAACCAGAAGCCTGAGATTGCAAGTCAAAAAACTTGCATGTTGTTCCAAATACATTATTTCCTCTGAAGAATGTGAACAACTTAACATCCAAAATCACCAGGTCTTTTCAAGGTTTGTATCATTAGCATTAGTAGTGGGGACTGTTCAGAAACTCTTTCTACATGTTATATCAATACGACAAGTGACTGTTTTTATGAGTGAGTCAACTGAATCAGTCAAAAGACTTATGATCAACCATTTATTAAGTCACTGATTCATCCACTCAAACAATGATTCATTTGTGACTAAATCTATTAATTATTTCTAAAACCAAAACCAAGACACCAGCACTTTGCTTCTGCTGCTTTGTTTGGAAATATTTTCAATGGCAGTGTATAAACACACAAAATTACTGGCAATATTGTGTCTAAAATTGTGTCTCTTATTGTTTTATATAATCAATATTGCACAATAGTTTTAAATTTGCAGTCTGTAAATATTTTGTGTCCAAAATTGACAAAATTAATGTAATAAGCAAGTACACCATGAATCCATTTTACAAACCGTGTTTTTGGCTTGTCCTGAATCCCTATGCTACACCTATAATAAGTGTTTATATTCAGACTATTTTAGACTGGTTCGAGTAGGTACCGCTGCGAGTAGCCCGGTCCCTGCGTGATTCGTCATAAAGAGAAGTAGCTCCAGCTACAATGTTCTTCTGCAAGACACACGCAGTTCTGTTTATTAACCTCTAGAGAGACAAAAGTTGCGGACTGCAGCTTTAACTGAACATTTTTGAATAGCAAGAGGCTGTTCAAACAGAACATTGTTTTTTTTTCGCAACCAACTGCTTTTGAATTGTTTTTGGGTCATTCCACCGAATGGGTGCCTTTTGACTCCAAAACGCTTCAAAATTCTTTTTCATTTTCTATCTTTTTTAAAGACTGAATCTAGTAGTAGGCTACACATATTTAACTATTCAAAATCTGTATTGGTCCATCTCAGGTAAAGGTTTATTTAATTTTTTACACAATTTTTAAGTGGAAGATGGATGCATTTTTCTCAGTCCTGTTATCAAAACTCTAATGTCTTTTAAAAAGCATGTTTAAAATTATGTCAACAAATTCCTTCATTTCCCCGTCAGGCAGGTGTTTATTTTAAAGAAATTGTTGGTTTCATGGTAAAAAAATATTATTTTTTATCATAAAAAGTCACTATTTATCTACACAATGTGTATTTTTCTAAACACACACCCATTTTTTAATTTTAAAGGCGACTCAAACCTCAAGCTTATCAATTTTCTATGATGTAATTTATTAAACAATAGGATAAATTATGGACCAAACTTAATTTTAAAAATAGTGGTTTAACCTTATTTTTTTAAAGAAAAAATGATTTAGTAACAGGAATGAAACTGGTAACAGGAAGGAGTATCCATTATATTAGTATACAGGTATGACTACACATGTGAGGGATTAATGGCCGCATATAGTGAAAGTGTTTAACATTGTGAGCTGACATCACTGCTAAAAAAGGCCAAATCATGTTTCTATTTAAATCTAGTGGTCTGCAGAGGTTTTTGTTGGGGTTGTGTTTAGGGGTATAGAGGACAGGTTATAAGATAAGATATAAATAACTTAAAAAATGATAAATATTCAATTAAAATTAATATTAAAGATAATAAAACGACTGAGTGAAAACCAGGGGACATGACTAAAATGTGTATTTTATCCAAAATGTTATAAATTTATTTTGAAATACATGTATTTAAAGCACAGATGGGAAATGGAGGTACACAAAAATGCAAAACAAAAACGATTTCTGAAGGATATTTTCAGCGTTTTAGGTAGTTTTTAATATATATTTTTTAAATTATATGTTTTAAATTTGCAGTTAGATTAATGTGCAGGACACTTTGCTTAATAATAAAATGTATTTTGTAGTTAATTTTTATGCATGTTTGTAGCTATAATGTCCTGGGGACAGAAATGGCGCCCATGCGGTGGAAGGGCCCTTTTATATATAAACATGCACTTTTGAATGTTGCACTCATGTATTTTGTAGTGCCTTGAATATGACATGGTGTTCTAAAAATGCAGCGCTTAAGTTAAAAGTAATTTAACTTTTAAAAAAACATGTCTCCAGACCTAGCATTTTTTCTTCGCAGAACGTAAAAATGTGTTTGTGGTGTAATGCTGGATTGTGCACATTTGAAAAATCTGAAAGGCAGATATATCCTTACGATGATAACACACTCTTATGTGATATTGGTTTAATATCTCTTGCATTGACCACTTTCACTGTGTCTTTTGGTAGCCATGGTCGCTATAACTGAAAAACCTGAATTAAAAAAAAAAAGTTTTGGAATGACATGAGAATTTTAATTTTCAGGTCAACTATCCCTTTAAAAGCATGACCAAAATAGAATGCGGATGGCTCTAAATTCTGATTACAGATCATATATCAGGGCCCAGAGCTCACAGCAGCAGGTGCACAATGCAACCACGGTTTAGTTTTGGGACCAATACCATTTACACCATTAAACAACAGGTGATAGCCAAGGGACATGGTTTGTGACATATCTGGCCCAAATAAAATAAAATGAGATGAGCGATAAGTAAAGGGCAAATGTAATGAATCATGCAGGACAGGTAATTCATCCTAACTCTATGGGCCATGCTAATGAACACAGGGAGGCCACGCGTCCCAGTAGACCTCTGCTTTTTATGAGCATTCCCACCATCTTCATCTCTCTCTCATTTCCTTCTTTTAATGGGATTTGTGGCTCCCATATCAGAGCTCCCATGCTGAACCTCATATATGAACATACGTATAATAGACCAGAAATATAGTGATCAATAGAGCTATTCAGCAATTTTCAGTCCGAGTGGGTTCTGTGTGGGAGTCTTTTTCTCTCCTAACTAATGGAATCCAATGAAATCTATTTCCATAGATACCTTGAGTCTTAGAAACATTACCTAAAACTGCAGCATTTTCTCTAACAACATCTTGAGACTTCAAGAAACTAGTAGAAATAAACTTCAGACATAAAAGTATGTCAGAGAGTTAGTCTTCACCAGATATAATAATTTGAGATTTCACACAGCTAAATAAGGAGGCACACCATCTAGACCTTAATGTAGGTCAGGGAACCAAACTGATGCTATATCATACTGAACCAGTTCATTATAAACTACCATTCAAAAGTCTGAGGTCAGTATGATTTAAATATATATATTGTTTTTGAAAGATGTCTCTTATGCTCACTACGACTGGATGTATTTAATCAAAATATTTTAAAATGTAATTATTCCTGAGATTTCTATATATATTATTAATGTTGAAGACAGTTTAATATTAATATTTTTGCTTAGCATTTTTGTACAAAACCTAAATACATTTCTTTCCCAAAGAACAGCATTCATTTAAAACAGATCTTTATCTTGATTTGTAATCTCTAACATTACAAATGTCTTTAATGCAGTCTTAGAGGTTAATGCATCCTTGCTGACTAAAAGTATTAATTTATTTAAATACAATTTTGATTAACCTCAAACCTTAGTATACATATGCATATTAAATTATGATATTATATTAATGAAATGGAAACAGCAGCTACAAAGCAAGCGTGTTTGCACTGAAAAGAATGACAATAGGTGCATCCCGATTTGCACACTTTTGCACTTCTCGATTCCATTTTCTAGCATAAATAGTGAGAGTAGTGTGAATATTCCAAAAAGAAAAAGTGCATTTAAAATACCTGGATATGTCATTTAGGAAACAACTAATGCCTTTAATTTAAAGACTCAAGGCAAAGCATTTGAATGTTTTTAGCACCTGGTTAACCTAAACTGATGATTTTTGCGTTGAATTATTGTGTTCCTGAGAGACACTACGCCCGCTAATTGTTCAGCGCTGTGCAGCAGCTGATCAAGCACTTGCTCAAACAACCAGCAGACAGCCCATGATTGTCAGTGTAGATGTACTGTCACACTGTTATAAAATACAGATGACTTTATAAACTGCTTAAAATACACTATAAAGGCCAAGGCACGCAATCAAGACGTTGACGACTTGAAAAAATGAGAAAAAGGCATTTTGTAAATTGCCAACGAACAGAATAGAGACCTGGTTATGTCATTTCTTCAGTTAGTGACAGCTGGAATAATGAGGTGTTACCTTGTCTATTTGGTATGCGTTCTAACCTTTTCCTCACTCTCCATATTTCTCTCTCTCTACCCTGTGGCTGTTTTAGGAAAGTAGACACCATTTCACTTATGCAGGGTCCATTTCCCTAGAGCCATTGCCCTCTTATGACAACTGAAATTGTTATCGGGAGGAATCTAGTGAAATATTGAGCCGTAGAATGGTTTGCACAGGAATGTTTTTATCCCTTTTTAATACTTTTACATATTAGCGCTCCACCATGAGAACTTGACCGAACTGCATGAAGAATATCTAGGCCTATATATAGACAGGACATCCATGGTGAGGGGTTGACTGACAAACTCCCTGGCCACCGCTTCACTCTGTGGACCTTCTGCATAAATATTTAGTGCAGGAGAGATGGAGAGCCAGGAACTGCAGTCTGGTCATATCGATTTCATCTAAGTCTTGCTGCTGGGTGAGTTTCTCCGCTTTTTTCAGGATGAAATCATGCAAAATCTGAGATAAGTTGGAGGCCCTAGGGTTAGGTCACATTTCCATGCAAGCATCTTGAGGATCCATTGAATTATGCAAAGATGTGAATGAATATCATAGAAAAACAATCAATCATAAATAGTAATAATAAGTCACGGCAATAAGTGCAGAGGTTCATTAAATGAGAAACGACTGACTGTGCCATGAGAGTTCAGCAAAAGCAACTCAAGCAGAAAAAGGAGAGTCATGGGTATAGTTTGCTAACAGCAAGCTAGTTTACATTCATATACCGTACGAAGGCTGAACAAATGAATATGATGATGACTCCTCACACACATCAGGATAATGTCTTTAGAGATGCAATGTTGTGTACAAGTTATGAAGTTATAATGAAAATGGGCTCTCTTTCTGATTAACATAGGCTATTTGAAGATTGTGATTTTTTTTATAATGCAATCCAACACCAAGGTTTCTCAAGAGCCCAAACTGCATCAGGAACTTTTTTTTTTAATCACCCAGAAATAACATTATTTCAATTTTCCATTGACATTGCTCCATCTCTGTTGTCAATACTCATTTAGAAGGTCTCGTCAGACCACCGACACACTACCAACACTAAGAGTTGATTAACTAGATGTTAGCATGGAAGGTACTGACATCCAGAAATAGCCTCCATGCCTCATTTGTACCTCTGGAAATTTCATTTACCCCTTTTCTCCTTGCATTCTGATGTGCTAATTACTTAATGACTTAATAAATGATCTTTTCTCTGCTCACAACCCATCATTGCCCCCCTCCTTCCTCAACAGACCCCAGATGTTGGACCACTGAGACGCAGCTGCTGTATTCCCTGCCTGAGAAACGTTTTAATGATGAACCAAGGGGCGGATTCCCCAGATGATCCGCTGCTCACTACACTCATGTTCAACACGAACCGAAGGTCATTTGATAGAGAGATGGAAGAGAGACAAGAAAGAAGAGGAATGAAGGAAAGTCTCTACATCCATAAGTCTGGCTAAATCCTCTCCACTTCTCTCTCCATCTCTATTTCATTCGTAGTCTTGCAAAGCCATAGTTTTTAATGTCTGGTTCAAAGACTATATTCTAGACATCATATTCTATAATTTTTTTTACCAGATATATTCCACTCTGAATCACCAGTGTGTGATGCTATAAATGCACATGCTATAAAATAAATAAAACCCTTACCTTACTTATGAGTTCTTTATAGTTCACTTGGCAGCTATCTTGAATAACAGCCCTGGGAGGCTATTTTCAATGAAAGCATTAGGCTTACAAGTACAGCTTCACCTATTTAAATGGGGGAAGACCGAAATGTCCAAAACAGTTTGTCAAGATTATATTTCAGTAACATATTACAAATTAATCATGTTATCAAAAATTCTGACAGCATGGTACAATATTTTTTGCTTCTTCTACTGAAATGATACTAAAACATACCTCACCATTTGCTTTTTTTCACGCTCCCCTGCGTTCCCTCTTATTGACTGTGCTGGATCAATTAACACAGAAACAGTAACATGGAGTGTAAAGTCTGCTGGAACTGCAGAAATTGTGCTGAGTTTAGTCTATGAAGTCCAGCCGGGTCATATCAGGCTATGAGTTGTAGTGTCTTACAGAGCAGCAGGTCTGGTCCCAGCTGACCACGCAGCCTGTACCTGCTTCAACTGGGCTCATTATTACTGGACTGTAGCTCTGGCTGGAGGGAAAGGGCACAGCAAGCTTTGGTCTTTCCACGACAGCAGAGCATTAAATCCAGCGCTACAGCCATTCAAACAGTATTAATGCCTGCACACAAACAAATATTTGTTCCCCACACACCGCCATAATGAGAAAACACATACATGGAAAGCAATTATTGTGAACAACTGAGAACAAGCAGTCCTAGAGAATGATGTTTCTTCTAAAGAAGTTAGTAGTTCTCAGTAGAGACAGCAGTTTTAAATCTGAAAATGAAAATATATTTCTATATTTCTGCAGCATCTTGTACATAATAACGTATTGACAAAGTTTTAAAATGATCGTAACAATATCAGAGACCAAAGTATGAATGAATCTATGTTAGTTTCAATAATATGTCAGCATATGGCAACTGTAATATATTAGTGTATCATACTATTACTATTGCTCATACTTTGGGTTAGGGATGTCAACATACCCTAGCAACACTCTGAGCACATTAGCAACCATTAGCAAACACCTACAATACCCAAATATTGTTTTTACCATTATTTACGTAGTGTTAGCATGGACAAAGTTTTCCTGCAGCAAATGTCAAATTTAGATCACTCACTTACACTTAGACTACTGTGTTAATAATTTGACTCTATGTGTGTGTATAAAGACTTGGTAATGGGGAGCATTCTGCTAAGAGTAAATGAAAACAAAAGAAGATATCAATTACCTTAGATAAAAATCTTTCTTCAATTTTGTGTTGTTTGTCCCCCAATTTGTTTTCTAGATATCAGATAACACAGTTTGACTCCATTTGCAAAATCTAAAACCAATTTCAAACTAATAGAAAAAGTTAAGAGCTATATCAGTAGGCGCAGGTGTGGGGCCGTTCTCACTGGCAACGATTTGCAGTAAGAACATCTAAAAGAACAGCAACCTGGTGACTTTTAGTGATAAAATCACTCAATTGTGCTGGTTCATAAAGATATTGGGCCTCACAACCTTTCAGACAACTTGCTCAAAGGTAACAGGATCGATCTGTTTGCTTTTGCCCTCCAGCACTCACAGGGGGTCATTTCATTGAACATACTCACCTTTACAGTAAATCTCAAAATCTTCCAGTCTTCTCACTCAATAAATCCTGTGACCACAGGACCAATGTTAACACTGAATATAGCTATTCAATACACATTCTTCTTACCTAAAAAACAGGGACGTGACTGACAGGCTGAATGTATATAAAATAGACTTATCAAAGCAGAATTATTAATCATATTCTGCCCTTCCCTGTGTCAGCAGTACAAACTGCCACACAAAGATGGACACTCAGTTTAATAGGAAAGCAGCAGTGCACCCACAGCCCACACCAATCTCACATCACCACCTGCATTTCACATCAGGCTGCAGAAAAATATCATGCAACATGATAAGTCATTCAATTTTGGAAAAGAAGCACAAAGATTAACCTGTTGTCTCAGTGTATGTAAATTTGTACAAGACAGAATTCAATTTCACACATGGAGTGAACCAACCACTCAGCGTTTCTCTTTTCTCATACAGCAGTGGAACTGTAATACGCAAAATCCTCCACCAAATTATGCTTGTTGACATTATTAGGTGAACAATAATACTGACGTAATGTTTATGCTGAGCTGTAAAGGCTACAACTCTCGTGAGAAATGCTACACACGTATTTTGCAGTGGTGGGCAGTAATAAAGTTTCACGATGCTCTAAACTATACTTATCAGAGTTTTACTCCACTACATTTCTGAAAACTATGTCAGACTGAGCTCTAAGTTATTTAAACTCTATCCTGTCTGAGTGGAACATTAGACCTTTCGGATTTAAATAGGTATTTTCATCATGAAGATTGAGTAGAATATAGCCTTTATAAAAAGTTAATAAAAATAAATAGAAGAGGTAGAGATAGGCATTTCTTTTCTAATGCAGAAATACACAGGGAGGAATTGAAATCCATCCAACAATAACCACCTCTGCTGTTTGAAGTCTGGAAAAAGACCCTACAGTATCCTCAAATGTAGCCAAGTCTGCACAGTGACTTCTTCACTTGGCCAGAGTCTCAGCTGTGACTACACATTTTATTAGCATGAAGCAATGAAACTTCGTGTTTTATGAAGGCAGAGGCTGAGGAAGCACACGAATAAGAGTATTTAGAACAAAAGCTTAGGGATAGTTCATTCATAAATGAAACTTTTGTCAGCATTTCACGTTCATGTTATTCCAAACCTGTATGAGCTTCTTTCCTGTGTAGAACAGGAAATAAGATATTTCAAAGAAAGCTGTGGTCCAAATGATCTAATATTTAGATAAAACAAACATTAAGAAATGGAAGTTTTATTTTATAATTTCATTATAAAGAAATAAAACAAAAAGACTAAGTTCAGTATCCTTTTAATTATTAGTAAATAATTTTCCTTTCTTGAAAATACCTGGGTTGAATTTGGATTTTGAGACAAAATACATTTATATGCTGAGCACATTGGTGGTTCATCCACTAATAAAATGTCTGCAGAGACTTGTCTCAAAGGTGTACATCACTTTTGCTTCAGTATCATACGTCTGTCATATTATCAAAATATCTGACATATTATCAAAAGCATTTTACATAACAGTGCTCTGTAAAGGGGGTCTCCCATGAGCAAAGTCATACATTTCTCATCTTCACAACCACAGAGAGAAGATTTTGTCTGCAAAAGAGAAATCCTTTTGATTATCGAGAGCAGCGACAGGGGAATTGCCATTGCTTCATTGTTTTCCTGCTTTTCTCTACACCAGAACATGTGCCAACATGCAAACAACAGTCAAGCTATGCTGCGAGCGTGGCATGGATCCATTATCCTGACAAATCAAACCCGTTTGACAGCCAGCAAGTCACACAGATTGAGTCTGAGAGCGAACGATAGAGGACCTTGGAGAGGTTCTTCCCCCCTGTTTTTCTGCATTCAGAAGTCTGTTTAATCTACCCCACCTTTGAGGACACAAAGTGAGCCAAAAGAACTCTTCAAAAGCCACAATGTTTCTGCCAGGGTCCCTGAGGGCCAGACGGCCATTCGTAGTGTGAACGTGGCCCGTGAAGGAAGAGCTGTGTGTGAATTAATGAGAGGCTGACAGCGAGATCGTGCATACAGAGAGGGCCTGTAGAAGCCTCATCTCTGGATCTGCGCTAGACAACAGCATCCTTGAGAAGCCGCTCAACAGTCAGTTCCTACCATTAGTATTTCCTGCTCCCCGCTTGCTGTCTGTATGAATAAATCATGGGTTTGGACTGGAGTACGCATTCACAGATTTTAAATTATCAGACTGTTGCACAGGGTTTGATGTGCACCTTCATCTCCACTACTTCAGTTTCTTCCCCCGCCTGGACATTCATCAGACAGCGTCTCTCTTTTTTTAATCACACGGCAGAGCATTTCACGGTCATTTCTGGTCATGCTTGACTAAACAACTTTTATTTGCTGTATATATTTTACATTTCAGATTTATCTTGGTTGCTGCGTGTTCACATGAGAAAATGTGACTATTTTATTTATTTATTTATTTATTTAGTCATTTAGCAGACGCTTTTATCCAAAGCGACTTACAAATGAGGACATAAGAAGCAATCAAAACCAACAAAAGAGCAACAACGTGCAAGTGCTATTACAAGTCAAACATTTTATCTCATGATGATTTCATATGAATTCGTAACAATTAGATTTAAAATAATACAAATTCATATTAATTACCCCCCAGTACAGACACTGATACTTTCAATATATCCGCATTCATGCTGCCGTGCGCATGTAAGAAATAATGTAACATCTATATAGGTGGAGCTGGGGAAGATGAAGGGTTTCAGAAGTGCACTGCAACTGCTACAGCAAGCACTAGCCAAGTATTTGAATGTTGAGCAGCGAGCTCATTGGTTGCTGATGTGAGTATTGATGTGATTATATTAGATTGAGTTTCATATCAGACCTAGAGTTTCATGACAGAACTTTGTATTTATCTTTAACTAAAACTAAAGCTATTAAAAATCTTTTTTTTATAGCTTTAAATAAATTATAAAAATTATTAGATGAAAAACTGATGTAATCAGTTTAAGCTGAAGTTACTAATAGTTAAACTGAAATAAAAATAAATTAAAGCTAAGTAGATATAAATAAAAAAAACTACAAAAGCAAATAACAAAACTGGTAAAACTTAAACTAAAATTAAAATAACTGAAAATATAAATATAAAAGTTGATTAGAAAAAACAAAAAACAACTCTAGTTTAACTCTATATAAATTCTATAAAATCTACCATTACATACTTACATCTGCATTATTCTGTCTCTTAACCATCTAATGTAATGTCTACACAAAAGAAAATATTTTTAAAAGCTACGTGAACCATTCATTATGATTCATTTAGACTACCACGAGTGACCTTTGACCCTATATGCCTTCCTATCTTCTATATGCTTCCTCTTATATATATATATATATATTTATTCATGACAACATTGGCTGGTTGCATAAACTTAGACTAAAAGTTAGTCAACAAATTATTTTCTCCCAGATTGGTCATAAGTTTTTAAAACCAGTTGCATGAAAACAAAAATTGGTCTAATTTGTATCCGAAAAGTAAGACTGATTACCATTTGGTTAACTGCTAGTTAGTCAAACTGATTGTTAAGGCACATGGAGCCTAAGTTTATGCAACTGACCCCATAAATTCTACATCAGTTCTGGAATTTGCCATGATCTTCTGTTGAATTGGACACATAACTTTCTTTTCTTTTTGTCAAAAAGAGCAAGATACAAAGCTGAGAATGATTATATTCTTGTTTTGAAGAAAAATGAAACATTGATCTTTCCTTCTTTGTGATTTGAAAATGCACAAATCAGTGGATTGGATGAGAATCAGTATTGTAATTGTGCCTTTATTTAATATTGGTTGTCTGTGAACTTGTGAGAACAGGAAATTTCACACATCTATTATTCAAATGGCTGAAAAAAAACCATAAAGCACCTCTGAGTGCCAAATTCAGTTCTTGCATGTACAAAATTAGGGTATGAATATTTAAAATACAATTACAAATAAGTAATGTAATAAGAGCATAAATTAAAAACACCTAAATAACATTTGAAAAGATTTAAAATGACATTGCTTCTATAGATTTAGCTTAAAGTACTTTCTTCTTGGTAAATAACATAACATAAAAAGTAAACTTTATCAAAGTGAAAGAGAAAAAAACTGAATAAAATACATTAATATTGAAACCATGGATGTGTATAAAAATAAAAAAGCCTGCAGTGACTAGTGCTTTTCAATTTAGCTAATATTTCACAAATAAGATTAAGTAGAAAAATCCCTCTGAGGAACAAATTAGCATCACAATGATCTTCTAATCATTTTCCTATTCCCACCCCCTGAATTCACAGATGTATTTTAATCACTGTTTGTGTGATTAATGTAATTGAACTTTTTCATATCCCAGAGCCTAGCACACATTCTCACACATGACATTTAGGCACTATAAAAGAACAGCTGCTGAAGAGAAATGGTGTGCTGACCCAGTTTGACTCGAAACGATTCAAACCTTTTCAACTGAGAAACTTGAGGTCAGACATAATAGAGCCATTTAGGTGCAGTTTTGACTGCTCTTTGGGAAATCTCTGAAGAGGTTGTGCTCTGATGCACAGGAAAGGTATTCGATGACAGAAATCTTTTACGAGAGCGCTGCGCTCTGGGAGTCTGCTTTAGAAATGACCTGGAAAAGGGCACCAAAGTGCATTGAAGACATAAGCGTGAATGTTCAAATCCGGGCAGAGAGCTACTTTTTGGTTTTTATAAATGTGGATAAATATTTAAGCATATAAACATGACACTCATTTCACTTCGATATTTTCAATGTATTTTTGAGTGAAACAAGATATTCAATGAGAAATAAGTATAAGGCAGGAGAGATGATTTTATCTATAGGCTATGAAGGGATACACCCGAAGTAAATTAAAAATAAAACACTAAAACAGTCAATTGTGTGAATTTAGATATACAGGATGAAAATGATTCTTTGTTCATTACATTTAACATTGTTATTTATTGTTAGGGCAAATAATAGGCTACTGTATACTGTAAAATAGAGAAAATGAGAATTGCACAGTTAAATATAATTGTAAAAAAAACTATTTTTTAGATTATATGTAACAGTGTTATTAAATTAGTGTTTTTAAATGAGCATTAGATTACAGCAAAAAAATTTAAATATAAAAACAGGGAAAATAAGAACTGCACAATTAATTTACCATATAAAATGATTAACTTTTTTAGATTACACGTTACGGTGTTATAAAATTAGTGTTTTTAAATGAGCATTAAATTACAGCAAAAACATGTAAATAGGGAAAATGAGAACTGAACAATTATTAATAATTTATTGATTATTAATTTACGATATAAAAAATTATTACCTTTTTTAGATCACATTTAACAGGGTTGGTAAATTATTAATGTTTTAAGTGAGCATTAGATTATAGGAAATAATATCTAAATGTAAAAACTGGGGAAATGAGAATTGCACAATTAAATATACAATATTGGCTATATATATATATATATATATATATATGCATACTCTCACGGTGCACACACACGAGGAGGACACAGGAACACGCAGACGAGGATATAACTTCAAATAATAGTCTTTACTGATGACATCAAGGCAGGGCAAGACAAGGCAGGGCAGACACAGACAGGAACACCGGGGAATAACGAGTAGACCAGATGAA
This sequence comes from Barbus barbus, assembly GCF_936440315.1. Lineage (NCBI taxonomy): Eukaryota > Metazoa > Chordata > Actinopteri > Cypriniformes > Cyprinidae > Barbus > Barbus barbus. Next base: position 17,935,786 of record NC_136722.1, on the reverse strand, counting down.
ACCAAACTGAACAGATAGGACTATAAATACACAGGTAAATGATAGATAATGAGACAAACACAGCTGGACAAGAATTAACTAATGATTACATTTAACAAGGACAGGAAACAAACCAAATATGGACACAAGAGGCGGGAACACAGGACACATACGACAGAGGACTGACATAACTCCCCCCTCCCGAAAGGCTCGTCCCGAGCCTTAACAGTTTCATCAGGGAGGGGGGGGGGTGGGGGGGGGGGGGCGCTCTGGAAGCCCCTCAGGACAGACACGGACTGGGACACAGGACGGGGACCTCCAGAGTGAAACAGACAGACGGAGGCCAAGGCAGAGCTGGGAGCTCAGGAGGCCATGGAAGATGGTCTTCAGGGCCTTGGCCTCAGACCCCTCGGCCCCTACAGCTGGATCCCTTTTACCCCCCCCCCCCCCCAAATTTCCCTGGGGAAGTTAGGGGGTATCAGGAGCCCTCCGGGGCTAGACACACAGTACAGTACAAAACAGGACAGGAACAGGACTGGGACAGGACAACCCACAGGAACAGGAAGCCCTCCTGGGCTAGCTCGGAAGCGGAGGCTTCTCCTGGGCATGACAAGGAGTCAGGGGCCCTCACAGGGTCCCTTAGCAACCGCCTCCACTTCCACGACAAGGGGGCAGGCGGCTGGAAATGGCCTCCGTGGCCACTACAAGAAAAGCCGCCTGCCCAGACGAGTCTCCGTGAACAAGACCGACATGACATGATTAAAACTGTTCCTGTGGGCACAACACAAAACCGGCACTCCTGGCCGGAACATGGATACAGCGGCAGCCGGCAGGCATGAGTCAGCGGCGATCCGGCGGGCTTGACTCAGCGGCGATCCGGCGGGCTCGGTGAGCCGCGAACGGCGGCGTGATTCGGGGGAGCCGCCGACGGTGTGTTGGCTTTCCCCACAGATGGCGGACTTGGGTGAGCCGCGAACGGCGGCGGATAACTCCCGCGATAGGCATGCTGGAGGGCTCGCGGCCAGCGGACTTGCGGCGATCCCGCCAAACTCCCACGCCGACTTGCAGTGGGCTATGGCGGGATCACGAGTGGCGACTTCCATGCCGCGGGACAAAATAAAAACTAGAAAAAACGAACTAAACAAAACGAGGTGAAGGAGCGCCGCTTACTGTTTGAAGGTCTGGTCTTCTGTCATGGTGCACACACGAAGAGGACACAGGAACACGCAGAGGAGGATATAACTTCAAATAATAGTCTTTACTGATGACATCAAGGCAGACCCAGACACAGACACAGACACAGACACAGACACAGACACAGACACAGACACAGACACAGACACAGACACAGACACAGACACAGACACAGACACAGACACAGACAGGAACACCGGGGAGTAACGAGTAGACCAGATGAAACCAAACTGAACAGATAGGACTATAAATACACAGGTAAATCATAGATAACGAGACAAACACAGCTGGACAAGAATTAACTAATGATTACATTTAACAAGGACAGGAAACAAACCAAATATGGACACAAGAGGCGGGAACACATGGCACACACGACAGAGGACTGACACATACGCTGTCATATTTATATATATTAGTGCTGTCAAACGATTAATCGCGATTAATGGCGTCCAAAATAAAAGTCTTTGTTTACATAATATATCTGTGTGTACTGTGTATATTTATTATGTATATATAAATACACACAAACACAGTATATATTTTGAAAATATTTACATGTAATTATATGCATATATTTATATTCATATAATTTATATTATATATAAATATAATTAATATATAAATATAACATGTTTTCTTCAATATATACATGCATGGGTGTGTATTTATGTATACATAATAAATATACACAGTACACACACATGTAAACAAAAACTTTCATTTTGGATGCGATTAATCGCGATTAATCATTTGACAGCACTAATATACAGTATATATATATATACATATATACACATGCAAAATTGATATAAAATATAAGTAAAATAAAAAAAATTTAATGAAAAAAGGATAATAATAAAATAATTAAAATTGGAATAAATGAAATTGCTGATATTTTTAAATCAGTAAATATCAGCATTATCTGCACCTGCAATACTGTATTGTGGAGGGGACGAGTTCAAAAATATGAAAACTTGTTGATCATATGAAAAGGAAGTTAGTGAGTGTATAGTGATTAATCATTCATGATAAGCATAGGAACATGTTTTATAAAAATAAAATTTAGACTTCATCTTGACAGTTCTCTGTTGAATTGTACCAGGGAGCTACATTTCTGTTCATGAAATTGTATTGAAATAACATTTTTCTTTTGGATAACCACTGCAGTGTGTGCAGCCTCCAGTGCTTTTGATTCATAATGCACATAGAATCGTGACAGAATGTTTCCCTACTGTATATCTCGCTTTCATTTGGCATTTGTACTTGTTTAAATGTTCTTTTGGGTGCGCGCGTGTCTTTGTATGCTGTGGCATGGTGGAGATAAGCGGTGAGCTGTGGTGGGCTTACTGAGCTGTGGGGTGGTAGGGTGCCAGTGTGCCACAGCGGACAGCCCAGCATGCCAGTGCTGCTCCCTCCCGTACGTCTGACTGGAGCCAGTCACTGCGGGTCACTGGCGTCTAATCTGTCACTGAGGGCATCTGGCTCCTGCCGCAGAGAAGCACATCAGCAGATGGCTCTCTCTATGAACTGGCAGTAACAGAGAGAGAGAAGCAAAATCAGGGAGGGAGTTTAGTTGCTGTGTTTCTGCACTATCAGTCGACTATCGGCATGATTCGAAAATCCCGATTCGACTATGAAAATCCTTAGTCGGGGACACCCCTAATAAATATATACATGTAAATGCATGTATATATTTTCAAAATATATACTGTATGTGTGTGTCTTACATGTACACAGCACACACACATACACACACACACACACACACACACACACAAATACACATATTATATAAACAAAAACTTTTATTTTGGATTTATTTTGGATTTAGTGCTGGCAATTAATCATTGCCAGCACTAAAATTAATATAATATAATTAATACAGTGATTACAATTAGAAAGACCAAAAATTATATTATTATTAAAAAAAATTTTTTTGCATCATTTAATTGAATTATGAATTACTCATTAATACTGCAAAACATGTGGAATACCTTATTTTTTTTGTTTAAAATTCTATTTTAAATAAATATACTTTCAGTCCACTGTATTAAATACTTCCATATTTACTCAATTTAATGTATCATTTATTAAGTCTAAAGGCTCGTTCACACCAACTATGTAATTATTATGTAATTATATTAGTGTCCACACCAACTGACAGATTAGTTTTGTTGAAGGTGGATTCTTATTGGCTGTCCTTTTTTTTGTCATTCATCAGCTGGAAAATATCCTTCTGAAAATGATTCCAATGATATCTTTCCTCTGTCTTTATCATTATAGTTGTATGGACTTCCCTATTCTTATATAATTAGAATGATTAGTAAAACTTTCTAGTTATAGTTATTGTCCTTGTAATAAACTGGCCTTAACTTTGAAGTGGCACCTGGAGTGGCCAATCACATTTTAGGGGACACACCCCTGCATTAGAGAAACTCTCTGGATAAAAAGGTTTCTCATATCCACGTAAAATATGAATAAGTGACATGATAAACAGGCAGATCCCTCACAGAAGTCACTGTGACGCTAACACTCTGCCAAAGTGACAGTGAAATAATTACGGTCAGGCCCGAGGGCTTTGGCGATAGTTCACAGTAAGTGAACACTGAACAGAAGAATAAATGTGTATTGCTGAACATTCATCCGTCTCTGTGGGAGATTGATTACTATGGCTTAAAGGTAAGAGGTTTTTATTTGATTTAGCAGATACGTTTTGCTCTGTTTTGTTCTGTGAATATCTAATACCGTCTGCTCCTCTGTTCAACTGTATTTAAATACATATTAACACAAACACAAGGGCAGTTCACAGCATGTGAACTGTACTGTATACTTTATCATCAACATTTTTAATATATTTAAAGCAGTCTTGTGACCTCATATTAAAGCACTAGTTCACACCAAATGTACTCACCCTTCTTTCCAAAATCCATATTATTTGATGTAACTGATGTCAAACCTGCTGTGATGCATTTTGGCGAGAAGTATTCTGAGAAGAAATTCTGCAAAATAACTGTGTTCCTGGAAGAAACAAAGTCATGTGAGTTTGGAACAGCATGAGAGTGAGTAAATGATGGAATTTTGTACATATATGCAATAACCAGTTACAGTGTCTAAAATAATGTAAAAATAACTAAAATAAAATACTAAATAAATATAAGGAAATTATATATATATATAAGGTGAGTGTAAAATTGTGTGACCGTTATGAGGTGTGAAGTTAAAAATAAGTGACAGGACTGTCAGCAGCTCAATCTTAGTGTGAAAACTGGAGACCCAACTCGACAAAGTTTTACAGACTCTGGCTGACACCAACACCACATATACACACACACATATATGCACACATTTTTCTAAACATTGTCTGCACATATATATTTATGAATGCATTATGTGAAATCTCTTGCTGTTTGGTATACTGGAAATATGCAGTATGCCTGGAAATGACACTACTCACTAATGCATCTTCCTAATGCACCTGCTGCGTCTGATAGCCCATCAACAAATACTTTTCAAGGCATTAGAAAGCTTTCTGTCTTTAAGCATTTCTCTCTCCCTCACCGGCTCTGCACCACCCTGACTATTGATTCATCCAGTTCAGAGAGGGATTTATCACACTATGGTGTGACTTTCCCATCTTCAAGTCTGAAATCAGATCCCAGTACATCACACTGTTAAGACAGAAACTAAGAAAGCAGACATCTGTCACAAAGACAGATGACGTGGATGCTTTACCCTTTGCATTTTGGTCTGAAATAATAGGAAACATTACTAATTTAGCAGAAAAGAGGATATCTGAAAATCTGCTTGACAGCTCAGATTGCCAAAGATTTCTTATACACAACGGCAAAGCAATCTGGAAATTTCAACAGAGCACAAACTAGAAATATGCTTTTCTCTGTTGTACAAATTGTATAAAAGGCATTGTGGACATTTTACAATCAAACAAAAGCAGTAACTTCTATTGAAACCACATACATATTTTATATTCAGATATTTTTATTATTAGCGTTAATGTAGGTAGCATTTAGAGAAAAAACTGCTTTGGTAATACATAATACAGACGAATGCTAGCACACACACACATACTTGCACAAACAAATTTACAAACGAATTAGTGATCGTCTGTCAAATAGTCCAGTGCAAATAGTCCACAACAAAACTATAAAGCAAAAGCTCTGATTTGGAGATCACTATGATGTATTAGCTTCATTTGGAGCATGTCAGAAAAATAAATCAGAAAGAAGTCTGTAATTTCAATCTTATTTAGATTGTACAAAGCAAGCTAGAATAAAAAAAAAGAAAAAAAGAAGAAGCTTGGATCTTACATGCAGCTGGACTGTAACAAATGTTGTTTTTCATTTACAAAACAATTCAGTGCTGTTCATTTGTATTTTTATGCATTTCAAAGTGCTGTTATATTGCATTTCCATATATATTCTGACACAATATCTACAGCATTGACTGCATACAGTGCACTTAATGCACAGAAGTTTTCACAACGTCAGCTTTGCACTACTATGGCAACTCATAAAAATGGGTCACACACCCCTTCATCTAGAAATGGCCTCATAAAAATACTTACTAACAAAAACCCTATTATACAAATAACCCTCAAAATAATGTAATTGTAAATCAAACGTTCATATAATTGTTAGTTTGTTCCACAAATCCAACTCTTGTAAAAATATACTTCTGTAAAACAGATCTGTGGCTCTAATCCAAATGTGTTTATTTAGATTATATGGGATTTCTGGGTAACTCCCCATTACTATATGATATGAGCCATAAAGAGATAACTTGATTTGTGAGAATTTTATAAAAAAATACAAATAAAATAAATAAAATATACCATTCAAAAGTTTGGAGTCTGTAAAATGTTTTAATGTTGTTTAATCTTTTAATGGCTGTTTCTATTTAATAATAATAATAATAACTGTAAAAACAGAAAATTTACCATTTAAAATAAATATTTTAATATATTTTAAAATGTAATTTATTCCTGTGGTGGCAAAGCTAATTTTCAGCATCATTACTCCAGTCTTCAGTGTCACACGATCCTTCAGAAATCAATCTAATATGCTGATTTGATGTTCAAGAAACATTTCTTATTATTATCAGTGTGGAAAACAAAACAGTTGTGCTGCTTAATATTTTTGTGGAAACCGTGCTAACTTTTCAGAATTTTTTGATGAATACAAAGTTCTAAAAAATGTATTCGAAATAAAAAAAACCTTACGGTCCCCAAACATTTGATTAGTGTTGTAAAACTAGGTTTTTGACACTGAATTATTATTATTTTTTGTTTACCGCAACAAGGCAGTACTAAAGATATGCACAAAAATGGAAATTAAAATTGATCAGCAAAAATATGACACTAAAACACAAAACACTTACTGTAAGAAATGCTTTTGATAAGTCCAAAAATCTCTCAGTCAGTAGGCTATAGCCTATATGTGATTCACTAGGGTGTTATAATAGAAATAAATCCTTTTTTGTTGTTTGATAGTGAATGTTGCTGCATTAGAAAACATGGATCAGCTGATAAGAACAGTAACAGCCCCACTTGGGACCCCGGGCCAATCCCACATTATTCAAGTCTTGAGGGGTCAAGTCTGCTAGTCGCTGAGAATCCTGTCCTTTTGATGCCAAACTAATTTAAATATTGATTACAAAACACCAGAATCAAAACAAAATAAACCGAAAATAAACATATGAACACTATAATTTATTAAACTGAAATAAATGCCATTGTAAACAGATTCTGCTGCAAGGTTTGGCTTCAAGGCATCATTGCTTTATGATACGTTATAGTTTATGAAAGCTTTTTGGCATTTATTTATTATTTTGTGTGTGTGTGTGTAAACAGTACGATAAAGAGGTTTCATGGGATGGGTGCCTGCTGCCAATTTCACATAATGTGCCAAGAAAATTGTGTATTTCAAATCAATGATTTGCTTATTTAATCTTGGAAATATATTGGCAAGGCTAAGAAGAGCTATTCCCAGACTGTTTTCATTTGCTAAGCAGTTTTACATGTTACACAACATCTGTTAAAATAGACAGAAAGCTAAAATAGAACTTCGGAGCTTACATATAAATACTTGTACTATTTCATGTAGACTTTTGCATTTTAATTGTTATTAAAGGGGTCATATCATAGATTTCACATTTTTCCCTGAGGTCAATTAATGATGTTAGTCAAGGTTTCTTACAGCTCAAAACAGGGTTTATGTCCTCAAACATTTTAAGGACTTTCATAAAACAAGTCCTGCTGAAATGAGCTGCACAAACTCACTGTTGTGATCAGGGTCCTTGATAAAAAACGAAGTAATAAACTACAGCCAAGCACAACTTTCGGTGGACATTCTTCATATCTCACTCTACTATTAGTGATACATTCAAGTTAGATTTACTTGACAATGAAAATTAATTATTGATGTATAAATGTGGATGTGCTAAATGTATTTGGGTTTCTACAGATGCTCTTTTAAGACCGAGGAGAAAGTTATTAAACTTCTGTATTTCAAATGATAAAGGAAAATGATATAACCCCTTCAAATTTCAGCAACATATATCCCATAAAGGAATAGTTCACCCAAAAAGGTGAACTATTTATTAAAATTATCAAAAACAAAATTGACATTCTCAAGCCATCCAACATGCACGTGAGTTTGTTTCTTCATCAGACCAGATTTGGAGAAATTTAGCATTACATCACTTGTTCACCAATGGATCCTCTGCAGTGAATGGGTGCCGTCAGAAAGAGAGTCCAAACTGCTGGTAAAAATACTACAATAATCCACAAGTAATCCACATGACTCCAGTCCATCAATTAACATCTTGTAGCAAAAACCTGCGTGTTTGTAATAAACAAATCCATTATTAAGATGTTTTTAACTTCAAATAGTTGCTTCTGGCTAAAATGGGAGTTCTATATCCATACTTTTGCTTTTTCCTGTAAACAATCAGAATCAAAGGTATGTGCTTTGAATCAAGAGAGAAATGTGCTCAGATCAAGCACTGTTTATATGCCAAAACAGTTCGAAATAAATATATTGGTGGATTCTAAAGTGAGAGGATGATGGGATGGACATTTTCACTGGAGGAAGAGTTATTATGGATTTTTGGTATTTTGGTCAGAAGGGACAGTTTCAATTTAAAATGCCTTCATGATGGATTATTTTCTTACAAGCACAAACCTTTCACAAGACATTATCTGATTACTTGTGGATTCGGCACCCATTCACTGCAGAGGATCCATTGGTGAGCAAGTGATGTAATGCTACATTTCTCCAAATCTACATCTTGGATGACCTGGGGGAAAGTAAAGTTTAAGCAAATTTTCATTTTTAAGTCAACCATTCTTCACAAACAGGCCTTCATGTGCTTAGAGTAGTTGTACATGTTCTAAATGTTGAGCAGAATTAGAAGAAGAGTAACAAAAGCATCACTTTAAACAATCTGTGCTACACTGGTTGTCCAACCATGAAAAGGTACCGGTAGCGAAAGTGTCCTTGTTAAAGTAAAATATCAGGAAAAAAACAGGCTCATGCTCAGTTTCAAAGAGAGCGACACCTCTCCAAAATCTGGGAGCACATATACATCCTGGACTCATAAGAAACATCAGCTAAATTACCAGTTAGATCCAGATGTTTTAAACTTCTTCTGGGGTGTCATTCCTTTCTCCAGCTGTTTACTTCCAATATCCATTCTTTGTGTTTTCCCATAAAAAGGTCACGCATACAACATGACATGACTGTCAGTGAAGGACAGTCCATTTAACAATTCTCTTTTCTTTTTATGCAATCCGTGACCTCCGTCACTTCTAATTCCACTGTATTAGTGTTGGTTTGGCCTTTCTGTATGAGCTCAACCATTGTAATAGGCCACAAGAGAGACAACAGGTCTGTTGGTGCCCTGGCCCACAGCAGGAGATGGTTTCTCACCCTCTGAGGACCTTTTCTGACCGCCGCTGTTAGGAGCAAAGATAGTAGGATGGCCAGCTGAGGCAACTGCTAAGGTCTCATTCTGGCCGTTGGCACGTCGCACTGTCCTGAGAGTTTTGGTGACTTTGGAGGAGTTTTTGAAGCTGGAGCCTCTCTCTGGGGTGATGCACATGACGAGCGCATGGAAACATCTGCAAAACTGACACACAAAGACAGATTGAGAGAGCTTGGATTACATTTCTAATGCTTAAAAGGGATAGCTAATGCAAAAATGATCATTCTGTTAGAATTTACTCACTCTTATGTAGCTAGTTCCAAACCTGCATGACTTTCTTTCTTCTGTGGGAACACAAAAGTATTTTAAAAAATGTCTTACTGTTTTTGTCCATACAAGTAAAGTCAAAGTTGTTTTGGACTCCAATGACTTTTAAGTGTATGGACAAAACATCTAAAATATCTTCTTTTGTTTTCCACAGAAAATGTCAGTCATTCAGGTTTGGAACAACATGAGGTTCTTCTTGTAGAGAAAGTCAAGTCAAGCCAAATTTATTTCACAACAATGCAAAAAAAAAAATTCTTACAGTAAATCAAAACATTTACTTAATATCTATATATACACACAACTTTATATAAAGAGCCGGGCGATAATACAGTTACAATTAGTGACGCAATAAAATCAGGCTATTGAGATTTTCTATAAAGTACATATCATTTTGTAAGGTATTTATTGTGAGTGTATTGTATGTATGCATAAAAAGTTGAATATAATTAAAAGAGACGCACATTATCAAAGACAAACAAGACAAAGCCTGAATGTTCACTCGATCACACAACTCATTTCTCCCTTGCTTTGCTATATTTGCAACTGTGCAGACAGAATAATAAAACACCAGCCAAACGTGCATCAGCCCTGGAACAACAGCTGATGCTCCGTCTCCTCTAATGTGGACAGGCTTGTTTGCAAATTGAAAGCTCTACGTGCACAAAATGCATTAACCAAGGCAGGACCTCTCGGCAGGAGTGTAGGCAGTGATTATCTGAGAGTGATGGAGATGCTTGTTTGAAGGTGCCAATCCCTCACTGAGCGTCTGTGTATATACCTCTAAATTCCCCCGCATGCGATCACACGCTCAGAGGAAACAGCTTGCAGGCTTTGACCATCAGGTCACCACAGATGGAAGTAAAGTGGGCTGATTTAAGCTGAGAAAAACAACTCGCAGGAGATGCTCAGAAAAAAAATTATCTAAAGGAACGCACTGTGGTCCAAAGTAAGCGCTGTGTTCTTGTGCTGCACTTTTCATTATAGATAAAGGTGTATTGTAATTAATCATAACTGTCTGCAAAGGTCTCAGAGGAGTAAAACACATTTTCAGATAGGTGGTGTTTTGTCGATATGTGAGAGAGATTTATCCTCACAAAACAACCATCACCATATTCAGCCTAAACTTTCAAGAAAGTTTTATGAATACTGAAATGCAGAGGTGCAAGTGTTTGTCCTAAAAGTTCAGAAACTCAATTTCTGTAAAAGAAACTCTGATTTTAACCTTAACAATGACCAAGCAATATATTTAGCTCCAAGCAAAACCATTTACAGCAGAATGAAATAAGGAAATGTTTGTGTGGCCTTGGCTCAATACCACCATCAGAGTGCAACAAGATTTCATGCAAGTGTTGAGTAAATGAATGGCTAGTCATGAGTTGTTCCCTCAGAAGGGGAGTGCAACTAAAATCCTCCCTGTTTTGGGGACAGTGACTGAAATCACACTGAAAACAGATTTTATTTCAATCTGGAAATAAAGTTTAGGGCTTTTGACAAATACAGAAACATTATGCCATAAAATCAACAAGAAAGATGTAATTTGTAGGTCATTAAAGATTTTAATATTATTCAATTCAAACATATATTAATATCAATGAAAAAATATATATTATAAAATTTAAACATTAATATCAATGAATATTTACTGTATATATATATATATATAAACACACACACGAAACATAATTTAAAAAACTTCAATCACAAAACACAGAGTAAGATTTCACCCCTTGAGAAAACGTAGTATACTTAGTATACGTCCATGTTCACTGTATACTTATAGTCTACTACATTTCCTCAGAAGATGCCAAACACTGCAGAACCATCATGTTTTATCAGTTCAGTTTCTTTTTATACCATATACCTGAAGCACTGCTGTATTAAAACATAAATGCTTTTTTGACACTCAATTATCAGTACCTTTGAAACAGAGGGAAAACTAGAGAGACAGACAGCGACAGATGACTGAAGGGGTTTAGATTGGGGTCAAGGGTTCACGGTTAATGGTAGACTGCAAATACACACTTTTCCCAAGACAATCGGCTTCAGTCCGCCTGTTAATGGCCATTTTGTGTTCTGTTAGCGCTGATGGGACGCAATCATGCATGACCATGGCACTCACTGATAGTCCTCACAAAATCTTTCCATTAATCCGCTAGTTCTGACAAACATCTCCTTAATGTTTGTACTGACAGAGATGACCTGTAACATAATCAAGCTGTTTGAATCTGAAAATTGGTCACAGTGCTGTCAGCCATCGCAGGTGTATGTTATGCATTTTTATTTGGAACAGCAGACAGGTGAGGAATGTGATATGGTTAAAGTGGGAGGAATGAGTCTATAAATGGATTCAGATCCACACACTCATTACAGGGGCTGGCAGGAGGTCTGGTGAACCCCGCGGAGATGACGAAGGTGGCACAGAAGGTGGCTGTGCATCTGGACATGCTGTAGGACAGTTAACACAACTATCTGCCTGGGTGTTTCATCCAATCAGATTTAGCACATGAGGCACATTGATTTAGCACGGTCACTAACTGAATTGACTAGGATTAGATGACATTATTTTTGATGATTAGTATGTGTAATTCGTTCATGGGTAAATCAATGCTCAAAAGCAAATTAAGCTCTAGTGCCAGTATTTGTGGCAAAATGTTTGTGACCACAGAAAATGTTTTTGACTCGTCCCATAGGTACAATAAGGCATTTACAATAGAAGTACATAGGGTAGTAAATATTGAAATGTACACAACTTATATCCACATTATATTTAATATAGCCACAAAACTTATAATACATTTATATTATACGTTAACATAGATTTCAACCTAATTTTTATGACACTAGAAAAGCTGATACTTCTGCTGATGCAACACTAACAGCTATTATATTAGGGAATAATTAGCTCATCTCCCATAAAAAGAATTTCAACAGCTTTACGGCTTAAAAAACCTTTTTATGGATAATTTAATGTAAGTGGTTTGACTGAAACACAAGATAAATACAAGACATTTAAAGGAAAATGGCATCTTTACTTTAATTGCAAGTGCCTTAGCCTCTTAAGACCTGAGAAAAAAGTTTTAGGATTTAAAAAAAAAAAAATCCATGTCTTTACATTGTTTAGAGCATTAAAAATTTTAATGTTCATGAGGACATGTATGAAATCAATGTCCTGTTTCACAACAGAAAGTCACATTTTGATTTGAAACCCCATAACATTTTCCCTACCTGGTCCTGAGATGTTGACTTAAAACTGTGGCATGTAGTCTCAGAGAAAATATAATGTCCTCATATGAGGCCGCAGGGTCTTAAGAGGTAAACCATAAAATTTGTCTAATTAAGTAAAAATATTTTACTCGAGCTTATAGTCAAAATTCACCCAAAAATTCTAATTCTGGCATAATTTACTCCCCCTCATGTTGTTCAAAACCTGTATGACTTTCTTTCTTCTGCATAGTTAAAGTAAATGGGATTTTTTTTGGCTCACCCTTACGTGCTTCCAAATTTATATGAAAGAATATCTTTTGCAGAATGTTGGTAATTTACTTCAATTGTATTTTTGTCCATGCATTTTTTGGCTACCAATATTCTTCCAAATTTCTTATTTCATGTTGCATATAAGACAGAAAGTCATACAGGTTTGGAACAACATAAAGATTTTTATTTTTGGGTGAACTGTCTATTTAACTTGTTTGCGAAACACTGAAAACTCTTTTAAGGATGCAAGTCTAGGAACAATGTGAGAGTTTACTCTTATTTATCTAAAAGCATTCATCAAATTTGCTATATTTGATAAACAAGCAAGGGATGGAGGACAAGTAGAACTTTTGTGAACAACCGGCCTTCCAATTTTACAGAAATCAGCAGAGCACAGAATCTGTGCAGGCCTGCAAAAACCCTTCCACTTGCAATTTACATGTTCCCCATAATGAGAACATCTGATATCTCCAAGAGTGAAAATTCAAATCAAACTGGGAGGGAAAAATATCTTTGCAATCTCCTAAGTCTGAACTTGACTTGAGCATTCGGGGTTCAGGGAATAATTTTTACCCCTGGCAGATAATAAGCAATAATTTCAGTGTGTACTCATGCTGGATCAGGGAATGTTCTGTTGGCCGGCTGCAGTCCGGATCTGAGAGGAGTGCTGTGTAGCAGATTTTGAGCAGATGATGGTCTGGAATGGAGATGATTAACTCTCTGTGGGGTACTGAAAATCTTGGAAGAGCAGGACAGAACATCCTCGCCAATTACGCTACACCTGCTCACAGGTGGTCCGGAATAACTGATCCCACTGCTGGAAGAACTGCCTGTCTCTCTGGAAAGCTCTTAATTCTGAAGCTGGCACTTGGTCTTATTGTTTCTTACACAGTGTGTGATAATGTGTCTATTTGCAGTCACTTTTCCTCAAAATAATAATAATTAATAATAATAAAAAAACTTACATTTTTGTCTTGCTTTGCAGTAAAAACATTAAATTATTTTAAAATAGATACTCATATCTGAAAAGAAAAAGGGTGTAAGACAATCAGATTTGTCTTGTTTCTGGCATGGCATGAAATATATAAAATATAACGACTTAATATCTCACAATTCTGACTTTTTCCCTCATAATTCTGAGAAAGATATGGAGATATAAGGTCATAATTGTGATAAGTTCACAATTCTAAGAAGAAATGTCAAAATGTGAGATATTGCAAGAAAAAAAAGCTAAAAAAAGCTTTTATCAAAGAGTTTATTTTTTAGTTTATATATACGGCAAATCTTTCTCTCAAAATTTAGAGAATAAAAGTCAGAATTGTGAGATAAAAAGTCACAATTTTTAAAAATGTATATCCTATGGCGGAAACAAGCTTCCATAGATTTTTTTTTTCCAGAAATGCCTTTTTAGTCTACCATTTGGGTTGCTTGTTTTAAGCATAAACCTCACTAAATTCTGTTATATTTATGAATACAATAAATTAAATACAAAAAAATAAAAAATAAAACAAAATAAAATAAATGTAATTCAAGATATTTCCACATTTCCAGCTTTACTTATAACATTAAAATGCATATATTGTTTTAAGAATGCTTTAAGGAGGTTTTTACTGGAAACCAGGACAAAAAAAGTGTGAAAATGTTTTTGTGGTGTAATTTACATGTGCTTGTGACCCATATAGGAGTTTTTCAGCATACTGATGATTCCCCTAAGCACACATTGTGCTCTTAATAAGGAAGGAAATGTGAACTGTGCTAGAAAATTCCTTGCGTCCCTAAAAAAGAAAAAGGAAGGAGTAAATGTAATTACCACATAGCATGACAGCTCCTGAACCCCGGCAGTATAATAGTACTGTTATTTACTCACGGGCTCAGGAACTTCGCAGCTCTCTCGCACTCCAAAATTCCCTTTTTTTTAAGTACTCTTCCATTTTCCGCTGTCTTTCAATCTCCGCCTGTCATATCGACACATGCCGAGTAGATACTTGAATCTGTACAGCACTTTAAGTCTTCAACTCGCCTCAACTCACAGTTTCCATGGTTACGGGCTGGGAGGAATTGAAGACTGAAAATGACATACAGGTGACTGGCGTCTCCTCCGACAGGCAAAACTAGTTTCTCCAAGTCTTCATCTCCGGTCTTATCACAAGCAATTGTTTGGAGCAGAAGCTTAAACCCATACAGAAGAGAAGTGCACAGATATTACAAACACAACCTGTTCACATGTACACGAGTTCAGAAAATAATAATAAATTGTCCATCTTGTATCAGTTCGATCATATAAGAAGCGCTTCTTTGAAGGAAAGGTTTCATTGAAAACTTTCTACTATTTTCTTCTTACATACAATCCTTGAGCAAACACAAAAAGTACAGCACTGAAAAACTATATATTTACTCAAATGGTTTGTGCATTCTTCCAAACACTTGAACATAATTGCATGCATAACTATTTGATTGTTTTGTCCAGCCATAAACTTCTGGAATACAAATTAGCCATCAAAGCTGGGATGGAGTTGAACAGCCATTGTGAAAAATGGCCCATAGATAAAGTAAATAATGCTGAAAAAAAAAAATCTATAATTTACTTTAGTTTTTTAGATTTCAGGAAAACAAGTAATGCATCTCAAAGCAGGTTTTTTATTACAATATATTGTGATTTTTAAAGTCGAACTGACAAACTTAGCAGTTTAGTTGAATTAATGCATTTTTACCTCAAATAGGATGGAAAAATGGTTTTGTGATTCAGTCCCATTTTCCCTCTTTCCAGCATGCACCGAAGCTTGAGTAATCAATATGGTTGCATAGTTTGGCCATTTGCCAGTTTAATTCACACCACTGAAACTGATTTTTCATCAACTTAAAATGATCATTTAGTTGTAAGGTTTATGGCATTTCATGTGTGCTCATGTCACGAGTATATTTTAGCTCTTTGCTCTCCACAAAATGTACATTCCATATAGAAATGTAGGAACATAAAACGTCTTAGGTTACGTATGTAACCCCAGTTCCTCGAGGGAACGAGACGCTGCGTCCGAAGACGCTAGGGGAATGCCTTCAGCGTAACCGGCTCTGAATACAAGTGAAATCTGTCCAATGGATGGGCGAGACGTCACGGGCGAGGTGACGTAATGATCAGCTAGTACAAAAGCATGTGCGGTGAAACCGGCGTCAGCCTCTGGAATGAAGCAAGCGCTGGCAGGGATGCTGGAAGTGTGGCATTCAGACGCAGCGTCTCGTTCCCTCAAGGAACTTTGGTTACATACGTAACCTAAAACGTTCCTCTTCAGGAACTTGAGCTGCGTCCGAAGATGCTAGGGGAACGAGATATCCACTCTCGCACTGGACGCATACAGTTAAGCCTTTGCTGGTCAAGCTCCCGAAAGGGAGGAGGACTGAAGGCCTGCAGATCCCCAACTCTCTTCAGAGAAGAAATCGCCAGAAAAAAACACAGTCTTCAGGGTGAGATGGCGATCAGAGATCTCCTCAATAGGCTCAAAGGGAGGACTACAGAGAGCATCCAACACCACAGCCAGGTCCCAAGGAGGAATCCGGGACCGTACTGGGGGCCTTAGCCTCAGGGCACCACGGAGGAAACGTGTAATTAGGGGTTGTCTACCCACCGACTGTCCACCAAGAGAGGCGTGGTAGGCTGAAATCGCCGCTACATAAACCTTCAAGGTGGAGTGGATTAACCCTGTGGAGAGTCGAGCCTGCAGGAACTCCAGCACTGTACCAACCGGGCAATTAACTGGGTCGCGCTGGCGATCTCCGCATCATGAAGTGAAGAGTCTCCACTTCAGGGTGTACAGTTACCTCGTTGAGGGAGCTCTGGATTGGAGGATGGTCTCAACAACCTCGGTTGAGAGACCAGAAGGTATAAGTTGTGAACCCTCAGCGGCCACACCCACAGCTTCCATAACTCCAGGCGGGGGTGCACAAGGGTGCCTCCTGCCTGTGAGAGGAGATTCCTCCTGACGGGAATCTCCAATGGAGAGCCGTCGAGGAGGGAAATCAGGTCAGAGAACCATACTCGGCCTGGCTAGAACGGGGCTACTAGCAGCAGTACCTTGCACACTCTCTCCAGAACTCTGGGGAGCAGAGCAATCGGGGAAAGACGTACAGACGAAGCCTCAGCCACTTCTGTACCATGGCATCCAGCCCCAGTGGAGCTGGATGAACTAAAGAGTACCAGAGGGGACATTGCGCTGTCTCCTGAGTAGCGAAGAGGTCCACCTGTGCCTGGCCAAACACTCTCCAGATCTGCATCACCACCACCGGTTCGTGACCTTGATCATGCGAAGTGGGTTTCCCCTCGGGGAGAACCCCTTGGTCTTGAGCCACCACTGTAGGGGTCTCATGTACAGCAGGCCAATAGGTATCACGTGGGACGCAGCTGCCATCAGACCCAGCAGTCTCTGAAACTGCTTGACAGGGAGTGACTGGCCTTCTTTCACTCTCCTGACTTCCGTGAAGATCGACTCAATCCGAGCAGGGGACATAAGTGCCTGAATCGTGGTCGAATCCCACACCACACCAAGTTATGTGGTTCTCTGTGATGGAGAAAGCACACTCTTCTTGGCGTTCAGTCTTAACCCCAACACTTTCATGTGAGTGAGAACAACATCTCGATGTTGAGCCGCCATCCGCTCTGACTGAGCGAGAATCAACCAATCGTCAATGTAATTGAGTATGCGGATGCCTCCTAGCCGCAACGGAGCTAACGCAGTGTCCACACACTTCGTAAAAGTGCGGGGTGAGAGTGCTAGGCCGAAGGGAAGAACCCGATACTGGTAGGCGTTGCCCCCGAAAGCAAACCTCAGGAACTTCCTGTGAGTGGGAAGGATGGAGACATGGAAGTATGCATCTTTTAGATCGATCGCGACAAACCAGTCCTCGGACCTGATTTGAGACACGACCTGTTTGAGTGTAAGCATCTTGAACTTCAGTCTGCTGACTGAATGGTTCAATTGACGCAGATCTAAAATTAATCTGAATTTAAAAAAAATGTATATCCTTATGACTGGTTTTGTGGTCAAGGGAAATATATAATTTCAGTTTGTGGCATCTTGGCATTTTTAAGTTTAGTCAGTACATTTTCTTAAATTAAGCAGATGAATTTAACTAACAAGAAATGTTGCCTTCAGATTTTGCCTTCAGTTCATTTTTTTCAGTAAGGAAAAAGATGAACAGAAGGGAAGTTGGAGCTTATCAGCAGAGTACAATTCAAAACTGATTCAAAACCAGTGAAAGAAAAGTCAAATCCTTGTTCAGTTCCTGTCTCCAATTAAAAATTTAACCTGAGAACCTGATTTTAATATTACATCTTAATGAAATTTTAAAATGGTAGTTTAAATAATATGGTCTTTGGATGAAAGCCTTGTAATTTTTCAATACATAACTTATAAAATGTTATAATTTAATATATAATGGCCTTACTATGAATTAAGTGGTCTTGATAGTATCATATTTAGTCTTTAACAAAAATAATTTCACATTTTTCCCCATTTTCCCCATTTTTAAGCTATTTATAAAATTTTTCCTTCTCATTTGTTTCAGCCCAGGTTTTGGACCAAAATAACAAGTTCCCCAAGCATAACACAGTTCCTATATTTCACATTCAAAGGTGACTTTGTACATACTTGTCAATGGCAGAGAAAAAATGACTTTAATTAGTGTGTGTGATCTGTGCTGTTAAATACATTTTAAAATAACGTGTTGATAATGTGCTTTTGGGAATGACACCCCAACTGAAAAACTTGCTAAATATCAGAGCACTCAAGTGATCCTGCAGTCAGTGTGTTCTTTTAAAGAAAAATGTGAAATTATTTTTGTTAAAGACAAAATATAGCAATGAATAGAATAAGTGCATCATAAAAACACAGTAGCAACAAAAGTATATGGTCACTTAAGCCATGCTTTAATTGAATTTACATATATTAGTTTACAAAATAGCAACTAAACAGGATTAAATTAATTATGTTTAACCTTTCTCAAAACTGACATTTTCTTAGTCATTGTTGCAACCACTGGTGACTCAGAAGGTCATTTTTAGCTCAACACAATTATTTTTGTGAAATGTTTAGCAAAAAAAAGTGTGTGCTTTCTTGCAATTGCATGAATTTTTATTTGTGACTTAAATGTATAAAAGCATGTGCTGCACTTGCATGTAAATAAGCTAACGCAAATATCACATGTAATATAATATTCATATCATAGTCATCCACTATAGGCTAATCATATGTCATCTTTTTCCCAGACACGTCAAGGCTGGGATATATAAATTGGCTAAAATGGCCAGGTTTTGGCTTTGTTTTCCTAACCTTTTCTGAAGATACTGACTGAAAAGTAGTTTCTACTACTCCAAACTACTAGGACATATTCAGGAAAAATAGGACGCACAGTCACCCTACATTCACAGAAGGTCAAACAAGCATCTTTACACACTGACTGATTAGCAGTTAAAACAGTTTTTCTGTAAGGACCCACCTGTTTGTTCATGAAGATGTAGATGATGGGATTTATGACGGTGCTGCTCTTGGCTAACAGAGAAGGAACGATGCTGGCTGCTGGCGTGACCAGGCCGGGACGCCCGAATGTGGCTAGCAGGGCCATAACTCCATAGGGCAGCCAGCAAAGCAGGTAACACACCACCATGGTGACCACCATGAAGAGAACACGCTGCTCCCGCTTTCGACTCACCGCCGTATTGATCCTGCTCATCTTTGTAATTTTGATGAGGGAAAAGAAGGGGAAAGAAAAATAAATAAGATCTGAGCAACATGGCATCACACTGGGTAGCTGTTGTCACTTTAGCCAAAGTAATAAAACTGTACATGCAGACATTCACAGATTAAATGCCTCATTGAACGTTTAGCATATAGCTTCTGGCCAGCTAGGCAGAAATGGATACAGCCATGAAATCAGTCGCTCTGGTCTGTAATAGACCCTTAAACACAACAATGGGCGAACAGAAGGTCCATTACACAATGTAGAATTGCCTACTGAGCATGATGCACCATTTTCTCAGTGTTGTAGCACTTTGTCTGACAGCTGCTAAGTGCTCTTTTGGTATAGGCACCCAAGAGCTGAGATTTGCTACTTTGGTTGAACTTTAGTCCCTGAAGTTTGGTGCAGTGGTGTTCTGCAGTGTCATTTCCTCTCAGACTTCAATGTGGATGCTGAATAATCACTTTAAAAAGTCATTTTCTTTCTCATCTCTTTCAAAATTTCTATAGAATAACAAACTTATATACCACTGTTCAAAAGTTTGGGGATTTTTTAAAATTAAATAAAAAAATGAATGAAAAAATACATTTATAATTTTACAAAATATTTCTATTTAAAATAATTGCATTTATTTTGAATTTACTGTTCAAAGATTTTTTTTTAAAAACCAACAGTTTCCACAAAAATACTAAGCAGTGCAATTGTTTTCAACATTTATTATAATAAGAAATGTTTCTTGAGCAGCAAGTCAACATATTAAAATGATTTCTGAAGGAGTCCTGAATGACACTCAGGACTCGAGTAATGGCTGCTGAAAATTCAGCCTTACCATTACAGGAAAAAATTAAATTTTTAAATATATTACTATAAAAAACATTTATTTTAAATTGTAATAATTTTAAATTGTAATAATACAATTACATTTAAATTTTGAGAATATTTCACAATATTACTGTTTTACTGTATTTTTGATTAAATAAATGCAGCTGGTGAGTATAAGAAACCTCTTTTAAAAGCATTTTAAAAACTTAAGACCCCAAACGTTTGAACAGTAATGTATATCAAATATAAACATCCCTAGATAAAAACTTGTCTACCAGTAATTAAATCAAAACAGTGTTTGTTTTTGTTTTTCTCCAAAAAGTTTTTTTTTTTAAAAATCTATAAATGACAAACATTTAACATGCAGTTTGGTCCCACTTCAGAAATTTCTTAGCAAATTATTTTTTCTTGTTTTAAGAGTAAAGAGTAAATTCACTATATTTTGTTAGACAATGGGATACAGAAAATAATATTTAATTCAAAATATGATGAAAACAAGTAATAATATCTTCAACATTTGAGCTTTATACAAGTACATTTATCTTGTTTTAAAGGACGTTTACTCAATATTTCAAGGTACATTTTTTTTCTTTACTGGAAAACAAGGCAAAAATACCCAAATCACATTCTTCCTGCATTCAATAACTTGTCAACACAACATCACTAATGTCAAAACGCCACTGGTTCCCACATGTGTGTGACTACCATTCTGAAGAGATTCACAGCAGGAGCCAGTGACTGTTCTGTGTAGTCACACCTAAATAAGCACCTATACAAGTGAAATCAATGAAGATGGATGAAAAAAGAGGAAAAGTATGGAATGGAAAGTAGCCCCTTTAAAATTGGAAGGATTCACCTCTACTTTAAGCCACATTTCCTCACATATAACTTAATGATCAGAGTCACACAGTGCTTTGAATTATATACTATACTTTAAATGAACACGTCTTCCTCTTGGGTCTGTACTTCTATGTAACGACTGAAGCCCTGCACCCAGAGGAACAAAATTGTGTTTTGACTAAGAGCTAATTAAGAGCAATGGAGTGGAACAAGTGTGGCCCTTTCCTCACAGGCGGTCCTCTCAAGACACCCTCGTTTCCCCCGTCCACCTTGAGAAGAAGCCGCAACTTGACAAATTATTACTTAGCAGAATGTCAGATCAATGTCAAGTTGCTTATAGGCTCCCCATTGAGTTGAGCCACAGTTTTCTGGGTCTTTTTTTAGTGGTCACATTAAAAATTAGTCCTATATGCAGAGAAGGGCAACACTCAGGGGTGCAGGCCGTGAATAACATGGCCTGCAAGTTGTGAAGGCCTGCGGGGGTGTAAAGTCATGCTGGCAGACATCACCAGAGGCCACAGCCAGCAGCACATCTGCAGACGCACTACCAGTTAAGAGTGAGGAGAAGATGTGACGGCTGTTTGAGATGCAATGCTGAGGTGGGTGGACAAAAAAAGTGCAGTTTGTAGCCCGCGAGACGTCCACAACTTCCACCCGATTGAAGCTTGATTGACAGGTGGAAACTTCATGGTCACATTAAACACAAGATGTCATGCAGAGACGACTGAGGACGGACAACCTCAGATGTGAATCACAATAGGAGACAGTCTGTGTAGGTGTGTGTCTGCTTTCCGTAATCCTCAAATTAATTCCAGTAATTACAGCACATTTCCTGATGAAACATTATTGCTGGGGAATAGCAATTATAAGCAGTTATTTAAAAGTGCCGAGATGCTAAATGGATTAAACAAATAAACTGTGAAATAGGACAGAAAATAAGCTGTGGGAGCATTATAATAATCACAGGGAGTGTGAAAGCATAGGTTCAATCAACGTTTTTTCCCTCTGAGAGACCAGATTGAATAGATTAGCAACTAAGAAGCACCAAAATCTGATGACATCCAGAGCTGTCAAACTTCTAAAATGTGCCTGCGGAGTCACAAACTGCAAGAGTCCACATAGGTTGCATCATTAGAGCAGGTGAGTTCATGTTAATCCATGCGTTTTGTGGTGGTGTTGTGGTAATGAGACTCTCCCCTCTGGGTGCGTGTGAGCCCTGCAGTCAGAAGGTGGCAAACCCAGCAGTATGGAGCGCTGTGAAGGAGATGATAATGCGCGTGGCAGCTCCTGTGGCTGTCAGAGAGCGTTTGGTCAGGGAGGATCCCTCGGGTATGTGGGTAGGTGGACGGGAAACATTATGTGGCTAGGAAGATTCAGAAAAACGTGTGGCTGCGATCACAACTGAGACCTGAGACAACTGAAACTTAACTTTGTTTCTGGAGATCTCACTTTGGCCTTCTCTGATACTGGAAAAACAACAGTACCTCTAAGAAAAAGAAATGTCTGTCAGCAGTCAGGGGAACGTGGGTAAATCTTTCAGTTCTCTGGTGAACCTGATATTCTGCTGATCTGGTGGAGGGTTAAATTCTAAAGACTTAAGCAAAATGGTGACGGTCCTTAAAAGTTTTTTCTAGACTGCTTTAGAGTCACTGTAAGAGAGTTGTGAACATCAGTTTGTGGTCAGTGTTGCATGTGATGAAACTTGCAGAAAAGGGTAAGAAATTTCTTTCTACCAAGTTTTGAGCTGCATGCAAAAACAAACATAAAACTCAACCAGTGTAGTATGATTCACAAACAAACAAGCTGATTCTTTTTGGTGATCAAAAACATGCAGTGAGACAAGTGAAGCCTGATTTCTGAAACAAATTATTCTAATGAGCAGCTTCTTTTGAAACATAGTTTAAAAAGACAAGTTTCCAGTTTAGATGAGTCTGAAACACTGCCCTGTATAATTTACAATATTAGCAAAGAGACTGAAATTGAGAGATTGAGAGCTTCTTACCCTTACGAAAAAGAAAACTAAAAAATAGGAAAGTATACTTTCAGTCTACTTTTTATTTACTTATCAGAAATGTGCTTTATGTACTTCTCAGAAATATACTTAAAATGACATTTAAGTATACTTGACATACTTAGAAAAAGTCTAAAAATATTTGAGCTACACTTGTGCTCCTAGAATCCGTGTTTTCACTGTTATATGGTAGGGGGCGCTAGTACACATCTACTGTACAGAATTTCCAAAAAAAAAAAACACAAGTGAAGAAGAAACCAAAACAACAGATGCTTCCACGTGTAATCTAACATGATCATCAGACATAAAACAGCATCAAAACTGTTTAACGTTACGGATTAAAATGTCGACCGATGAATACGTAATAATTTTCAAGCTTTGGGGTGTTGATCGACTACATCTACATCTACATCATTCTGAAGCCAATTAATTGTCTTTTTTCAGATTTTTTTACATTCAAGTGTTTAAAAAAGAATGCAAGAATTTAGAATAAATTTTTTTTGTTCACAAGCAGATACCCTGCTCTTTCTTTTGATGTTTTGTATGTTCAGATATTCATAAACTTATGAGTATACTGCCCTACAAAGGCAAAAGACCTTAACTCGCTAGAGTGTGAAACTGAGAAAAATTACTTTATAGTTTTTTACTAGTCCAGCCAAATTAATTATAGGTAGGACACTGGAAATTTGGCAATTAGATGTTTTAACAATGAAAATGATCTACATTAAAAGCTCAAACTTGATTTTTACCCTTATTTTGAAGTTAATGTACTCTGCCTTTGCATTATCTGCAAAAAGTGAGGTCACACCAAGGCAAAAGGCAGTAACTTCCACATGATCAATATTTGATTGCTGATCACCATTTACAAAATTGTTATAGTAACACCTGTATAAAATCTACTGATCATGGGCTATCTCATATTGGCTATTGCATATAGTAATGTGACTGTATTTATTTATTATGTATTTTGTTGACAGAAACAAGCAGACTAAAAGTTAAACATGTGAGTGGATACCGTTTTGCAACCAATTTATTTGCTATGCTCAGTAACGTAAAAGAATAGCATAATTGCTTATATTTACTTGAATGAAATAGCCTAACCTAAAATAACGATTTGTGGATTTATGTGAACGCCAGCAAGCAGGCATGCTCAGAAATGCGTGTGAATTAAACATCTCCAACGACGTTCAGCGGTATGGATTGATTTTTATCGGTTTACAAGAAAAGGTAGGATATGGATTTAATTGTGAACTGTTAGGCTACTGATTTTATGATTGATCAGGCTACTTGCAATGGCATTCAAGTACACGCGCATCCAACGAGAAGTGACAGCCTGGTTAATAATCTGCATTACAAAAAGGGGGAAAAAAGCTTTAAAGGTTATTCACGATTATGTATTGTTGCCAAGGTGTCTAGTCTTTACAGTGCTTTGTTATATGGAGCTGTTTGGTAGATTGCGATCTAATTTGTTTGTCTACACCGAAATTAAAATGCAGCAGACTTTAATGGACAGTAAAAAAAAGGCAGAACTCCAAGCTGGCACCATAACTTTGACGCGTGGCTAAACAAAGGCAGAACGCCGTAACTCATTTTGAGCATTCCAAACAAAGCGAAAGAGCCGTTACTGGTGTTATACGGTATTCTGCCTTGGTTTCTCCGGGGCTTTTCGAAGTTACGGTTGAGGCGACCCATTATTTTCTCGGAAAAACAACAAAATTGACTCAAGATACTTATGTACAAGATAAAGGCTGTCTTGAATGTCCCAAAAATATCTTGGGGTCTTTTGGCTTTGCACAGCAGTATACTTTCAGTATAAAACCACTAAACTAGTAGTTTACTGAGACTATACTTCAAAGTGTACTAAAAATGCTACTACACGTATTTAATTAGTAAACTATCAGAATACCTATCAGTATACCTTTAAGTTCACTTTTAGTATAGTTGCAGTACAAGCTAAAAACGTAGATGTAAGTTGTGTACTCAAAATTTACTACTGTTATACTTGAAGTATACTTAAAAGTATACTTATATATACTAGAAAGTGGGCCAATTTAGTATTGAAATAGTACACTTACAATACTACTGTCACGGTGCACACAGCAGGGAGGAACAAGGAACATGCAAACGAGGATGTAACTCAAATAATAACAGTCTTTAATGAAGACATCAAGGAACACCAGGGAGTAACGAGTAGACCAAACGACATTACACTGAACAGACAGGACTATAAATACACAGGTAAATCATAGATAATGAGACGAACACGGCTGGACAAGAATTAACTGATTACATCAGACAAGGACAGGAAACGTCTCAGGTTACGTATGTAACCATGGTTCCCTGAAGGGAACGAGATGCTGCGTCGAAAACGCATATGGGAACGCCTTCAGCGTGACCAGGCTCTGAATATGATGTGTAATCAGTCAAACAAGGGCGAGGCGTCACGGGCGGGGTGACGTCACGACCAGGAAGCATATAAGCACGTGCGGCGGAGCCGGCTTCAGCTTCAAGTCATGAAGCAAGCGCTGGCAGGGATGCCGGAAGTGTGGCAACGCGACGCAGCATCTCGTTCCCTTCAGGGAACCATGGTTACATACGTAACCTGAGACGTTCCCTTCCAGGAACTTCGAGCTGCGTCGAAAACGCATATGGGAACGAGATACCAACGCCGCCAGACTGACAAGTCCCTGCCTGGTGTCAGGACGAAAGGACAGAGGAGCCGGGAGTGGCTTGGATGTCGAGGTCATAGAACCTAACGAAAGTCAGGGGCGTGGACCACCCAGCTGCGTTGCAGATGTCCTGCATGGAACACCTGCCCAGAAGGCCTCGGAGGCCGCCACACCTCGGGTTGAGTGCGCTCTGACTCCCACCGGCGGGGGGAGCTCAGAGGCCTCGTATGCCAAAGCCATGGCACCCACAATCCACCTACTAAGAGGAGGGCTTCGTAGCAGGAAGACCCCTCTTAGGCGGACCATAGCACACGGGCAGCTGGTCCGCTTTCTCCACAGGGAGGACCTGTGGATGTATGCGTCTAGTGCTCGCACTGGACACATACGGTTGTGCTTCTCCTGGTCTGGCTCCCTGAAGGGAGGAGGACAGAAGGCCTGCAGTACGACCGGCTGTGGAACGACCGATGGGACCTTCGGAACATACCCCACGCGGGGGTAGAGGAATACTTTCGCCGAACCGGGCGCAAAGTGAATAGAGGCCGTAATCAGGGCCTGAAGGTCACTCACCCTCCTCAGAGAGGTGATAGCCAATAAGAAAACGGTCTTGATAGTGAGGAGTCTCTCAGTTATCTCCTGAATGGGCTCGAAAGGTGCATTGCACAGAGCCTCCAGAACCACAGCCAGATCCCACGTAGGGACGAGATCGTACCGGAGGCCTCAGCCTCAGCGCACCGCGGAGGAAACGTGTAACCAGGGGGTGTCTACCCACTGACTGGCCACCGGTAAGGGCGTGGTATGACGAAATAGCTGCCACGTACACCTTAACAGTGTAATGGGTTACCCCTGCGGAGAAACGGGCCTGCAGGAACTCCAGTACTGCACCAACGGGGCAGTTGACTGGGTCGAGCTGGCGGTCCCCGCACCAAGAAGTGAAGAGCCTCCACTTCAAGGCGTACAGTTTCCTCGTAGAGGGAGCTCTGGATTGGAGGATGGTCTCGACAACCTCGGTTGACAGACCGGAAGCTATGAGCTGTGCCCCCTCAGGGCGTCACACCAACAGCTTCCATCACTCCGGGCGAGGGTGCACCTCGGTGCCCCCGGCCTGTGAGAGGAGGTCCCTCCTGACGGGCACTTCCCACGGAGTGCCGTCGAGGAGAGATATCAGGTCCGAGAACCATACTCGGCCCGGCCAGAACGGTGCTACTAACAGTAGACTGACCTCGTCCCAGCGCACTCTCGCCAGAACTCCAGGGAGCAGAGCGATCGGGGGGAAGGCGTACAGACGGAGCCTCGGCCACGTCTGTACCATAGCGTCCAGTCCCGGAGGAGCTGGAGGAACCAGAGGGGACATTGCGCTGACTCTCGAGTGGCGAAGAGGTCCACCTGTGTCTGGCCAAAAACCTTCCACATCTGCTTCACCCCTCAGGGTGAAGGATCCATACCCCGGGCCTCGGCCCCTGTCTCGACAGGACGCCTGCTCCCACATAAAGATGCCCAGGAATGTGCACAGCTCTCAGTGATAGGAGCTTGCCCTGGGACCACACAAGGATCTGGTGTGCCAGCTTATACAAGGGGCGCAACCGCAGACCTCCTTGGTGGTTGATGTAAGAGAGCACTGCCGTGCTGTCGGTGCGCACCAGCACGTGGTGATCTCTCAGGTCTGGGAGGAAGTGCTTGAGTGCACGGAACACCGCTAACATCTCTAGCCGATTGATATGCCACGTCAGGTGGCAACCTCTCCACAGACCGCGGGCAGGGTGGCCACTCATGACCGCACCCCAACCGGTGAGGGAAGCGTCCGTCGCTAGCGAGACGCGGCGACAAAGAGCTCCCAACACCGGGCCCTGGGACAAGAACCAAGGATTCCTCCACATGTCGAAGGCACGGACACAACGGCGTGACACTTTGACAGCGCGGAGTGAGTTTCCCCTCAGGGAGACCCCCTTGGTCTTGAGCCACCACTGTAGGGGTCTCATGTACAGCAGGCCAGAAGGTATCACGCTGGACGCAGCTGCATTGAGGCCCAGCAGTCTCTGAAACTGCTTGACAGTGAGTGACTGGCCTTCTCGCACTCTCCTGACTGTAGTAAGGATCGACTCGATCCGAGCAGGGGCCAATCGTGCCTGCATCGTGATCGAATCCCACACCACGCCTAGATCAGTGATTCTCAGAACCGGAGAAAGCACACTTTTCTTGGCGTTCAGTCTCAACCCCAGTTCTTTCATGTGGGCGAGAACGACATCTCGATGCCGAACCGCCAACCGCTCTGATTGAGCGAGGATCAACCAATCGTCGATATAATTGAGTATGCGGATGCCCTGAAGCCGCAACGGGGCCAGTGCCGCATCCACACACTTGGTGAAAGTGCGGGGTGAAAGTGCTAGGCCGAAGGGAAGAACCCGATATTGGTACGCTTTCCCCCCAAAGGCGAACCTCAGGAACTTCCTGTGAGAAGGAAGGATGGAAACATGGAAATATGCGTCTTTGAGATCTATCGTGACAAACCAGTCCTCGGACCTGATTTGAGTCACGACCTGCTTGATAGTAAGCATCCTGAACTTCAGCTTTCTGACTGAGCGGTTCAGTAGACGCAGATCCAGTATGGGCCTCAGCCCTCCATCCTTCTTCGGAACAATGAAGTACCGGCTGTAGAAACCGGACTGGGTCTCGTGAGGAGGAACCAACTCGATGGCTTCCTTCCTCAGCAGAGTACCAACTTCCTGTTCCAAAACCAGAGCCTGCCCGGGGCGGACCGCAGTCATAACAACCCCGCAGAACGGCGGGGGTGGCCCGCCGAACTGAATACGATAGCCTCTCGCTACGGTCTGCAGGACCCAAGGAGACACATTCGGCAGCCGCTGCCAGGCTGTCAAATGCTCTACTAAGGGAATCAGTCTCTCGAGACTGACCTCTGGTGCAGCCAGACCGCTGTCTCGAAGCGGCGCACCGGAAGGAGGCACGTGGCCTGGCTGCTGGGGCGAGTTTCTCGGCTCCGCGCTGCCGGGCGGACAAACCTGAGAAATATACTCGCTGGGACCGGCTGTGCCCTGGAACAGCGGCAGGGTCAGCAGACAAGTCCCTGGAGGGCAACGAGGGGAGACGGTCACCGTGTGCCACGGTGTAAGCCGCTCCACCCCAGTAGGGGTCGTCCTCCGTAGTCCTTGGGCTCACCCGTCAGGACCTCTGAACGAACCAGACCCTGCAAGGCAGGACCCAAAGAGACACATTCGGCAGCTCGCTGCCCAATGATCTTGAGGGAATCTGTCTCTCGAGACTGACCTCTGGGTTCAGAGAAGCGGCCAGACCGCTGTCTCGATGCGGCGCACCGGGATGAGACGCGTAATCTGGCGGCTGAGGCGAGTTTCTCGGCTCCGCGCTGCCGGGTGGACAAACCTGAGAAATATACTCGCTGGGACCGGCTGTGCCCTGGAACAGCGGCAGGGTCAGCAGACAAGTCCCTGGAGGGCACCGAGGTGAAGTGGTCACCGAGTGCCGCGATGCAAGCCACTCCACCCCAGTAGGGGTCGCCCTCCGCGGTCCTGGGGCTCGCCCGTCAGGACCTTTTGCGCGAGGAGCTGGTATGCAGAGGAGGCTGCGCCCGCCCAGCAGCCACCTGAGTTTATAGAGAGCGCATACCCTCTGCCCACCAAAGATGTTGTAAGCAGAGCAGGAGCCTTCAAAGGCGATGCCGTAGAGGGAGACAGATAGCTCGCAAGCGTCTGTTCAACCCGCGGCATCGCCGCATACCCGCGCTCTTTCAGTTCCCGCGGGAACGAATGGCCGGGACGAAAAGATTTCACCCGCGATCTCGACACCTCGGTGAGGAGATCGGGGAAAACGGAAGGCTCCTGTGTAGAAGTAGCTCTCTGGGGCGAGAGAGGCGGCGAAACCTCGTCAACGCTCGTCACATCAACCTCCTCGGAGGACGCAGCGTCAAGCCCTCGTCTCGGGGGAAGAGAAGAGACCGCTTCCGAACCGAGAGACGGGGCGCCAGATCAGGCGCGGGAGGATATAGGGACATGCCCGTCTGACTCTCGCCAGCCAGATCAGCCTTTTTCTCTCTTTTGTTTTCTCTGCAAGCCCCGCGAGCGCAGCCGCCGCTCTGCCTTTTTTCTCTCAGATTTAAAGGCAAGCGGGACCGGCTTTATTCATTTTATGCTTGTGCACGCGAGCGCAGCCGCCGCTCTGCCTTTTTTTTTTTTCTCTGATTTAAAGGCAAGCGGGACCGGCTTTATTCATTTTATGCTTGTGCAAACACTGCAGCTCATAGTTATATCATATTGGGGTGACAGAGGCGGCGAAACCTCGTGAACGCTCGTCACATCAACCTCCTCAGAGGAAGAGAGACGAAGCATTGAGCCCTCGTCTCGGGGGAAGAGACAGCTTCCACACCGAGAGACGGGGCGCCAGATCTGGCTGATACGGGAGGAGATAGGGACATGCCCGTCTCACACTCGCCAGCCAGATCAGCCTGCGAGCCCCACGAGTGCAGCCGCCGCTCTGCCTCGGCAGCAGCGGGACCGGCACCGCGTGGGGAGCTCGCAAAGGCTCCCTTCTCGAAGAGAGCCCTCCGGGTGCGGAGACCGATTTTGCGTGCTCCGCACCCAGGCAGACCACGCGCAAATCGTGTGTGTCCTCGCTCGTGATATAGCGAGGGCAAGGATGCACACACAACTCAAAACGTGGTCTGAAAGCTTCACCCCTGAGCTTGCCCTTGGCTTTGGCATGATACTGAATGCTTTCCACTTAAAACTAGGACAAACAACAGTAAATAAGACTGACACACACAGAGCGCTTCGCTGAATGACAAAAAGCTGAAGCCGGCTCCGCCGCACGTGCTTATATGCTTCCTGGTCGTGACGTCACCCCGCCCGTGACGCCTCGCCCTTGTTTGACTGATTACACATCATATTCAGAGCCTGGTCACGCTGAAGGCGTTCCCATATGCGTTTTCGACGCAGCTCGAAGTTCCTGGAAGGGAACAAACCAAATATGGACACATGAGGCAGGAACACATGACACACACGACAGAGGACTGACAACTACTAGTACACTGATATTTGTATACTTACTGCATAAAGTATACTTTAAAATATACTTGAATTTACGTAAGCTTACTTAATAAAATAAACTTGAAGTATACTACTTTTTGGTAAGGGTGATCAAAATCAAATTGAATCAGGACATTAGGGTTGCAAAGGGGTGGAAAATTTCCAGATATTTTCCAGAAACTATCCAAAAAGTCCTCAAATGTCTAAGTTTTCAAAAATCCCGGAAAGTTTTCTAAATGTCTGTTAAGTTTTGGAAATTTTCAAGACTGAGAGCTTCTTAAACAAAATCAAAACGAATCAGGAAATCTTTATCAATATTAAGGTTGCAGAGGGGTAGAACATTTTTTAAAAATCTCCAAAAAGTCCCAAATTTGTCTGAAAATTAAAAAAAAAAAATCCCTGAAAGTTTGCACAATTTCTGTGAATTTCAGATTTTTTTTTATTTATTTTTGCTATTTTTGCCTTTATTATTAATATACAACAGTATTCCGACAGGAAGCAAAGTGGGTGAGAAAGGGGAAAAGAATTGGGAAAGGACTCGAAGTCGGGACGCCCAAAGTGCAACAAACGCTACCCATGAGGCTATTGGCACCAACCTTTTTGCAACCTTAATTAGTAATGAGCCTTGTAAATGGTCACGAATACTGTCTACACATATACAATATTATTAATTTTATACAAGAAGCCATTACTTGCTACCAGTCTAAAAAACAACAGTTGAACAATTTATAAAGATACAGTCAGTCTGAATGTTTGCATGAAGTTCATGCACAGTTTGTTTTCATCAAATCATTTCTCTGAGCATGCTATTGTTGGAAAATTACAGTAACCTCACATCAATTATAAAAACAGATGCATCTGTTTGATAGAAATATAGTCATTAATTAAAAATAGACATAATTTGGCAACTGAACAGCAGGCCCACACACAATCTGCACCCACAGAAAATTCACAGAACTGGAACACCCTTCATTCACAAAGTTCTACACATCCTCCAACCCTTTCATGCTCGATTATTACATATTCTGGCTAATTTGATTATGGTTACAGCTCCCAATTATAGAGTAGTACTCCAATTAGCACATTTTACCATGCTTAAATCCATTCTGCAGATTTCCCCATAAATCAACACAGAAATGAATCCCCAGATCCCCTGGGCCTGTTAATCACTAAAGCCTATAATGGGAAATTTTATTTGTCAATAAATCTCTGACATTTATGACATGGGCATTACGACCATTACAAATATTTTCCTGTGCATCCCCACAGGACCCTCTTTAAGAACCTCTGCCCTACATTTTACTTAATAAGAATAAAGAAGCGCAAGTACTAAAGTTTTGTTTTTAAAAAAGAGATATGCCAAAAATGACTTAGGAAACATTTGTTTGTACAGTGATTGGTACAAAAGTCTGAGACTACTTGTGAAAATGCTTATATTTAGATTTTTTTTTTCTCATGATTTTTTATTTTTTTTAACTTTTTTATAGAAACTTGTCAGTAGAACAGTAAATATAGACATATAAAATATTATGAATAAATAATTTTGAAAAAATATAAATTTGAAAAAAGGAAGAAATAAATAAAACACGCAAATAAATAAAGAAATAAGGCTGAAAAATCTAAATGCATGTTTTAAACATTAAAATAAATAAGAAGAAATAAGAAAACAACTCAATAAATCAATCAATAAAATATTAAATCAGATCTATCCTACGATTTGCAATGTGGTCTCAGACTTTAGATAAAGGTAAAGTAATAGGAGGAGCCGCCAGTAAAAATCCTTCTCTCTCTCTCTCTCTCTCTCTTACACACACACACATATGTGAGAGACAATAAGTAGTGAAAGAGAGTTGAAAGATGCATGGCTGGAGTGGCAGATGTGAGAAAAGTGAGAAGCACAGAGCAAAGTCAAAAACAGAAAGTGGCAGCCAGAAAGAGAAAAAATGGGATGGTTCAGTATATGGATGAAGAGTAGGAGCAGAGTGACAGAAAAGAGAAGGAGAGGTATAAATTCACACACACATATGTGAGAGACAATAAGTAAGCAGTGAAAGAGAGTTGAAAGATGCATGGCTGGAGTGACAGATGGAAAAGTGAGAAGCACAGAGCAAAGTCAAAAACAGAAAGTGGCAGCCAGAGAGAGAAAAAAGGGGATGGTTCAGTATATGGATGAAGAGTAGGAGCAGAGTGACAGAAAAGAGAAGGAGAGGTATAAATTCATTCTAGACTGACCCATTTCAGTAAAATAGACCCTGACGATCGGCTCTTGATTGATTTGGGGCATAACCTGATCTGTCGTCACCTGCACTAAACAAATGCAGTGGACTAGATCATTAAATCTCCTCTCTGACAGGTGGGCAGAACAGTTGTGAGTACAGCTGCTTAAAAAGCTCCCAGGAGAGAGTGTTACTCTATGCCTCTCTTTCGTTAATGCTCCTGGACTCCCTCTATTCTTTAAGCAGCTACAGTTGCTTGTACAGCATGCATAAATCAATGCCTTTAAGCAAACAGTCTGGCAAAATGAGTTCATCACATTCATGTCTGCACTTTATTCTCTGCCCTTGTGTAAACCAGCGATTAGGGTGTGTTCAGTAATACAAACTAATCTCATTTTCTGTGTGTAATTATATTCCTCTATTTGTCATAACATTTTAATGAAATTTAGTGTCCACTAATTATAAACTGTTAACAAACCCAATCAAATGCCAATTATATAAATTACACAAGGAAACAGTCTGTGCAAGAGTTTCTATGGAGAGAGATGAACAGCATTCTAAATAAACGAGACACATTTTATCCTTTTTATTTGAACTGTGCAAGCGGTTTAAATTAGACAGCAACTTGTGTGCAATCAGTCCTGAGACATTCAATTATAAATTATTACATTATTTACAGGAAGTATCTTTAATCATCTGGTGCTGAATCCCAGACCACCTACAAATTTCATATCAACTTCAGTCAAATCATTTTGACATTTTAATTAACCAGTTTGTTTGGAAGAGTCATGGAAAATCTGTTCACAATGAATCAATTATTTTGTAGTGGAATATTTACACACATTCCATTTAATTTTCAGTTAATTAAGATTTATTTCCAAGCTTGCAATTTTATTTAGTGTAAATTTACTTATTCAAATTTAATACTATTACTTTGTTGGACAGTTAACATTGTAAATCTAGCAAGGTTTTTAAAAATAAAAGTACATTTATAACATTACACTTTGTGTTATATTACACTAACATTACATTTCATAAAACTAGTTTTTGTCTAATACAATGGCTATAAGGGAGTTACAGTAAATTGAACATTAATCAGTCTCTCTATGTTTCTTCTCTGGAAAGTCATAGAAATGCTATTGAGACGTTTTTCTTTTACTATTGGAGCAAATCGGAATACAAAAATATACTTGTCGTAATTTCATTCACCACAAGTTTGCACAACTATGGCATAACTTTTATGGCATAGAAATACTGTTGTGACTGTACAAATAAATGATCTGCTAGAAAACTTTGATCCACTCTATATCATCCTATATAGGCACTCAGAACTTTAACAGTGCGTTTTTAGGGACTAAGGATTCATTCCACCTGTCCACCTTAAGAGCTGCTGCAACATTCACCACAACAACAACAACAAAAACTGCTCTAAATAGCACAAGATAGAATATGACAACACTGCACATTTTCAGAATTGCCTCGTAACTTTCTCTTTCAGGAGTGCAGAGTAGCATTTCAGCAGTGGCTGTAATAAGGGCATGTGACAACAGAGTTTTGTTGAATTTTCTGATATCTGGAGGGCTGTCTGTTCTGTCGAAACAAAACTGGGGTTGAGGACAGACTGGGAGAGAAATGGGTGTCCAATCCTGTTCTAGAGAGCCAATGTCCTGCAGAGTTGAGCTTCAATCTGCCCCAACACACTTGCCTGGAAGTTTCCAGTAATCCTGAAAACCTTAGTTGGTTCAGAAGTGATTAATTAGGAATGGAGCTAAACTCTGCAGGATAGTGGCCCTCCAGGAGCAGAACTGGACACCCCTGGTTAAGAACTTCCAACTAGTGCTGACAGTATTAAGCTTATCATTTGTCTTTAAGTTAATGTCTTCCATTTTCAGAGTGTGAAAGTAGATTTCAAAGCATCTGGCCACTTAACCTGGAATACCAATTCTCCAAAAAGACTTATCATTGCCAATGGCATAGAAGGCTCCTAATTAAGAGGGATTGCACTGTTAATTACAGACTAATTAAGTTGTAAGTCATTAGGCTCAATTTCAAAACAAAGAAAACAGAGACAGCAGCTAGCATGATACCCATAAAACAGTTTATTGTTTAAAATGGTCCATTTGTGTGCATATCCTGAATGTTTAAATCTTTTACATTTCTTCCACTATAGGAAAAAACGTGACCTTTCCGATGTTAATACATAATGCCTGAAATTGTGGACGCGCATCGAAGAGCTAGTGCAATTTTTTATTTTGTTAGAAAATGATCGATCGCTTCTAGATAAGACCATTATTCCTCAGCTGGGATCATGTAGAGTACTTTGAAGCTGCATTGAAACTGCAGTTAGGACCTTCAACCCATTGGCTCCCATTGAAGTCCACTGTATGGAGAAAGACCCTGGAATATTTTGAATTCAACTAAAAAAAGAAAGACAAAAATCTTGGATGACGTGTAAATTATCAGGAAATTTTAATTCTGGAGTGAACTAATTCTTTATTAAGTTGTGTAGTGTATTCCAGTCTTTAGAAAGAAATGACAGCAAGCCATAAACCCTAACGAAAACCATCCAAGTCACTAACCCTCTGGGAAACTGGATTGGATTTTCTCAATCCAAACCTATTAAATTCTAAAATCTGAAGATTAATCTGCAAAATTTCTTCTTTGAAACGCTATAAGGTCAACACTTTTCATAGCTGCCAACATAACGTGCAGCAGATGTAAACTTTGTTTCTCTCGTTCTGTCTAACCAGACGGTCTCTGTGCAAAATAGACAGTTCTGTCTCGAAGGATGGCGAAAACTAGCATGGCAAATCCGCTGGGTTTTTCTCCCTACGTTTTCCCAGTGCGCTCCGTTCCACCCGCAGTGTGAGTTTACAGAAAGAGACAGGCCGTGTCTGAGCAAACGAGGCTGTTCTTTGGGAAGGCAGTCGACCCCCTGCCGGGTGACATTTTGGATGGGTTAGTCAACGGCTGAGTGGAGTGACAAGAGCTGGAAGGGCAACTGTATGTGCTCTATGCACTGTGGATACGCAACAGTCAAATCTTCATTCAAACTTATATAACACTCACACTTTCTGGGGGACGAAGGCACAAAGCCTGTAGGTCTGCTTACTGTAGGTGACGTTCAGACTGTCACAGTAAGGTAGAGTGTGCCCGAATGAGAGCCCGAGAAGCTGTTTATGCTCTTATTGATCACGAACGTGCGTGAATCATTATCTAATTGATTGCTTGTGATGCAAGCAATTAAAAAGAGCCTTCAGCTTAATCGAAGAACTGGTTACTCTGTAATATAACATCATGTGGCATTTTTATCACCACCTTTGAGATTTAGCAGAGTGGATGGTGAATATATCTGGCACCTGTCCCCCCAGGACTCCACCGCATCGAACGGTCAGAGCTGAAATCTTGTATAAACACACAGGGTGCTAATTGTCTAAAAGAGCTTATCAGCATTCCGTCTCTGCACCCATGGTTCAATACCAATGGTGAGGAGCTACAATCACTCTTATACTGTGGAGACGCTGTAGTTATCTGATCTCATGCTACGACTGGCCTATAATTGGTTTGCATTAAATGACATCCAAAAAAATTTAAGGCAGCGGATTAGGAAAAATGCCTTTGATCAAATGCATGATTTTATCATCTTCAGGACACCATTATGCAAATAATTTTGCATGAGGTGTCATAATGTCACTCTGTAAGCAACTATATGAATCATATGAAACATAACAGTGGCAACAAAGTTTCTAATCACCTATTTATAGACTTAAATTGAATGGTGGTAAAAAGTTTTAATGGAATGTATAGGTGGGCTCAAAACGGCAAAGTTTGAGAAATTGTGAACACTTAAAGGGATGGTTCACCCAAAAATGAAAATTCTGTCATTAATCACGTCATTAATCATGTCATTCCAAACCCATAAGACCTTCGTTCATCTTCGGAACACAAATTAAGATATTTTTGATGAAATCTGAGAGCTTTCTGACCCTGCATAGACAGCAATGCAACTTCTGTGTTCAAGGTTTAGAAAGATTGTAAGGACATTGTTAAAATAGTCCATGTGACATCAGTGGCTCAACCTTAATTTTATGAAGCTAAGAGAATTTTTGTGTGTCAAGAAAACAAAAATAATGACTTTATTCAACAATTTCTTCTCTTCCCTGCTTCCCTGTCAGTTTTCGACGCACATTCACTTCCATTCACTTAGATTATCTTAGATTAGATTAACTTCCATATAAGTGCTTAAGTGATAAAGATTTCTGAGAGATGCAAAATAAGGCGACTGCAAGGTCATAAGCCCTGTGAGGTGTCTATTCTAAAGGTTCGTTTTCCTTTCTCCGCCCTTGTGAGATAGTAACTCATTAATTGGAAATGATTTTTGCTCAGACTTAAAAATACCTCCCTTTGTTCCTGCCTTTGTTATCTGCTTGCACAAGCATGTATCTGTCAGAGAAGCAGGGTGTTTTCACCACTGAGGTTAGATCACACCATTGATATCTAGCGCTAAATCTTGACCTACATTCAGTACTGTGACACAGTATAACCACGGCTTCACATACAGTTCATTGCAGATGACATTGTGCAGAAATCTATAGACGACCTTCAGACCAAAATTATATTCAGCAGGGATTTTGCACAACTTTATGAAGAAAGTGCTTATGTTAATGCAGTGACAGGCTGGGCAATGAGTTGCTACTGAATGAAGTGAAATGAAAAGGTGAGTTCTGAAAGCATCAATGGCCCATTTTAGGCAGGGCTAATTTACATAAACATGAATGTTTTAATTTCCAAACTCTCTCTGAACATCTCAGTCTATTAAAAGTGCTGAAACATGTATTTCATACATTGTAGTCTGTTAAGATGCAGAGAAGACGGAGCTTGCAAGCAGATTTCTCATTCATTGTTGCTATTGAAAGTAATTTGGTTGCAAATCCAAGTGCTTTGTTGTGTCAGTGCATTTAATGTAAGCAGCTGATGGCCTCTGTTAGCTCACCCACACTGCGAGGGGCGGGAGGAAGGAAAGGAATTGTGGGAGCCTTGAGAGCATTTGTGTTTTGTTTACACCAGAAAATTGGCCCACTCTCGGGACATCAAATATAAACTACTTCTCAATTGAAATGTTGTTTTCTTCCCATCTTCATGCAAATTCTGACACGATTTGCTTTCTTCCTGACGTAATACGGTGCTTAATTTGCATTCAAGATGTTTCGTGCAAAACACTGAAAATAATTTTCAATTGTTGCTGACTGCTGGTGTTGATCACTGGACAGTGCAGGGCATCTCTGGGGCCAGCAATTGAACCCCCCCCCCCAAAACGGGCTTACTCAGGTAAATTTGAAATGATAGAGAAACACAGACAGGAAACTGCCATGAGCCGAAATATTCAAACTGTTTTTAATTTGAACCATGCGTTGAGAGGACTGCCCGAGTGGTTTTCTTAATTAATGGTGCAAAAAGGTCATTGAGAAAACTCATAATAATTTGTGAATATTACGCTAATTAAAGTTGAAGTTGAAGTCCAGGTAATT
This sequence comes from Barbus barbus, assembly GCF_936440315.1. Lineage (NCBI taxonomy): Eukaryota > Metazoa > Chordata > Actinopteri > Cypriniformes > Cyprinidae > Barbus > Barbus barbus. Next base: position 17,897,005 of record NC_136722.1, on the reverse strand, counting down.
GTTTCTCTTGTGGAAGGTTGCATAAATCATTTGCTGCATTTTCTGTCTCACTAATGAGCTGCAATTTAACGTGAAGAAGTCAAGGACAATTTTTCTGCTCAAGTGTTTTTCCTGCTATTGTATTATGTATATTTTAATACAACACAACTATTATACTTTATGATAAAATATGAAAGTTGTTGCTTGTAGATGGGAAATTCGCTAAAAAAAAGAATTTATATTTTACAAATACAAATGGCATATATTATTTTAAAATTATGAACAATACATAATAAGACAAATGTATATATTAAAGAAGTGTAAAAAATAAGTGCAATTAATAATTATAGTTGATGGTAGCCATTGATTTCTATAATATGAAAAAAAAAAAAACTATGGAAGTCAATGGCTGCAGTTAACAGTTTGGTTACCAACATCCTCCAAATATCTCCTTTTGTGTTAAACAAATGACAGAAAGTCATACAGGTTTGGAACAACTTGAGGGTGAATAAATGATGGCATGAGTTTTCATTTTTGGGTGACCTATCACTTTAAGTTATATTAAACTTTAAGAACTATCCCTTTAAAAGAAAAGCACTTAATTAATAATTTATTTCATCATTTAACTTTACTGAGTCTGGCCAAATTTATTGTGCAACCAGTAACTCAAGAAATTAATCCAAGCTACGTCTCTACAAATCAGGCATAATGGTCTGAAACATAAGGCATAAAGCTTTTCTGAAATCAATAACTCGTCAGCTAGTAGACAGTAATGGCTGTGACACCTACCTGTGTGATAGCCTGTAGGAGTCTGCCATAGCTGTAGACAATCACCATAAAAGGGAGAATAAGGCAGAAGATAAACAGACAGATTATGTAAGACACATTGTTGGCTGTCCTGGCGGCCCAGTTGACGCTGCAGGTGGTGCCGGGACCCTCCGGACCGTAGCAGCTCCATCCAAACAGCGGTGGAACAGTCCAAACCATGGAATATATCCAGGAGAAGGCAATACCCATGGCCACCTTTCTGTAATTGGTGGAGTCGGCCTGCGTGGCCCCCATCATGGTGCAGTAGCGCTCGTAAGAGAGCACCGCCAGGGAGATTAAAGACACAATGCCTGTACAAACAGAAGAGAGATACACGGAAAACACAATGCACTGTTATGAGTAATAGCTGCAGTTATGGGTTGCTTACAGATCCTTATTACCTTTGAGGGTTTGTTTATGTTCAGAAAAAAGCCAAATCTTGAGTTTTATTGGGTGCACTGCAAATACACATCATGTTCAGTCTTGTGGATTTACCTTGCTTAACAATGAAAAAAAACAAGAAAATTATTTTTCATTTACAAGAAAATTCTATTTGAGTCTTTTTACTTCAGTTTCATGTTTAATTCAAACTGTTAAATTGTTTTGTGAAATTTGCTAGCAAGAAAATGGTTTAAAATTAAATCCTACACAAAATTTTTATTCAATAATATGTGCCATTAGTAAAAAAAGGCCAGATTTTCTACACTGTAAAAAATATTTTTCAAAGTTGCATGTAAAGATTATTGAAGTATGTTTTAAAAGAAAGTCTTTATTGTACATTTTTGAGGAATAGTTCATCCAAAAATGAAAATATGATCTTTCTGACAGCACCCATGCACTGCAGAGGATCCATTGGTGAGCAAGTAATGTGCTGCTAAATTTCTCCAAATCTGTTCTAATGAAGAAACAAACTCATCTACTGTTTAATCAGAAAAACTGCAGTGATTTACAGTCTTATAAGAACTTATCTAGGCAAACATCAGTGCACTACACACATGCAGAAGCTCTTGGTGCATCTGGGCATTTTTGTTTCATTGCGCTTTCTCCTCCGTTGTTGTACAGTTTACTGTAATTAGTGCTGACAACCAAATAAACTCAGAGGGATCTTAAAATATCGCACCTGAAACTGAAGGCAGCTATTAAATTGTCATTTAAACTGTGAAGAACAGGTGTTCACTCATTTGAGCTGTGTTTGACTGCTAGGTCTCTTGGTAAGGCACAAGGGAGTGTGTATTATTACGATCATGACAAATTTTTTTTTTAAATTGTGAAATGTGCCGGTAGTAAGAAACCAAGACGATACTACAATAAACAATAACAAAATCAGTCTTTCTGCAGTTTTGTTTACTACAGAGCACAGACTAATTTCAGTACCTGATTTCTGAACTATGGAAACTAAAAATGATGTTGTTCAAAGAGCCTATAAGCTTGAATATTTAAATTACTGTATAAGCCTGGAAAAGAACGTCTCTAGAAGATTTTGAACTTTAATACAGGTTTTCTCTGCCAGATGTGAGTGTGTATATAAAATCTGCACTGACAATGTGGATGACACAATATCTCCATGAGTCTGACAATGTGTTTGCTGTACTGATGGCTCAAAGAATAAAGGCTCAAATTAATTTTTGTCTTGTAAGTTTCAGCTTTGTTAGCACTTTATCAGTGTAATTTATTCGAGGGAGATAGCAATAATCTGTGAAACAAGCGTATAGTCCACTGCTTGCAATTAACATCATAATGGCATAAGACATTGTGAATGAGTAAAGAAGCATCTTATATCATGGCGGTTCTTGATGACAGCTAATGAGGAAAGAAAGTAATGAGCCTTTTCAAAGCAATGAGAGGCAGTTGCCATCAGGCTTTCAAGGAGTGGAACCAATTACAGAGGTTTTCTCCATAAAAGCACACTTAGTTCTCCCATAAGCGTAGTTTTATCGAACCATTGGTGATTCATCCAGCTTTGTTCAACAGAGGATCCTGACCGGTCATTGAGGTTTTGACAATTACAATGCATCAACAACATTCTTAATTACCAAGTAGATGATATAGAGCTCTTAAATATTGATGTTAAAATCTATTGTCATATAATCACACAGACCTATTTGATGGCTATTGACACCTGTTAATTAACACCAAAACAGCTATTCTACTTACTGGAAACTCTACAGCCAGCTCTGCCTCCTTACAGAGACTGTGTTATGGGTCAAATACAGGACAGCACACATCTTATTTCCCTGAATACAGCTCTCCTCACCTTCACATTGTCCTACACCTCTGCCCTGCTGTGTTTATTTAACATCTTTGCAATTATGGAGACTTATCTTTTCAATTATACAACATAAAAAAGTTTCCATTATCTTTGTTTCCAATAAGTTGTTATTTTTACTTATTTAATTAATTTAAACTTATTAAATAACTTCATTTTGGTCAGTAAATACATTTTAAGCAACTGAGAAAGCACCATGAACTTATCTGGGTTGTAACTTTGGCAAGTTTTCAGTTTTATTGGGTTGGACATTTTTGTGTACTTTTGAGCATTTATTTTTGGTATAGTAGGCCTACTCAAAGTCTATATTCTGTAAAGAATATCATTTACTGTGGTAACACAACACATGTTCCACAAACTAAAACACATATCCAGTACCAGGAGTTTAAAATATAAACAAGACAACATCCATTTAGACTGATTGCCATCTAGGGGGGCAGGGGGGGACTTATATCCTGCCTTCCTATTATGTGTAAACATAGCCTATATGTTGGATTAGGCAGCTATGAGGTTTTTCGTATGCATTTTTGCATTGTAAAAAAAAACAAAAAAACAACAACACCGAACTGCCTCGTTTGTAGGACGTTTTTTTAACGTATTAAAAAATAGCCTACTGCAATAATATTTCCAACATAAAATAAATCTGGCTGTGCCAAGAACGGGCAATTTACCACAACTGGCAAACAGTTCACTCAAGTAAACTGCAATATTTATATTATTGTAACTTCTTGCTGATCAGGCGTGCGCAGCGAAAAACAAGAGCAGCGCGTGCACGAGTCTGAGAGACGCTTTTACCTCACGACAAATTATATCAATAACGTCTATAAAACCATCATGATAGCACACGATAGCTGCCGTGTTAACATATAAGTGTAGGTTATCCACAGGTAAAGAGGACTTTTAAGAAATACGACTGCAGGATGCTACTATGTCGGTTATTCAAACGTACGTGAGTAGATTTCCTTCTGAATTCAATTAGTTCATGTAATGAAATATAGAATGACACTTCAGTGTCATGTTTGATGTCTATCTCTCTCTCTCTCTCTTTATCACACTGCTTTAAGTCACTAGTAGCTTTTTACTTTGAAAAATAAAACATTTTGATAAGCGTAATAACAGGTTACGGACGTGGAGGTTCCTAAAACGCCCCAAGGGAACGTAGCCTATTGCAAGTACGTTTCTACAACGCTGTGAAAATACGCATTTAGAAACAAACATCTGTCGTAGCCTATTAAATGTCATCAAAACATTTTAATGATTAAAAACGTTTTACAATGTAGCTGCGCTTGCGAGGTGAGATTTGAAAGTAGCTACCAACTATACAGGTGCCTCCAAAGCCTACTTTAATCGTTCATCGAAGACATCGCTGTGACATACAGACTCACCCAGGAATGAATTGATGAAGCCGTACCACACGCATCCCGCGCGTCCGATGAGCCACCGGCCCTGCGTACTGGCGGCGAAGCTGAACGGAGTGCCGAGGACGCACACCAGCAGATCACTCATCGAGATGCTCACCAGAAGACAGTTCATGGGCGAGCGCAGCACTTTATAGCGACAGAACAGGATGAGAACGAGCGTGTTGTTGAGAAACCCAAAAGTTCCGATGAATCCAAGGCACACCGCGACCACCAAGTGTCCAGTCGGACTCAAACTGTGTTCTGAGTGATTCTCATCCAAGTGCGCTCTGGTCCCGTCACCTCCTCCAGCGCACCACGCGCAACGCAGACTCAGGTTGGACTCGATCATTGCACCATTAATTATGGCTTATATCAAGGATTTAATCAGTTTGGTTTTGAAACGAGAGTCTGTACTTTGTAAAGTCAGTGCAATCCATTAAGTTTGTAGAGTTTTCTAACCCATTATTTCAGTGGGACTAGAGTTCACCAAACGCTAAACGCAGAAGTACATGATTGCCTCATATACCCTATAGAGGTTTCAAGATGTGGTCAAGCCAATCATGCCTATCCTCGGGATGCATGGGAGTTTTATTACCCCCCGCCTAGCTGACGTTTACGTCTCAAGCCACCGATTTTCATAATGCCAGCAGCACTCTTTCCGCTTTACACCCCTAAAATGATTCCTTGTTAATTCATCAACATGCAGATATGCTAATTAAGTTAAATCTATTCGTAGGTCTAGTTATATTGGAATCTACACAGTAAAAAGTACAAATGTGAAAATAAGATATTTATACTTGAAGTGACATTAAAATTCAGACTAATATTTATAGCTTGAATAAAAACAGCCACATGCATATTTTTCTGCCTGACAGTTATTCATTATAATTAAACAAATACTCAAAATAGCATTACTCACAACTTTAGCAGAATCATGACTGAACTTTGAACAATCATTTTCATAGTTAAATTATATTAATTATTTTATAATTAAAGCAGTTAATTTCTTAAACTGGAAACTTGTAGTAAGATATGGTAAAATGATGAGGTTTTAATATCAAATATTTTACTATATACACACTTAAATACATCAATTGTTGTATTAAGAGTGTAACATTGTTTTTTAGACGACTTCTATAGCAGGAGGGCTTTATCAGTGATCTCAAAAATTAAATTGAAACATACAGGCAATATATTTGTCTTTGCTGAACACTGAGACCAAAAAATATTTGGTCAATGAGGATTAAGGAATATATTTTGTGGCCAGTCTTACTTTCTAAAAAAAAATTACAAATTCCTCATTTGACTTGTTCATACAGAGTTCATAAAAACACACTGATGAGTTCAACACAAAGTGATTTCTGATTCTTCATCTGCTTTGATCAATCATTTCCTTTGTAAATATATTTACCTCTTCACAGGGATTCTTTTTGACAGGTGGGGGGTCAGGAAAGCAATTTTCTCCGCTGCATGCTTTTCCACAAGGGGTGTCAGAGAATTAATTGCTCCACAATCAATTCTATTGATGTGGGATTTCATTGTGTCTTGTAGCACTTATGAGGGCCAAATTCATCAGGGATGTTTTCAAGAAAAGTTAAAGAACATCTGTGAACAGAAGTGGACTGTGCTTCACAAAAGGGGTACATTCTCTGTACCCTGCTTTAATTACTGATGTCTAATGCATCATGAACCCCTTTGAAGCTCTAAACTGAATCCTAAAAAAAGATTTGAGCAAAGTCAGGTTTCTTGCCATTGTAAAATTCCAGATCTCTAGCTCCTCTGGTGGAAGATAAAAGAATGTTTGATTAAGAGAAATTTTCAGGACTCAAAATGGCCCATGAAGCTACACAGATTGGGTGCCACCTTTTCCCTGCTTTTCTTTTTATAGTTTCCTGAGGGAAAGATAACTTGTGGTGATCAGAAAAATTTGGATTTTCACTAAGCCCATGACTCCTCATTACAGCTTTTCTCAGTCACTTTGGTACATTTCTCGAATCATCTTTAATATTTGCAAAGAAGTATGTGCATTTCTCAAAATAATTTGTACAAATAGCACTGCACAATGAATGGATTTCCTGCAAAATCCTGTAACTTACTCAAATTTTTTAGTTAATCTCTCAAAAGTAAGTATTTATGTCAATGAACATATCAGTGCCATCAGAATGAAAAGTCCTTGTATCATTGTTCACATACAAGATAGGCAAAATGCTTAGTCATGTTGTCAAAATAACAGTGCACTCTGTTAGTATTACCTGCTGTAAACTATGACAACAGTTTAGATGACAGTTACTGTACTGAAATGCAGAAGGCTGCACTTCTTATGTATGCCATATATCCATTACAAAAGTACAAATTTACACATTACTGTAAGTGGGATATTGATTGAAAGAGACTGTTTCGAAATGTTCAAATTATTGAGAATATGGTTGAGCTCCCAATATTTAGCTGCACACTTCAGCCATTGTAAGGCCATGATTGACAACATGGTCCACAATAGTGACCCTTATTTCATCTGATATGCACCTATGTCCTTGGCCTCTTCTGCCTCTTCCTCTGTACCCTTCCATGCATCCTTACTCATCTTCTTCCTCTCAGCTGTTGACCCTGATCGTTTTCTGGATGTTCATCCATCGTCAGAATTTGTAACTCTTGTGTTGTCCTCTGTCTATATACAGTATGCTGTCCAATTGAAGGTTCATGAAATGCACCTTTGAGCTACTTCAGAGAACTGGTATATTTAAAAACAATAAATTATTAAAAAATGTAATTTAAAAAAAGCATTTGATTCTATTTGGCACGACAGATTATATTACAAACTTTTACAAAGTGATGTAGGGGGTAAAGTTTATGACATTATTAAATCAATTTATTCAAGCAACAAATGTGGAATACGAATTGGCAACAAACATACAGAATTCTTCACCCAGAAGAGAAGAGTACGGCAGGGCTGTAGCCTGAGTCCAACACTATTCAATATCTACATTAATGAATTAGCGGTGCAGCTGGAACAGTCTACAGCCCCTGGACTCACTCTACAAGACAAAAACATCAAGCTTTTGCTGTACGCAGATGATCTAGTGCTGCTGTCATCCACCCCACAGGGACTACAGAAGCACCTAGACCTGCTAGAGAACTACTGCCAGAACTGGGCCCTGGCAGTAAACCTCAAAAAGACCAGCATTATGGTCTTTCAGAAAAAGCCCAGATGTCAGGAACACAGATACCAGTTCAGTCTAGGCAGCACCGCCCTAGAACACATGGTGCAGTACACTTACCTCAGCCTGATCATCACTGCATCGGGGAGTTTCTGTATGGCAGTGAAAGCTCTCAAAGATAAAGCTCGAAGAGCTCTATACGCAATCAAGAAAAAATTCCAAAATATTGAAATACCGCTTCCAATTTGGTGTAAAATCTTTGATAGTGTAATTCAGCCCATAGCGCTGTATGGAAGTGAGGTTTGGGGTCCACTCAGTGATCAGAGCTACACTAGATGGGACAGACATCCAACAGAAGCCCTAAACACAGAATTCTGCTAAATTATTCTAAAATTACAAAGAAGAACACCCAATAATGCATGTAGGGCAGAATTGGGCCGTTTCCCATTGATTATAAATATACAAAAAAGATCGCTCAAAATCTGGATGCATCTAAAATCCAGTCGCACAGAATCGCTACATTTTAAAGCACTACAAACCCAAGAACTGAACCCCGAAAAGAGTCCACTCAGTCAGCTGGTTCTGAGACTTACTAACCTGACTAACTCTACTAACACTAACCAGTCTCAGACCAGCACTGCTTCTCACCCAAACATCAAAATAAATAAAATTATCAAACAATCTAAAAATATATATCTGGAACATTTGGATCAAGAAACCAAAACACAAAGTAAATTACAACTCTATCGAACTATAAAATTAAAATATGAATTAGAAGAATATCTCCAGAGTGTCAAAGACACAAAGCAGAGACAGATCCTGACCAAGTACAGGCTCAGTGAGCACAGACTAGCCATTGAGACCGGCAGACACAGAAAGAGCTGGTTACCCAGAGAGCAAAGAGTGTGTGTTCACTGTGAGACAGGACAGATCGAGACAGATACACACTTCCTACTTCACTGTTACCAATTTAAATCAATCAGAGACATATATATCAACAAATTCACAAATATCATAAAGAATTTTACAGCCATGACTGAAGAGGAACAAATAAAGATAATACTAGGAGTGGGACAGACAGCAGCACTGGCTGCGAGATACGTGTGGATTTGCCACAGCCTGAGAGACAGCAGGTGAATGTGTGTAATGTGTGTATTATGTCTGACCTCAGTGTGTTTCCCTACTGTCCACCACAGTTACCCTCAGCCTGTGTGTGTTTATATGTCAAACTCTGTGGTATGAAATGTTCACACAAGTTCTTATTTGTTACACTGTTTATTGAAGTATATATTGTTATAATGTTTTTATTCTATTATTTTGATATTTTCATTGTTATTATATTTCTCTATATATATTTCAAGCTTTGGCAATATTGTATTTTTTACAGTAATGCCAATAAAGCAATATTGAATTGAATTGAATTGTATATAACTGGTTGATCTATATTCTCTTCATTAGTGAAAGTCAAGATTCACATGCACAATTCATGGCAAATCTACCAAAAGTGTAATAGAAATGTGTAGAAAATATGTTTGACAGTTTATGACAACTACATCAACCATTTTGCATCTAATGACTTATACGATGAACTAATGACTAGATGTTTTGAGGGGAAAGACTATAGCACAGAGATCTATATAAAACATTTTGAGCAACATGATATTAGCAACTGAAAATGTAGGAAACCGCAGACAAATGTACCTAATCAGTTGCATGAATGTACCAAAGCAATCGCAATTTGTTCAAAAGAATGAAAAACTGCTTTAATGATGTGCACAAGTGACTAGATCAGTGGTCGGCAAGAGGCGGCCCGTGGGCCAAAAGTGGCCCGCCAGCAATAATATCTGCCCCTCACGCATAGCCAGATTATTTTGATAGCGGCGGGTTCTGAAATAGATCTGTCATGACAGCAACAGTTACTCACAATCAGAGTAGGCTATGTGAGCTGAGAAGAGCGCGAGTGGAGCGGTGTAAATTTGAATGGAGCGAAGAGCGGATTTTTTTAAAAGTCGGAGTGTCGTGGTTTTCACTCGCTCCAAGAGCGCTCCATCACCACTCCATCACGAGTACAATTCATGCCAACAACCCATAATATAACTGCATATTAAGCAAGGATTCACATGTTAAACATATTTAGCTAACTAGATAGAAAAGAATCACTCAGATCGGAAAGAATGTGAAGGCTATGATGACTGCAGTGGACATGAGCGGGAAGTTATATTTCTCAAGGAATTTATTTGTTCCTTCTGAATATTTTCAGCTGACAACTGACTTCTCTCAATTCTGAGAACATATCAGTCTTTTTTCCCCCTCAAAACCGGACTTTAACTCGCAATTATGACTTTATAACTCGCAATTGCGAGTTTATATCTCACAATTCTGTGAAAAAAAGAAAAGAAAAAGAAAGTCAGAATTGTGAGATAAAAAGTCGCAATAACCTTTTTTTTTTTTTTTTATTCAGTGGCGGAAACGGGCTTCCATAGAACTGTGATATTTCAAACATACTGAAATACTTAGACGTGGAGCGGTGTTCTGATATCAGTGAGCGCGGAGTGATCATTAAAAGCATGGAGCGCGGAGGGGAAATTGTTGACGCTCCACTCCGCTCACATACTCTGATCAGACACCGCCACACAAATGTGGCTTTTTATTAATGACTGTCGCTGGATTTTACACAGAGTAACAGCTCACTACCAGTTACAAAATAAACTGTAACAGTCAGTCACAGGCAATTCTGGTTTAATTTTCCATCAATTAATATCTTACAATGTCCTTCGACAATGTTCTGGCCCGCCATCTAGTAGTGAAATTGTTTTTGGCCTGATGCCAAACTTGCTTGCCGACCCCTGGACTAGATGATGTGGAGGTTGAACAAATAGTTTTGAGAATTTAATTTCTGATCTGAGAAATGCACCAAAGCGACTGAGAACAACTGTAACTACCTCCAACTAAAGTCAGCGTTGGTTTTAAACTGGATTATTATTGTACAGTTTGTGTAATGTAGCTATGGTGTCAGTTTATGGGTCTCTTAATTCAACAGATCTTCCACAATTTCCACAAAAAATAAGCAGCACATCTGTTTTCAACAGTGATAAATGTTACTTGAGCACCAAATCATATTAATGATTTCTGAAGAATCACGTGACACTGAAGATGGGAGTGATGATGCTAAAAATTGAGTTCTGCCATAACAGGAACAAATTACATTTTACATCATCTCAAAATAGAAAACAGTTAATATTTCACACTATTACCATTTTTACTATATTTTTGATCAAATACATTTTTTTAAAGATTTAAAAAATATATCAAAAATAACAACTTACAGACTGCAATTTTTTGAAAGGTAGTGAAACGATATTAAAACTAATTTTCAAAACACATTTCAGCATTACCACTAAATAGCCATGCCTGATCTAACATGCCACCGATCATCAACTGAAAGTGAGTTCGATTGAACCAGTGACATGGTTGACGTGAAACCAAGTAATCATTGATTATATGGATATGTTTTCATCTTTTGTTCATACCTGTCATCTCTGAAAAGAAACAGTCTCCAAGCCAAAACATTTATTTTTCATAATGTTGGGATGGCAACACCATTACAAAAGAAATCCATCTCTCCAGTGTGCTATCAGCTGGAAGGCTGCAATTTATTGAATTTGCTCTGTGTGCGGTGCGCTGCTCAAGGTCCTAATTATGAAGTCTGATTACTTCATACGGGTGGACATGAGTGAGGTGAAGAGGCCTCAGGATAGAGTGGGATATGTGTTATATAGTTTTGATTAGCTTCTTCTCTTACACATTAACTACACATGAACAACATACATTCATCAAACAAACACATTCACATCCACACACAAGCTTCACAGATTCCATCAGATTGTATTCACCATCACACCATAGGTGTTCTAGGCTTTCTTGCAGAAATCGAAAGCCTGAAAATGAGATTGATACAAGTATGATACAACAATGAAAATACCATCCAAACACCTACAGACAGGAATGGACTGAGACTGAACTAAAAAAAAACTTGTTTCAGTATGCCAATCATCCCATGGGTCTTCGCAAAAAACCAACAAGCATCTCCCTTTTGTAAGTGCATCGTATGTGTGAATAGTGACTGTCGCAACAAATTTCCATCAACGCTGCCTTATGTCTCAAGATGGTCTCTTCCAATAGTCCCACAGTGAATCGTGACAGGGTTACAGAATACACTAAAGCATCCCTTTGCATGCACAGGCTCAGAATAACAGAGCAGAAAAAAGCTGCATTGTTCAGGAAAGCAATAGACCTTACAGCATGGCCATGAGAAAGAAACAAAAGAGAAGACGGAAACCAGCTGAAGAGATTACCCTTAAGAAATCCAACAGGAGTACACTGTACACATATGAAAATCAGATGAGGACAAAGACAGACATAATTTTGGGAAGATTTGAGAGATGATTTTCAACATGAAAATTGCTGTATATTGAGTTTCCTCAGCGTGGAGTGTGCTGGACAAGGTCATAATAATGAGGTCTGATTAGATCATATGGGTGGACATGAGTGAGGTGAAGAGGCCTCAGGATCAGAGAGGGATTTGTTTTATATAGTCTTGATTAGCTTCTTCAATCTTTCATTACCCCGAACACATGCACAGATGACACGTAAGAATCATGTCAGTTTTACAGGTTGTCTCTGCTTTGTATTCACCCTCACACATAAACATAAACTTCCTTTGACTAAAGAAATGGAAAGGTCAACTGTTACGGTTGATGTAAAAGCATTTATTATAAAAGACATATCGATGGCTACTCGACATGAATGAGAAAATAAAGTTGAAATAAAAGAAATCCCTCATAACTGAAAACGTGGATAAAATCGAACGAGGCTCATACGTGACATTCAGAAGGCCAAGAACCTAGTCACCTCAGACTGGTGACACGAGGCCCAAGTACACAAAGAAGCTAAAAATGGTTGTCAGTCCTGTTCTAATTTAGCAGTCAATACTGCCGGAGTTCACTTACTTACAAGAATGACAACTGAATTTCACAATAGAATTGACTTATGAAATCAGAATGAATCAGAAATGTGAGGTCATGAAAACAAGCAATATTTTGGGAAAGAAATAAAATTTTCCATAATGACAGCAAACTTCAGTTTCCCTAAGCCCCAGATCTAATGCCTCAGTGTAGATAACAACAAACTTATCCCTTCCATCCAGACACAGGAAATCACTTTCAGGCCCAAACCTAGAGCACAGCGTAGGGAATCGTCTGCTCCCACTCTCTCTGGTTCCCCTGGGGTAGGGGCCTGGACAAGAAGAGATTTGATTGGGGGAATAACAGTAAAGAGGAGCTTAAGAGGTCAAAATGATGCCATTTCCACCATTAATCATGTTCTTCTGAGCTTTGTCAGATATGCTGGTGGTGCCACTCTTCTCCAAAGCCACTGAGAACCAATCACAGCACCACAGCTGATACTGTACATTCACTTCAGCCCCTGTTTTACATTCTGTTTCTCTTCATAAAATGTTGCAGATTCAAACTGTCATTTGTCCAGAAATGTATGTTATCAATGTATAGATAGGTAAAATAGGTGCTGGCTTAACACATCTCTAGGATGAGGAATATGGAAGTTTAATTGTGACTCTTTACACACAAATATGGGGTGACAACTTGAAGCTTTGTTTTCTCGAATGTGTCTCAAAACAGAGCTAGAAATAACATCCCACATTGTTCATTCTCAGGGACAAAAATTACTTTGTCATTGCATTAAAGTTCTAATTTTAAAATAATTTTTGGTGGTAACAGACCTTGTGTAGACAGTAGAGTATTTTTGATTTGATATTGCGTGAGATAACTAAAAAAGTTTTTTTTAGGCTATAAAACATTTATGTTTTGGCATTAATGTTGGCACTGTTATTCCTGGAAAAGAAATCAGAACATGAAACTGCAAAAATAATAATAATAATAATAATTTTTATCATATCTGAGTTTGTTTTAGATAAAATATTGTGGCCAAAATCACAAATTAGAAAAGTATAAATTGCTGAACATCTAGCATTTTAAATAAGGCAATGAGGAAAGATATATTAAAATACATTAATACATGCATCACGGTACTCTCATCAATGGAGGCGGACTGACATGGAAGAGAAGAAATCATTGAATAAAGTTGTTATTTCTGTTTTCTTTTCACACAAAAAGGATTCTCGTAGCTTCATAAAATTACAGTTGAACTACTGATATCACATGGACTATTTTAACAATGTCCTTACAACGTTTCTGGGCCTTGGATGTGTCAGTTGTGTTGCTGTCTATGCAGCTAGGGTCAGAAAGCTCTCAAATTTCATCAAAAATATATTAGTTATATTTAATATAATTAAATACTTAATTAGTGTTCCAAAGATGAACGAAGGTCTTATGGGTTTGGAATGACATGAGGGTGAGTAATTAATGACAGAATTTTCATTTATGGGTGAACTGAACCTTTCAATTACATTGTTATTACCTTGAGTTGTTCTCTTCTGAAATCAGGTTTGAGGAAAAAAAGCTTCTCTGTTTCAGGTGCGACACATACACCAAACGCTCTTTAGACATTCAGACAATCACGTCTGCCAATTCACAAGCCACAAGCCACTAGTCCTTGACATTAACATGTGCTGCCATGACAACTTTAACTAAAACAACCGAGCATTCAGCAGACATTCTGCTAGAAAGTTTTTAGCTTGCCAGCAACTGTCTAAAATGTCCATTTGTTGCATTTTGAAAGCCATTGAGATATCTGCATGAATCAGGCTTATTTGACATCAACGTTTTGCATAGTGGCCCATTCTGCCATTCTGAGGAATGACAAAGACATGACACTAATATGACACTGAATATGTTATGTCTAGTGATACTGCTACAAATCTGGCAAGACAGATTGAGTGTGTGTGTATGTGTGTGTGTGTGTGTGTGTGTGTGTGTGTGAATGTGCAGTGATGTATGTGCAAGAGAAATGTGCCCTGAGAAGATCTCGGATACATCAGGCACTGAATCTCTGCTTACTTACACATACTTGCCATTTATCAGACATTTTTTTTTCAAAGTGTCAGATACATTTTTGTTCCCGTCTCTGCAGACAAAATTACACAATATACTGGAAAGATTTTCCAATAATGACAGTGCCAGCCTTGAAGAAAATTCAGCAATGATCAAAATTGATAGCACTGAGCTATCCTTCACACATGTGGTTCATTAGACACAGAGAAGCCACATTTAAAAGCATTAAAGTCTCCTCTGAGGAAAAAGGTTGTACATTATTAAACGTCTTAGGACTACTAATTTTCTTTTGGCCTGAACCCCCTAGAAATGATTCAGAAAAGTTATTTCATTTTGAGAAAAGTGTTCAAATTCTTTCTCAGGTCATTTTTTGTTTATCATAGTTAGTGTTGCACGTTAGTTTTTCAAAGTTACCTGCCTTTCAATTAAAGTTTCCTGCCTTTCAAATTTTGAATTGACTAAAGAGAAATCTGCCTCGCTGTCAGCCATTGATTGTCCATTCCACACAGCTATCTGCAAATGAGTGCAACACTCACTTTTTAAAGGACATCGGAGTCTGTGTCCTAGTCAAGAACAATACCGTTCTGCTGGAGCGCCTTGCCTTCTTTTTCAAAGCCATTCATCACATTGTCAATTACTGTTGGAGAAAAGAGAAAGTGCATACATAAATCACCATTATGAGTAGGGTCGGGAAAGAGGCGGGCAAGGTGAGGAGACACAGACTCACCAGAGTATATGAGTCACAAAACACATAAGTTTGATCCATTTCAAGTTTCTCTGTTGCGGAAATCATTCCCAGTCTGACGAACTGAACTTAAACGGATAGTTCACCACAAAAAAAAAAAGAAAAAGAACAAACACTCTGTGACTCATGCTATTGTCATTTCAAATCTTTTTTCTTTCTTCAATGGAACACAAAATTAAATATTTTGCAGGTGTTCACACTGCTTTATCCATTCAGTGAAAATATATAGTGATCACAGTCTGTCAAGCTTTTTTTTTTTTCTAAATATCTTCTTTATATTGGTTTTTAAAACCGTATATGAAATTATGAGTGTACTACTCCTTTAAGAATCTGATATTCAGATAACTCAGATACATTGAGCATCATTTTACAGCTCAAATTTAAGTGATAGAAAATCCATAGGTAGAATGTGCCTATCATCATTACTTGATGGGGCATTAAGAGTTTTGATGAGTTGCTCTCATGTGCAGCTGAGCAGGATGAAACTGGAGCAGGCCGTGTGGTAATACAATAAAATCAACAACATATCGTTTAGCCTTGGCGGGGTCTATCTAAGTCGCTGTACCATGAATCATCAGTTACCCTGAGCCTGGAGGCTCCCTACAATGAATCCCACCCTTACCGCAAATTGCCTGTTGTACACTTGCTTAGTCACCTACTCAAGAACTCTTATGCCGAATAATGACTAAGTAGGAAGACATAGAACAAGGTGGATGTACTGTATTCTGTCTGTCCTCGATGGTAATACAGAAACTGGAGGTCAGAAAAAGATGGGGGTGCTCAGCAGTCATTATTCATGTTTAAAGAAGTCCCTCTGTGCTTTTTCATGACCATCTCAGTCGCTGGTGTGCAACTTTGTTTAGTGATGCATCTGTGTCCATTTCCACACCCCATTACAGGCATCTGTCTCCATTAAACACCAGGATGAGGGAGAATCCCCATAGAGAGAACAAGAGGGGACTTTCCATTGACTTCTATTGTTTTAGAGTGGGCTAATCATATTTTTTTTGTCCATTATCCCTTATAGAAACCTTTCTCCATTTTACATTTTCATTAAGATATTTATTGTGCTTATTAAACAGCACATGACCAGAAACCTCAAATTTTGGTCATTCAGAACTGAATCGAGAATGCATTAATTAAAAATGAATTACTGTTTTTCTCAGTCGCTTTGGTGCATTTCTCAAATCATCCTTAATATTTGCAAAGAAGTATGTGCATTTCTCAAAACAATTCGTACAAACAGCACCACTCAATAGATTACCTGCAAAAGCCTGTAACTTACTCAAAATCTTTAGTTCATCTCTCAAAAGTAAGTATTTATGTCAATGAACATATCAGTGCCATCAGAATGAAAAGTCCTTGTGTCATTGTTCACAAAATGCTTAGTCAAGTCGTCAAAATAACAGTGCACTCTGTTAGTATTACCTGAAAAACCTGTAAATCGAGAGGGAAAACAGAATTACAATTCATATTTCAATGGTATGAAGTAAAATTAGCAAACTAAAATTCAAAGAAAATTCATATTACAATTGATTTAACTATAAATGCAAAGTTTGTCTAAAAACAGATTAAGACAGATGGACAGATCATCAGAAAATGGTAAGAACAAAAGAATGGATGAAGACAGACAGACAGACAGAATAAAATAGACAGTGTTAGAAAGACAGAAAGAAAAGCAGCAAGAAAGACAAAGAAAGAGCAAAAAAGAAAGAAAGAAAGAAAGAAAGAAAGAAAGAAAGAAAGAAAGAAAGAAAGAAGGCAAGCATAGAGAGATAGATAGATAGAATGCCAGACAAAATGGACAGAATGCTAGAGAGAAATATTTTTCATCCCCTAAATTTGTAGAATTTCAATAGAATGTCAAGACATTATGTAGCATTTTTATGAAGCTGTTTTTCTGGCTAGTCCATAACACAGGCAAAACCTGACCCACACACAAAGATGTGTGAACACATGCTGTGCGTGTTTAAAGAAAGATGTAGCTGATATGGTGATGTTTTATTAACCTTAATAAAAAGAATACAGAAAATACATGCATCAGGACAACATAAAGCCCTTTTCACACTGGTGATACACAGAATCACACTTCTAGGAACAGAACATAATTATTATGACATCAATTTTGAATAAACCTAGTGGACATGGATGAGCAGAGGTGAAAAGGAAAGTACTTAAAATTTCACACCACAGAGCACAGAATGAAGAAAACAAACACGTTTGGCCCATCTCGGGTCAAAGGCTTCTGCTTAATGAGAGGTGAAACAGGAGAAGACGATGACTAAGTGAGAGAGGCAGACTGAATGATAAACATGCATTACGTCACACATTTCAGAGATAACCAAGAACTTTGATGGGTGCGTTTGTATCTGTTTGTCATCAAGGTGTAAATTAATTTGCTGTTGGCTTTTCATCAAGGTGGGAGGGGAGCAGAGAAGCGGTAAAGTGGGGAGCGTGTTTGCTGACTCGCAGTTATCTGTCATTGTGAAAATGACAGTTTGGGAATTGATAGGTGTAAAGCTGTTTGAACTACAGCCATGGTCTTATCTTAAGACGAGCCACCTGCACCCTCACATTTGTCCCTCCCACCCAAACATTAATGTCTAAAGTCTGACCGTCAGACATTAAAGTGCAAATAAAATGTCACTCAATGCCCTCTGTCTACGCCTCAGACCTTTCACAAAACAGTCAGGAAAAAAATAAGAAATAACTACAAAAAAAATGTCTTGCTTCACAAGAAATGTTATATCATAAATCCATAAAATGGCTGTATGACTCATGCTGTTTATTAGTACACAGCATATTAGGATTCCACAACTTCTACATTTTTGGTGATCTGAATGTTTTTGATTAAAAAGATAAAATACTTTCCCCTATTCCAGATAGGAAAACCATTTGACTTCTCCAAAAATGGTGCCATGCTAAACTGGCACTATCAAAATTTTCAAAATGCTGTTTATTTGAACATTCTGACCAGCCTATGATAGCAACAGGCTCAACCAACGGTGTTATTTTGGGGCGGGGCTATCTGTTTGCTAACCAATGGCAAAAGAGTTATATTTAAAAAATAAAAATAAAAATAAAACAGTCATTCTGTTAGGAAACATTTGTGGTGTGAAAATGACACATTTCACCTTCAGGAGGGATTCAATAAAATGTGCTATTTAGTCTGTCAAAATACACGTTGTTCAAAAATCTTTACAATGGCAGCCCAACGAGAAAAGAGTTCCCTTTTTTGTTTATTTTAAACAAACAAAAAATAATTTTCACTGATTATCAACACATAGGAACTAGGAACACAATACAATTATTCACCTAAGAAATTTTTTAAGATTAAAATGGCTGAAATGACTGAAAGTTTCAGAAACGGTTTACTTTAAAGTTACAATGAAACAGAAGCAGTGACAAGATAGATAGATAGATAGATAGATAGATAGATAGATAGATAGATAGATAGATAGATAGATAGATAGATAGATAGCTTTGTTTACAACAGGAGTGTTCTCGATCTGAATCTCAGATGTCTGAGATGTTTCTGTGATAGTGGTTTGCAGAAGCCGGACTGCAGTAGACACAGATCTGACCTGTGGCATCACTTCTAATGTCTAATCTCAGCATGAACAAGAGTCGTCGGATATTACATCAACGCAGTGGGTATTTGGAGATTAATCCTGAGGAGATTTCGGCGGGCACAGTTCTCAAGAGGAATACTTCATCTGCAAAAAGTAAGTTATTTAATTTATTTAATATTCAGTCGCGTGTTGTTTGATGTTTTAAATGCCACGAAGAGTATTTAGATAGTTTCTATTAGGAGGTTTAAGATGATTGCATACGGATATATTTAGTGTTGATGACGTTAGGCCTAACTGTTAGGCACGGTCTCTTTAGAAAAAAAAAATATAAAAAAACGATGAGCTGTATCCAGTGCACGATAATGTTAGCTAATTAAATTTTAATAAGTTAAATTCTATTTTGTTTGCTAGAATTCATTCGATAGTCTTTTTCAACGAGTGATTGCTATTGAATCATAGGAGTCGACTCCACTGCTGGCGTCATAAATATCTATACGAGTGACTCTCTGATTTGATTCACTTAACCATTCAAATGAGTCATTTGTTTGTGAATCAAACTGATCACGCAGTTATAGCACCTGCTAAGTTTAAGTTTCCACTGCTGAATTTAATAATAATATTTATCTTGTGGTAACACTGCCGTGTGGGAAGCTTTGACACAGAAAAAACACTATAGATACGTAAGAGAAAGCCGTAAAATGTAAGTGCATCACCTTTTGTTCTTGAATGGAGCCCTAATCTGTCTGCTGCACAAGAGCAGGTTCAGTTTTTAGAGTGAATGAACGTTTGAAGCATATATGCAGTATGAAAATACTTGTTTTACCGTGGTGGGGATTATTATGAGCAAAGTTTTTTTTAAAAGTTTAATCTGAACACTTTATATATGTAATCTGACTTTTTTTTTTTTACAGAAATTCTGAGTTGCTGCATGAACATTCATCAAACATAAAAAAAAGTGTTAGTGTCAGTTCAACATTTAATGTAAACGTTAATTTGGTGTCCAATACCGACGTCAGCTGACATTGGTATTTGTTGTTGTATAGATAGATAGATAGATAGATAGATAGATAGATAGATAGATAGATAGATAGATAGATAGATAGAATAAAATGAACAAAATGTTAGAAGGACAGAAAAATAAGCAAGAAAGAAATACAAAAATTATAATAAGCTAATGATATTTTTAGATTTATCAGCGAGTAAGCTCTCTCCACTGATTATTAGGTTAAGGGGTGGGGTCAGGGGAGGAGCTTCTTGCTTTTTCTTCTAAAAAAGCAAACCCAGCAGGCACACAACATTATAAGACATTGATACAGTATTTGGTTAAATTTTGGTTGCGACGTCAGGTGACCCAAATTCAGTGTCAGTTCAACATTTAATGTAAACGTTAATTTGGTGTCCAATACCGACGTCAGCTGACATTGGTATTTGTTGTTTTTAGGTTGTGTAACCAAAATCCAACATTAAATCAACGTCAAATTGGCATCAAATATCAACCCAATTTTCTTTCTTAACCAAACTACAACGTCTGCCCGATGTCATGTCCAACGTCAACCTGACGTTATATTGACATCCTGTGTCTGCTGGGAATCAACAAATCAAATCGTGCAAATTCATAGTTAAAAAAAATTGTTAGACATTTGGCAGGGAAAGGGATGAAGATAATAAGATCACCAAACTATGAAGTCAGGAATGTATTTGCATTCCAAAATATATGTTTTTGCCAAATTGTCCACCTCAACCAAACACACATATTCACACCAACATCTCCAGGACTGTAAAGCAGGAGTCAGCGGCACCTTCTAATTAAGAAACTCTCGATATCAGTCTCACATACTCTCTTTCTCACAAACACTTGGTAATTTTCATTGGCCTTATCATGATTAGCAAACTACATATCAAAATAAGACTAGTGGAAAGCATAAAGAGATTCAAGTTATATTAACTTGCTTTGGCTTGCAAAGGGTACAGAACAAAACGAGACTAGTGTAACCAATCCAGTTTGAATCCAGTTTCATACTCGCAGCTGTATTTAACAAATGGATTCAATTAATCAATCAGCCCCTGAAACAGAAAAAGCTTACACATATCTTGGGTGTTAAGGCCCCTCTAATCAATTATTGATTAAGCTGAGAGCCTGCCCACCATCACAATCTCACTATTGACTGAGTATTGATTTAGCAGACCAACAAATAAGTGTAATTTATTATTTAGGGACTGCGGTGAAATAATCCATAAATGACATAACTAATCATGACTTTAAGGCTAACAAGTTATAGGGTTATAAGATGTAAGAACATGTCTTGCCATCTTAACAATAATAATAATAATAAAGTCAAAAATGTATCATTTATAATAACCACACTTTACATTCCAATTTGAATTACATGGGCTTACATAAAACAGTGTCTTTTAAAAGGAGAAAATATCTATTTGAATTAGTTTTACATTGGCTTTTGAAAAAACAAAAATTACAAACCCCGGAATGATTGGTGATTATTCCGAACTAATCCGCCCGCTCCAGAGAGCACTGAAGTAAGATGAAAAAATATCTTTAAGTATGCACACCATGGAGTTGTGGACTTCTGTTAACCGTTTTAACATGGCTGAGAATCCCATTTTCGCCATGTAAGAAAAAATGCTTTGGTAAATTATATTTATGACATAAAAAAGACATAGGCTACCAGGCTAAATCATAATTATGTCATCATAAGTCATAGTAATGCTTTTAAAGCAATATATATAATAAATACATTAATGAGAGAGTCTGGGGAATATTAAATATGATGAGCAACTTTCAATGCAAAGCAATCTTTCGTTCTTTAGCATTATACTGACATCTAATGGTGGATATGAGAAATAGTGGTGTATCAGTTTGATGCCTTATAAACTAACAACAAATTTTACAAAAATTAAGTTAAATAATTTATTCTACTTTTTATATTTTACAGAAATATATTTATATTCTTTAGATACCACCAAGGCCTGTACATTCTAACATTGTGTAGATGTTCTATAAGGCTTGTCATGACTCTTGGGGAAATTCATGGTGTAGCTATGCCTCTGGGCTAAGTGGGCACAATGGTGAAGCTCCACTTCAAGGCTCAGTGGGTCTAATGGTGCAGCTCCACTTCGAGACTTAGTGGGCCTCACGGTGCAGCTCCACTTCAAGGCTCAGTGGGCCTCATGGTGCAGCTCCACTTCAAGGCACAGTGGGTCTAATGGTGCAGCTCCACTTCAAGGCTCAGTGGGTCTAATGGTGCAGCTCCACTTCAAGGCACAGTGGGTCTAATGGTGCAGCTCCACTTCAAGGCTCAGTGGGCCCGTACTTCCAAGCTAAATGAGTCCCGCTTGATTTAATAAGGATCTTATGTTCAGCATTTGATGTTGAATGCAGCCATAATTGTTCAAGATCAGGTGAAAGACAGGTGAAATAATGAAATTCCAACTACAGCAGTTTTAAATATTTACTTCATACAAAAATACAGATAGATCATTATACAACAAACATTTATAAAGCTTTTACAGTAAGCCCAGCATTCTGCCATTCACTTTAGAATAAGTGGGATGCGTGAGCACTGACACAGGCTATATTCCAAAAACTGAATTGCAACAGCAATTGCATTGACATGAACAAAAAACCAGTGCAGGTAAAATATAACTACAATACTGAGCATCTGGACAAGAGGCAGATGAAAATTACAGAGCACAAAGCAGAAGCCTCAATTTGCTTAGCCAGACGTCTGTGTGTGACATACGGTTGACATGTTCTGACAGAAGAAAAATGCACATAAAAAAGATGTTATTCAGTTCCATTCATGTAACAGATAAGGTAATTTCATCAACACAAACTTCCCATCTTCACACAGAGCCTAAGTGAAGTTTCTGTGATTTATGAACCTGAGCAAAATCGCAAAATACGTAATGGAGTTCAAAGTTCCACTTACTTAAAAGTAAGCTAAATCAACAACTGAGAACAGTAACATTATGTCTTAAGTGTTCCTTTGATCAAAAAGACAATGAAGACCAACAACTAACAAGGAAATTAATAATATAATAGGTGCATTGATAAATGTATTGTCTGCAGTCATCATGGCACATGGAACATATATCTGGCTACACAAAACACTGACGTATCTCATCCTCATCCCAGCTTATTTTGGCCAAGAACCACCCAGTTAGAAGGGAAGAGATCATCCTGAGACCATCTAAAATTATTTAAAAATATAACCAACTGTGCGTGATCTGTGGCTGTGCCGTCCAAGGCTGTGACTAATTATAACATCATTGAATAGAATCAAATGAATGAAAAACTAGTAAAGGCTTAAATAAGAAACAACAAGGCCTGTGATCTGCATGCAACATCATGTGTGAGAGTTAACAGATGTATGAGCATTATGCATAAATAGGAGCATAAAGATGCGGTCACATTAGCAAAGTTTCTGTGAAATGCACACAGGAGTCACTTTTACACCAAGCAGCTTTCTAATGTGTTTTCTTATGTGAAATTCCTGGTCATGTTGATTCCTTTTGAAATTACAGATTTAGCCCATGAAAATCTACAGAACAACTGTAAATGTGACCACACCTTAATGGTCAATATATCCATTCAAAAGGTTATTGTGTCTCTATAGTATACCCTGCAATGTCTTTACATAGAATCAGTGGCATTGTGACCATTACAACTCATGTCACTCAATTAATATTCATTAGCAGTGCTCATAAAATTCACATTGTGTCTCCAATTTTCAGATTATCCCCTATGCCCCAGGATAAAATATTCTGAATAAATAAACTACAAACATTTTACAGGCTGAAAGTCACATATGATGCTGTGAAACGCACACTTTTCTCTACTTTAAAACTTAAGCAAATATATAAAACACAATCTGATGTACATGGTTCGACTGTTCACATTGCTCCGTTGTACTTCAAGTAAGTGAACTTTGCATTTGTCTTGCATTGATTATAAGCAGTAAAGCAATGAATATTCAAATGACCTGCAAATATCTAGTGGTCCAGAGTCAATGAGCTGTAGATGAAACTCAACTTTTATTAGCTGCAGAGATCAGTTCTTCTACATCCTGCCATTAGAACCTGACACTAATCAGAGAGATATAAGTGAGATGATGAATATATTTTTCTAATTTATTTTTTCTGCATAACAAGGAGTTTTTTCCTTACAATGAAAGTCAATGGGGTCCAAAACAACACTGGACTTCATCTCTAAAACAAGAGACATGTTTTAAATGGCCTTTTTTTTATGTCCCACAGAAGTTGACAATAGCGCAAGTAATTGGTGACAATTTAAATTTTTGATCCATTTAATTATCACATACTACCTATGTCTAGATGAACCGTAAGAGTCCAGCATTTGGATGCTGGCTTGCTCCAGATTCCAGCTACATCTCTCCAGAGCTTCCAAGCATTCAGGCCGAGCCTTCAAACCCAGTCGAAACAACTGCTCCACCTACATCAGGAATCAATATATGTGTAAATGCTCTTTTATTATCCACGAGTACCTCCCTATTTTGAGTCTGAAAAGAAGCACGCAGATACCTTCAGATATTTCACGGCCTCCTGAGCGTTCCAGCCGTGTGCTTGAAGGGCCGTTTGACACTCCTCTACAGTCACTCCATGTACTGCCTCCTGCACCTACAGAAACACCCAATCGGTTATCTCAAAATACCATGACATCATTGAGTAGCCAATGGTGAGAGCATATTGAGTTGCTTACTTGTTGGAGCGTTACAAGGTTGTAGGCATCTGCTTGGGTGGTGCTGGGCCAGGCAAAACTGTTGGAGGTCCCACTGGTTTGGCTGGGGGAGGCATTGGGCTTGTTAACTTGCTGCTGAACCATGGGTCTCACAGTGGCCATATTTGTAGTTTTTTTCTCGTTTCCCTCAGAGTCCCTTAAGAACCTGTCATACTTGTCCAGGTATGCCGGTTTCTCAGGTAGCATGTAGTAATGAGTGCTGCTGGCCTTCACACCACCGTACATGATAGGAAGGATGCAAGGACTCTTGGCTGGAGTCTGGGCCGCTTGAGTAGAGCCGTACTGAGAACTTGTAGTGGTGGCCGTGGACGTAGAAGACAGGGTGGAGGAGCTGGATGGTGCGGAAGAATACGATGACGGCGACAAGCAGGAACCCAGAGATCCAACACAACAGAGGCTGGACCTTTGCTGAGGGGAGCCGCCTTGTGGCGCCATGGGGCTCGGTGCCCGAGAGTTGGGTTGAGATAGAGCGTGATCCCTTGGGGGTATCTGAGGTGGACATCGGCTCCCGTCTTCATTGTCTCCAAGAGAAACTGACAATCTGCTGCCGTATATTCCTGCCCGCTTAGAGGGCCGCATGGGCGGGATGGGGATTCTTGGAGGGATCTGAGGCTTGTCCTCA
This sequence comes from Barbus barbus, assembly GCF_936440315.1. Lineage (NCBI taxonomy): Eukaryota > Metazoa > Chordata > Actinopteri > Cypriniformes > Cyprinidae > Barbus > Barbus barbus. The sequence continues at coordinate 17,871,655 of NC_136722.1, read as the reverse complement.
TAGGAGGAGGGCAGGATGATCTGGCGGTGTGGCGTGAGAGCTGAAGGAGTCAGTAGCGGTGAAGAAGGGAGGGAACGTCCGGCTGGAGGGACCCGAAGCTTCACCATCACCTCCCTTTGTAGCTCCTTGAAGATGTCTGCTGATTGTGAAAAGGATTGTGTTTCCTCAGCACGCTTGGTTGGTAGAAAGAGATTGTCCTCAATGTTGCATTTACCATCGATTTTATCGCCATCTTCTGATTGTGTCTGTTCGGACACTACGTCTTCCTGTGACACAGATGCATTTATGGAGCTTACTTCCATGTCTTCTTGCTCTGCACACTCAACAGCCACCTCGTCGTATGCCGGAAGATGAGGCAGGGGTCGCATGTCCCAATCCACCACTGGAGTAGGGTGCATGGGGTTTGGAAGGGCTCGATTGGGGCTCTGTGGCGGCGCCATATCCAAGATGGAAGCGGCGTAGGACACAGGTGGCTTCGCTGTGCTGGGGTTGGGTGTCTCGGTAATGGGGGAAGGTGATGTAGAGCTGAAACTATCGTCACCAAAGTCAATGAGCGAGACTTCGCTAAGGCGGTCGCTTGGACTAGTGCTTTCCCAAGGGCGGAGGCGCAAACTCAGGTATGTGGGAGTCTTAAGAGAGAGCTTCTTCACGCCCGTCACTATCAGATCATCATCGTCGTCCAGCACAGAGTCGTAAAATGGTTCTGGGAACAAGCCATCGGGCAAAACTTTAGGAAATTTGCTTTTGTAATGCGGTGATTGCAGTGAAGAAGAGAAATGGTTCTTACTCTTAAGAAGAACGACTGGTTTAGGAGGTCTAGGAGGAGGTTGTTCTGACACAACAGTTTAAGCAGAAAAGATCAGAAATGAAAAAAAAAGATGAGCAGAGCAAAAGACAGAAGTGGTGAATCTGAAGAAGAACAGAACAGCCCAACTCAACAAGATCAAATGGTTGCTGATATGGTTGCTTACTTTTAGACCGGTTTGGAAGTTTAGTGGGCTTGGCTGCATTGGAGTCCATGCCAAGAACATCTGGTGGGTCCATGGGATTACCAAGGTACAGACTGAACACAAAGCACACTGGATAAATAACAAAATCCACCTCTTTATATTTTCACAAGATACAGTTTTCTAGTGGTTCCCAACAAGGGGGCCGGGGCCCACTAATTAAAATTAAAAGCTAAAAAAATAAACATAAAATAAAGAAGTAAACTGAAAATTATTTCTTACATAATATAATATAATATATAAAACAATATTCTAAGGCTTCTCAAAACAGGCTATTTTCTGTATTTCTACTGTAAATTCTGCTGTGTTTTCTTTTTGTATTTGCAGAAACTGGAAGATTTTATATATTAATTAACCATGATTCGTTTTGTGATTTCAAATGTTTCAAGGACTAAATGATCTTCAACTAAAAACAACAGTTATTGAGGGGAAAATTATATATACATATATATATATGTGTGTGTGTGTGTGTGCATATATATATATATATATATATATATATATATATATATATATATATATATATATATATAATTTTTGAATGAACACAAAACCAGTGCAGATAAAATATAGTTTAGAATGATATATTGCTGCTCTCTAGTGGTTAACACAAGTAAAGCAGTCTGTTCCCTGAGAGATCAATATTCCTTAGAGTCTGTCAAAAGGTCACTCATAAATGGTCATGGTATCTTACTCATCAATTTTGTCAGGGGCACCCCAGCTACGATGAGGGTCTGTGTCTCCATGGCCTGTGTGGATGAAACTGTGCTTGAGAGGTCGGCTGATGTCGTGAGCAGACAGACCGGCCACAGAGGTTACCACGTTCCTAGGGAACTGTCCTACCTTCAGGGTCTGCCTGTTCTGACCCCTCCACCAGTAGTTCTCTGCTCTGCAGCATAGAAAAAAAGGTTTAAAAATAGATTCAAACCTTTGTTGTAAATGTGGCTGTTCAGCATTCATGTTTATAGCGTAAACGGTGCAGGACACCTACACATCGAAGTTTATTACTTTAAGGAGTTCTTACAAATAATTTTATTTATAAAGGAATCCAAATAATTAAATGTATTTAAATAACTGTTTTTTATATTAGCATTGTACAAAAACAAATTATTAAGATAAGGTAAGAAAGGAAGGAAAAAGAGAGATGAACACTTTATATAGCAAATATTATACATATACTGTAGCATATATATATATATATATATATATATATATATATATATATATATATATATAAAATATATATGGCAAAATTATATGCAGTTTTTGTGTGTGTTAACAACTAGAGCTGTCAATAGATTCTATTAATCTTATTATAAAATATTAATTTTAATGAACTTACATGAACAAGCTTATGTCAACATCCTTATTTATTATTTTCTTTCCTGAACTGTAGGTTGACAGTGACCACATGATACAGTCTTATGTCAAACCTGCCTGAACAAAAAACAAATTGACAAAACCACCAAAATATGTCCTCACCTTCCCTCAATTACGGTGATGATGTCGTTAGCATGAATTTTAAGTTTGTCTGGCTCATCAAAGTCCTGCAGTGCCCTCATGTCGGTGGGCATTGTCTATAAGCAAATTAGAAAGACTTAATTAAAACAACCAATAATTGTTTTGACATTCTTGTGTACGTGCAAGAACTTGACAAAAGAATGTTCTATCTATCCAGTATCACCCTCTGCTGTTACCCGACACTTTACCTCCACAAGGAAGTCCCTGAGGGACACAAATGTCGGTCTGTCCTCGGATTTGGGGGACCAGCACTGCAGCATGACATTATAAATGTCCTGTGGACAGTCCTCTGGTTTGATAAGCCTCTCTCCCTCCCTATCGATCTTATGGAGAATCTATACAGAGGGACACACATACAAATGTCACACCAACTTTACTTACAGAAAAATAGATTTCAGGGTCAGGTATGAGAGTATACCTGGCTACCATTGAGTCCAACCCAAGGTTCCTGTCCATGAGTGAACATTTCCCACAAAGTTACTCCAAACATCCAAGTATCACTGGCATGGGAGAAGGTTCGGGTCTTTAGGCTTTCTGGAGCACACCTGCAACGCACAGAGCATGTATATAGGGGCCGAGGGAATTAATAGTAAGTGGAAGGTGGTATATTACTCTTCTCACCAGGCAAAGGGGACTTTGTGATGCTCCTGCATCACATAATGATCATCGTTTTTAGGCAAGGCCCTCATTAGGCCGAAGTCACCAATTTTGATGAGGTCGTTGGAGGCTAAAAGGATGTTGCGTGCAGCCAGGTCTCTGTGAATGAATCGTCGGGACTCCAGGTACGCCATGCCACAGGCGATCTGAACAGTGTAATGGCACAGCACTGATATCAAAATATGACCCTGGCGCTTCCTCAAGCGGTCTAACAAAGAACCCAATGGGGCAAGTTCTGTCACCTGAAACACAAAAATAATGGACAAAGTGCTTAAATGATAGCTCACACAAAAGGAACATCATTTATACTATTGTTTAAAAGTTTGTAGAGTGTAAAATGTTGTTTTTGAAAGAAGTCACTTATGCTTACAAAGGCTGCATTTATTTGATAAAAATACAGTAAAAGCAGTAATATTTCTAAATATTATTACAATTTGAAAACAAGAGTTTTATATTTTAAAGGTGGGGTATGCATTTAAAAAAAACCTAAACGCTTTAGAAAACGAGTCGGGGCAGAGTACCAAAACAAACTTGTAGTCAATCATTAAGGGACGTGTCTACTCATGATGCAGATGAGAGAGCTCTCAGTGCACAGGACAGACATTAGCCGAGCCGAGCAACGACAGAAAGATAGAGATGGAGGATAAAAACAAAAGAGGAAAGATCTGAGGAACATAAGAAGGCTTACACCATGTTTACACCGTACGCGTTGTACAAAGTGACCGTTGAAAATCATTTGAAATTTGTGTCAATATGTCATAAATAGAACGTGGCATGAGTTCTATTTGTCACGCCATGCTGCGCCGCTCGCGTCCGGTGTAGACGGGCAAGAAGTAGGACCCGTGTAAATATCGGATCAGCTTTCCAGCGCTGAAGAGAACTCAAGGTGCGGGAAGGCCTGCGATTGGGCGGCAAGGTTGCTTTGTTTCTTCTCAATAGGTGAGTATCATTGGTTTTGCTTTGTTTCACTAATCGTTGCTGTATGCATGTGGGGCGGAGCTATCAAAATATGGGCGAGATCCTTTTGGGGTAGGTGCGTGTTTGTTTTGGTGATTTCAAATGTCAACATCATTCCAGAAATCGCTTACCCCACCTTTAATATACGTTAAAATGTAATTTATTTCTGTTGGCAAAGCTGAATTTTTAGCAGCCATTACTCCAGTCTTCAGTGTCCTATTATCCTTCAGAAATCATTCTAATACATATAAAAAAATCGTAGTGACCTCAAACTTTTGAACAGCAGTTTGATTTAGTGTAGAAACTCCAGAATGCCATTTTTAGTACTTCAATTATCGTTCCTCACCATCTTCATGGGGTGTGTGAGGACAACCCCATAGAGACGAATGAGATTGTGGTGGTCCAGGGAATGCATGGCGTTAACTTCCCTTATGAAGTCATCTAGACCTTCATCCTGTTCCAACAGGTCTGTCTTCAGGCACTTCACAGCCACACTCAGCTACAGCACAGGAAGAAACACTATGCATTATATTTACTATCATTACTATCTCATCATTACTAGTGTTACTTATTTTCCTTTTTTCCTACCACTCTTCCAGACGGGGCCTGCCATTCTCCACGTTTCACCACTCCGAAGGAGCCGTCTCCCAGTTTCTCGTAGAGCGTGATATCTCTGTCACTGATGAGGCAGGTGAGATTGGCTGGCTGACTGTCTGGTTGAGTTGAGGATGGGGAGGAGCTGCGGAACACCGCTGGGGTCTGGGAATCAGAATCAGGCCGCTTCCCGGTGAACACCTGCTGGCCCAAGCACAGAGACTACGGCTGAGGGTGATTCTACCTGCCTATGCCTTAAAGATGCAATAGCTCCAAATTCAGTTAAACATGTCATGTTTAACTGAAGACATCTGTGATTATCGATATGAAGCTCAGATCCTCAAACGGCTCTGAAATCTTCCACAAATTACTTCAGACTTGATAAGGTCAAGAGCTGATGTAAAATGTGAAAGGTTTCTTGATCTTAAGAAATAGTGTTGCCATGGTAACACATCAAAATTGAACACTCTTCTGGGATGTTTTGTGGCTCTTTTCACAAGAAATGGATGAGAAGGGGAGGCTCTATTACTCCCCCTTTTGACTGAAGCGAAGTCAGTTTTATCTACAGTCAGACATTTTTAATTTCTGGATGCACACCATACCTTGCTCATCCATGACTTCCGTTTGCACATTGCCCTTCTCCTTTTCACGGCCTCCCACAGCCGTCTCTGACCTGCAGAGCCAGATATACAAGAAAAAATGCCAGGAGGTCTAAATATAATAAATATGTTCAATATACAATATAATAAAATGTACTATAATATTCACCTAATCGTTTATATTATATTATATTTATTAGTATACAGTGCTGTCTAAATAAATCAATCAATCAAAATATAAGTCCAAATAAATAATAAACATATAAATAATTATTAATAATAAAATATTTAAAACAAATAATGAATAAATACATTTTCCAACATTCAAAACTCCTCTTACACACTTCAAACATGCACGCTACCCCACTCACCTGGGCGTCCCATGCCAATCTTTTCAAGGTCTTCATTTTTGACATAGTCAAAGTGTGAGAGACGTGTGACATTGAGCTCATCACGAATACGCATGAAGTACTGCTGAAGCTGCACGTCGGTGAGCAGCTCCATGAGCCACTCCGTTCCCTCTTCAGACTGCATGTCTCCACCGTCCGGCTGCACACACAAAACATTAGACATATTGTTTTAAGCATAAACAATCTTATCCTCCACAGTTATCTTATTTGAAGCATTTTCAGATATTTTTATTGGAAAACAAGACAAAAATACAGTTCTTTTTTGTTGTGTAGATAAAAAGTAAACCTCGTCCTTTACCTCATCTTTTACATTATAGTGCCGCTGGTATTCAGAGAACGCCGCCATTTCTGCATGGAAAGCAGTGCTTTCAGGCAGTGTGTGTATCAGTGAACCGCACTCCCTCGGGGTGCGTCCCGTTTTCAATGTAAACTCTCGAGCGGTTCCTCTAATCTGTGAGATACGTTTGTTTGATTCTTCTTCTTCCCATCAGCAGCTACAAAAGCTCTCTCTTTTATAAGCTAAAGTCAAGAATAAAGTGAGTAACCTGATTCCTCGACCAAATAATAGTTGCAGTCTCATGTGAATTTGTGTCTTCTGTTGCAAAACCTCTGCCCACCCTCCGGAGAATTAGTGTGAAAGATTATTCCCACCCTTTTAGATGAATGAATCAGACAGTGCCTTAAATCCAGTTAATTGCAGCCCGGTCTTGTCTTCCAAACATGTCAGCATCCATCCTCAGTCTCATCTCCTTAAGTCTCCAGTCTCAGTCAGAGGAATAAAAAGAAGTTCACAGCTTGTTAACGGTAAGGTATTTCCATCCATTATTAGTGCTTTTTCCAGAAGCAGCATTTTGCTTTCTCTTGCTGAGTCACTGCAGCTGCAGTAAGAGTGCAGCAGACCTCAAACACAATCCTTAAATGCAGTATTGCTGTATAAAACTGAATGTGCTCTAAGTGCTTACCGTCACTGCTTAGCCTCACAACCCCAATAAAGAAAAAAACATAGTGACATATGTCAACATCATTGTCAGCATTATCAGACTGACCTTTTGCTTTTATTTATCACCATTTTTGTAGTGACAGGAAATGATACCACATTGCATGTCAGGGCATTTACACTACAATGAATGGATAGATAGATAGATAGATTTAACATAAATATACACCGACAATATACACAATTAGCCTAACTATCAGAACCAATTCCATTCCAGAGAGCTGTATAATATACAGAGAGGCTGTCAAAACGACATTGATTATTTTGAGGACTTGTACATCAGGACATGATGACCCATTCGCTGCTGATGAATTATGCAGCCTCCTGACAGCATGTCAAACACCCAGAATTAAAACTGTCCACAGATGTCCATAAACATATTTATTCACACTTTCTCACCAAACACCTAAACCATCAGAAATCACCCACTGAGTGTGATGGCAGCACATCATAACTATGACAATGACGCAGTAACCCTTGGCAACTAGAGCATGACTAAGAGGAGCAGACAGAACGCCACATGGCATCCCTTTCCCTTCTAGAGATGCCCTACACACATTTATGAGGATGTGCAATATAGTTGTAGGAGGCAGGGTGGGTGGAAATGTACACACTTTGAAACTCTGATACTGTAGAATAAACCATGTAACAGACTCACACCGGCTTCATAAAGATGTACAGCACATATAGAAACAATATCCTAAATATTTCATAACCCATTCACACAAATCAGTCTTTTATTCAGGACATTCTAAGTTTAGAGAACAAAAAAACTTTAATGACCCCAGTCTAGGAATTTATGGCAAAGTGCTGTCCAGTGGTCTTACCAAGTTTTAGGTCAGTCCCGAGGTCTTCAGAAAAAGTCCATTAAATACAAGCTGATGTCAGGGACGGTCCTCCTGTGCTCCAGACAGGGCCACAACAGGCACATATGAGCCAAATCAAGGCTGCTTGACTAGTCAACATCAAACTGCATAACTGCAGAGATTAACTATCATAGAAGGAGGTGAGCTGTTAAAATCTTGTTACAATGTGTCTTTACAAACATCTGATATCACTGATTGTGAATCCTTTAAACATCATCCAGTGAATCATCACTGAACTGTTCTCTTTTGAATCAAGTGAATGTTTTCATGCCTTGATAATACAGTACAAACAACAAATAGCAATAAAGACCAGGCTGTGAAGGAGCATTTCATTGGTCGAGCTGACCGAATACGCATCCATCACTGAATGAGTCAGTGTTTTGAATCTTAATTTGAACTGGGACATATCATTTGTTCATTTCTATCGTGCTTTGTTGTGATTTGTGATGTTTCTGTCTATTTGTAAATTAGTAGACATGCAAATTAATTTACGATTGTTTTGGTTGTGAACAACTGTAATAACAAATTGGTTGAGTATGATTCAATGAGGCATTCATTCATAATGCAAGAAACACTCAAACCCCATGCTGGTGTAAAGATCATAGCCTTCATTGATCAGATCTGCATTCAAATTTGAATGATTCAAAAGAATCAAATCACTGTAAGGAATCAAAATCAGTGTTATTAAAATACTATTACTGTTTCTTTATATTTAGAATTTTCAGCATTTTAGTTAAAGTTTGAGTAATTTAGTTGTTTTTGTCATTTTATTAGTTGTATTTTTTTAGATTTCATTATTTTAGCAGGCTACATTAAGTGAAACTAGACTAAATGGAAGAAATGCAGCTTAAGCAATAAGCTGATATAAAATAAATTGAAGCTTTTAAAATATTTTAACGTTTATTTAAAGTATTTTTAAATGGTTTAGCTGTGAACACACCAGCTGAATTAGATATTAATACACCTAGTTGGGATAATGAGCTGGGGCTATAACGGTTTATTGTATGTAACTGAATAATTAATAAATTACAGTATTTATTGAACAGCAGCGGTTTTGCCATATGTGATACCACCGTTAGCCTATTTATTTTATTACAGCATCATTAACGGAAATTTAGCTTAGATCTTCCCGAAAATTGATTTAGAACCGATCTAAAAGGAAATATAAAATCCTTTTATTTTATTTCCCGTGTGGAAACCATAGCGTTTTTGAGTCCATGCTGTCTAGGTAGGGAGCGCGCTAGATTTTGAGACACATCCACTGTCTTCTTTATATTCAGATACAGAATCGGACATAAATAACAAGCTAATTCAAACAAGCGTAAGTAACCTCGCTATATATAGATAATCAAGCAGGCATTAAAGGCTGGTACTGATGATGATCACAGGCTCTGTAGTGATGCAGTCATATGGCTAGCGCAGCGCAAAGGTGCATTGATTCCCGAAGGTCCGAGCTCACCTTCATGCAATTTTGAGTAAATTATATTTCAAACGAAGTCAAATGATTTACCTACCTCTTAAACAGTCATTTTTAAAGAAAGAGAATTAGCTGCTCATCGGTCGTAATCCTTCTCAGCCTCGGTACACGGATTGATCTCTTTCTTAAAGGTATAGCGCATTTTACAGACGAGAGCGCGAGGGAGATGGTTTCCTCATGACTGTGGTTCCACAATGAATCTATATAATTAATAATGTCTGAATCTAAGCATGCATATGTGAATAATGACATTATTTTATCCATTGAAGCTGTTCTTCATGATGACTACAGTGTTAACGGTGACACATTTTAAGATGATTTACTATAATATCGCCAATCCTTTGTTACAGGCTTCAGAAGACTTAAACAGTGAACATTAACATTAAAAGCATCCGACACTCGCTGGTTTTCATGGTGCATTGTGGGGATTTGTCACTACATTACTGTGTACTTGAACTGCATTAAAGTGTAATGAAAAGTCTTTATTCACTACATTACTGTCCTGAAACTATTAAAGTTACAAATACACCAGATTAGATTTAAGATGATTACAGATCTGTTCCTCTAGTCTTGCAAGTCCTGTAAAGTGTCTTGTGAGGTGAGAAAATATTCATAAAATCTTACACAGCAATAAACATGCTTCCAATGCCAGAGTTTATTCCAATGCAAAGGTTGTCAGATATTGGATACATACGTCAACTCTAACAATCAACAGCAATCAAATGGTTTTAACTGGTTACCCCACCACCCACCACATCTAGACATATCTGAATAATCCATTTTACCACCTATTCATTTTGATAAATGTGAAATTGATAAGTCAAACCCTGCTTGTCTAGAAGTAACAATTCATTTGCACAAATTGAAAGGTCTAATAACTTTTAAGCATCACATTCGGCTTGAAACACACACTTTGCTTTGCTTTTAACAATAGGTGAAGTTTAGATTTATTTCATGCACGTCTACATGCTATGAAAGACAGAACATATTCTTTAACTTTCTGGTAAGTGCCACAAGGAGGAAAAAAGACAGTTGCAGAGTATTATGTAAAATCAGCAGTAAGCGAATCAGTCATACATCAAATCCTAATTATTATGCGATAGGACCACATCCTCTTTTCTAACACCTGCCTTATAGGAAAAAAAAAGATCAGGTACAGAAATAATCAACCAAAAGTCAAACATCTAGAAGAGCCGCTCTATAAATTACACAATGAATATCAATTTTTGGAAACAGAAACAGGCCAGAAAAGTGAAATCTTAAACCCAGTGAAACATTGAAAAGAAATTGACCTGAAAAACAAAACAGAACACACATCTTCAGTAGTTGTTCAGATTACAGTTATTACAAAGCAGGAAAAAAGCCACACAAAACACAATAAAAAATATTTACAAAACTATGGGAAACACTGTTCCCGATAATCTGATCCACCCTACAGTGAAATATGAGGATCACTGTCCTCGATATATACACGCCGGTAGGCAAAAACTACCTTCGAACACTGCACATTATGGAAGACACTGCTCCCGATAATGGATTTAGAATAGAAATATAAATGTTACAAAGAAATGCTGTTGTCACAAAAATGCTTGAGCCCACAAGTTTGGTCAAAATGGAAACTAGCCTTGCCAATTTATCAAATAGTTTCAGACAAACGAGAACAACAAAAAAAGATACTTTAATATAAGGAAATTTATAAAATCATCCTTTAACTAGGCCATGTTGTTAAATGGCTTTATGCTCTGGTTTCAATTTTACGAATTTTAGGCTTTTCTTCTTCAAAAAACTTTAAAGAAAAGGAACTGCTCCATAATATTAAAACAGGTGCTTTTGAGCTTATTTCCTCAAGCACCTGTAACAAGAGACATTTCTAATGCCAGCTGTTGGTAACATATTTCTGTTAGCAGATGCTGCTTTTAAGAACTGACAGTATAACCGTCGCAATTATGGAAGGCACTGCTTCCGATAATTAAAAAAAAAAAAGACACTTTTATAGTGAACACTGTCACTGATAAATAAATAAGAAATAAATACAGTATGGTCCTCAGTTGGTCACAGAGGCTGATTTGGGGTTTTACATGGGAGTGCGAAACGGACTAAAATTCCCAAGTAGCAGCAGAGGACAAAATTAACTCTATACGCACATGTGCACCTTGATAACAAGCCATGGCTGAGAAAAACATTTTCAAGGTAAACCAGAAATGACATGCACCTTAGAACAATTTGCAGAGAAGCAAAGTTGATGACCTTGTGCTCTGATTTCTTTATCAATTAAATATTGTATTATTTATCCCTAGTCCTGCAATAATAATATATTACATAGATATATATAATGCAATAAGAACATTATCTCACTACAGTTCTTAATACAAGAACTTCCAAAGTTGAATTTAAAGCTGTCATCTCAGTAATTTTGAAGATAAGCTTAGTCAAAATTCATTGTTCCAAATCAAATCAGATCTACTTCATAGTGCCAGGATTTTTTTTACGTATCTAGAAATATTTTCAAGCAAAGCCAATGACAATTTGGTTGATGCAACAGTGAAAAACTATATCTCATTGTCTAAGGACCATATATCTCCAGCCAGGTCATTAGCACAGCCTTGAATGGTCCAGGTGAGTAGAGCGAACTTGTTTAGGACCTCATCTATGTTCAAGCTTGTCTTATTTTCTTGTACATCACCCAAGTACTTTTCCAGGTCAGTGGTGGTTTGCCAGCCATTACCAAAATAAATGTGGCGGAACGGGACCTCTCTCAAAGAGACGTAAGGAGAGAGAAAATTATGCTCCACCTTAAAAGAAGAAAACAACAAAGACATGAGAAATTGGCCAATATGCATCAAGCATCGATACAAGATGAGCCTAGAAAGACCTAGAGAACAACAACTTCACCTTCATTATGCGGTTATTGATTATGCGACACATCTCCATGTCATTCAGATCGGTATTCCCTATGTCAATATTTAGAGAGGCTGCGGCACGACCGTAAGAACTCTTTGCCGCATTCAGCCATTTCGTTGACAAAGACTCAATTTCATCGACCTGTTAAAAGAACGTTGAGAATCAAGTTTTTTTATTGTTTCTCATTGCAAAAACGATGCACATGACAAAAAGCATTACCTTGTCATTTTTGAGAGCGTCAACACGCTGGATGATGGCCTTCACGTGGTGGGTGATCACATCAGAATACTTGGTAACATCTAGTTTGAGGATGTGGTCATGGATGAGCCGAAGGGCCATCTGCCCAGCAATCTGAGCAGCAAACACTGACAACTCAACCACTTTCTTATTGGTGAGGAGGTACGGATGAGTTTTTTCATCCATATCTGTGCCTAAAAATGGTTCAGCCTGCTGGAAAAACATCATAAAATGAGTATGCAATCAATCGGATGACTCTTTGTTTATGACACTTATGTATAGAGCACCCTTTTGGGCTGGCAGTCTCAAAAAACCACTGGCTGATGAGCTTGAATGGTAAGAAAATGGTTTGTTGAATTTATTTAAGGGTCTTGACGTATGATTAAAAGCATTCATTTTTTTTAATTGCATTAAGGCCCTGATATACTTCAAACGAAATCGAAGAACGAACTGATATGACGTCATTTCGAAAAAAATCAGGCCGAAACGAAGTCAGTTTTGAGTCCTTTTTGGCAGTTCGATACAGCCCACCAAAGCGAACTTTCTGGGGGAGTTCGTTTTGGGTTTGAAACACCTTTGAGCTACCATTGGTCTGTGGCGTTTATGCAATCGGTGGGTGGTTTCGGTAACTCGGCCTTCCTTGACGTGCAATTTTTTTTCCCCGGTTCGTTTCTCATTCAACAAAGGTCAGGCAGGAGAACAACATCTCCAAGTCACTTGCAACATAACTAGCCTACACTGTCTCGAATAGCTGAACTCCAACAAATATATCCACATACAATCGCTCGCGGGGAGACTTTAAAGGTTCAGAGAAAGCATTTAATTCCTAGAAAGAAATTGCAATGAAGCTTGGTGTCGACGACCCAGAGTAATGCAAAAAGCGACGTAGAGAAACATCAGATGCAAGTTTTCCAAAGCCATAAAAAGAATGAAATGAAAGAGTAAAGATAAATGTAGCAAGTACCAAATACATGTTTCTCAAATAAATTTTACACCGCTGCTGTTGTTGTTCTTTCAAAAGCGAATTAAAAAAGGTATACAATAAATTAAATGCCAAAAGAACATACCATAATAAACCTGTTTTTAAATCAAATTATGACAACACATAAAATATATAAATGTTTAATAATTTATCCAGTTTAATAAAAGACCTAGATACACTATCGTTGTTGTATTTAGGGCAGACACACGATCGTTGCGACATGTACATAAATCTACAGCCCACCTCCAGCAGCGCAGGGGTGTTGGAATGTTCAAAAACAGTATACCGTCGCTCAGTCTTTTAAAACTTCTTTTTGCCCCCAAACGAAGAATGAAAAACTTATTTTTGAAGTATATCGGGGCCTTTAGGCAGATAAATCACCTACCGAAGAAGAGACGAAACTGAAAGAAACGGATGGGATTCCAGAGAGGGCCAGGAAAGGATATGCACCATCATCCATCTGCATGGGTTTCAGACTGAGCGCAAAAATAGATTCATGCATTTCACCACAGAAACGATCACAATTATATTGATATTTCCATCATTAAAACACAAATCAAAGCAGCTTTACTCACAAATCACTACCATAACTCTGGAGAAGGCTTGAACTTGACCCTGGGATTTTGACCTTTCCCAGGGTCTTCTCCAGAAGGGTGTGCAACAAAGGACTGGCAGAAGCTCTAAAAGAACCTGCACCTGTAGATGAAAGAGAAACACATCTAAAAATTTCAAAGAATAGGGAGAAAAGTAGGAAATGGGACTGGGAACTGAATGAGTAGAACTCGAACTTGGGCACCACTGAATTAGCGCTACCAAAGTTCTCGGGTGCCTAAGCATCTATATGCACTTTTGTTAATGCAAACGTAAATTATTCAAATTTACTTTTAAAATGAAAGAATTAAGATAGAATTACATTAGTGTATAAAAATTCAAATAATAATAATAATAATGATGATTAATTAAAGCTGCATTGAAAAGGCCCTCACACCCAGAGCCACCTCCACCCGGTGGCCTTAGGAAAACCGTACACAGTGGGCAATATGCATTTAAAGTGGTAAATATAGGAGAAATGTGTCTAAGTCATTTATATGTGCCAAACTCCCTGTTGTCAGGAGGTGTGGTTTTGACTATAACTGAATAAGGGCATGGGCATGTGTTCAGGCAGGACTCTTATCAAACGTGAAGTTTGGGGCAGATCAGACATTATGTCTTTTTGATGATAGATTTTGATGTTGATCTGATTAAATCACTAGAAGTTTGTTAAAATGCAATGCCTGAGAATGGCAAAAACTACTAAACTTGCAGAGGAAATTGAAAAAAAAAATTGGTGTTACATGGTTGGAAATTCAGATTTGAAGTTATTAACCAGTGAAATCTGACTGACTGCAGATATGTTTTATGTAGCCAATTCAACTTTGTGTTACGTGCCAAGTTTCAACTTTACTGATCATATGGTTATACCATTATTAATCCCTTATAAAGTAGGTGCAATTTTGATGCAACTTGGTGTGCATCAGAGTTTGCATGAGTTGATGTGCATGTTTGGGACAATCCTGCCAAGCTTGGGGTCCCAGCAATTTATGGGCTCAAATTCCCATATACTTTCATGCCAAATAAAGAAGAGGAAGAGAAGAGGAGGATAAGGAAAAGTCTCAAATAGAATTATAATTGATACTACTTGGTACCGTAACACTATTCATTTATCGTGACAACCCTAGTCGATATAAGACTCAATTTTTGTCATTTAAAAAACAAACTGTAATTTGGTGAACCTAAGGCTATAATAAACGTTTGACATTTGAACACAATAAACTTACCAGTAACAACATCATCCAAACTGATGTAAGTAAAGGCTTTTCTGTCCAGTGACGACCAGTATCCCTGTATAACAAAGACAGCACATTACAAAACCTGCATTTCAGATGAAACTATGTACCAATATTCAAGCCAAGCACAGACGACAATTAGCATACAAACCTCAAGCCATTCAGTAACTCCGACATTTCCAAAATCCCCTGCAGTCCAGCTGGCAAACACAATACTTCTTTTGGGTCTGAATCCAACTATGGTGAAGAGGTTGAGGAGTGAGCGCATGCCACAACAAACAGACTTAGACATTAATATTGTCCGTCATTTAGACGGACAGGGTCGAAAAAATTCCTTCATAATCTATTATTAATCATTTAATTTTCATATTTTTATTATAACAACACATTTAATTGCTTTTATTTTTGTTGACATTTTAATTTTTAATCATGAACCTACAGGACAAACATATTGGCTCATGCATTTATTTTGAAGATTACACATGAAGAGACCGTGTGTCACTTTTCATGTTCAACACCACACCCCGCAGTGTCAGTGGAGACCACTAAAAATTAGGGATGCACGATATTGGAATTCTGCCGATATTCGATATGCCGATTTTTTTCAACTCATTTTGGCCGATATCGATGCCGATATATTTCCTTTTGTTTGGAAACAACACCAAGTCTCTCCTGTGCAGAAATTATAAGCAAAATATTATTAATTTTGGTTAGTTTTTAACAAGAACTTATTTATTAGAATTAAATAAAAAATAATAAAAGGTTTTTTAACAGTACATTGAAGCTTTGAAAATAAATATAAATCAACTATATCAATCGCTGCATTTTTCCCCCCCAGAAAGATGCAGTGTTAACCCTAATATTTTATTTTAAGATTTAACATTTGTAGATGGTCTAAAACAAAAGTTGTAAAAATTCTGAAAATCTTTTAGAGCTCATGATTTGTTTAAAAAATAAAACGTTACACATTAATGAATAAATCCGTATATATACAATTATTTAATTTACAAGTGTCATGTTTGTGATTTTTTTTTTCATGTAAGCTATAGCTTCTGACCATTAAATCAAAACATACTTATTTTATTACATCAATTACTGCTTTATTTAATCAGAAACACAGTCTAAATGTTATTTGTGTAGGCTATTTTACTTTTAATTTAATTAGAAGTAGGCCAACAGCGCCCCTACTATTAAAACTACTTACCGAACGGGCATTAGGACCTGGGGGAGGCTGTCACTGCTGCCCCTGCTTGTGCTATAACTGTTTACTCTATCCCACACCGAACGCGTCATTCTGTACATGCCTTCACACATTAAATGCAGCGATCCAAAACAGTCAATCTATTCATCATTCAGACAAAACTTTGCTTCAAGAATGAGCCACATTGCTGACGTGATCTAATCGCTAGCACACCCTGAGCACATGCGAGTTAACCCCTTCCCCTTATCGGCAAGACATATCTGCATAATTTTGCATGTCAGGCCGATGCCGATATTTACATTTAAAGTCATTATCTGCCGATTTCGATATCAGTTCGATAATATCGTGCATCCCTACTAAAAATAACTAAATATGCTAGGGCAAAAAAAAAAACACGAATGTCTCGGTTTTAATAGATTCTCATTTTTCTGAAAAAAACAACAACTAATTCTTAAATCCCAATCAATCTTTTGGTCTATGCTATTTTCAGTTGTTGAATGAACAGTACATAGTACACCTCCCATCCAATAAATCACAATAGGCTAAGCTTTGTTACGTTTGATATAAAACAAAGTCTCAGATTTCAAATTCTGTCCATTTCACTAGGAAATTCAAACAATAAATACCGTTTTGGCGTTCTTTAATGTGGCGAGATAGATAGCTGTAGCTTAAACTGGGTACTCGCCTGTGCATAATTAAAATGCACAGCAAAAGACTTGACAGATTTATTTTTGTTCTGGAGGATGATGATCCCTTGCTCTCCTACCACACTGGAGTGCACTTGCCACCAACTGGACAGGGGTGGTAATTACAGCTACAAGTTACAATCGATCACCCTCAGTGTAATCTGTCAATCTGTTTTCCCGTGACTGTTCCATAAATGATGAAAAATTTTCAATTAACGTGACCTCTGGTAAGGACATACCTTTCTTCAACTCTGTGAAAACCCTCGCAAGCTCCAGCAGAAGAGTAGTGCCAACTGTAGACTTGGTATATCCCAAGGTCAAGGAGTCTCTCTGTGCTCCAATCACGACATAACGATCTGCCGGATTCACACCACCACAGTTAGATCACATAACTTAAGTCTATAGATGTGTTTAAGCAAAATGCACAAACTCACCAGGGTCCACGTATCCTTTGATAACTCCAAACACATTATGGATCTTGGTGTCGGCTAGATTATTATTAACTTCTATTGTTACTTTGTCACTCTCATTTCCCAACTTGTAACCGGAGAAGTCACCCTTAAATCTTTTAGGAGCTTCTTCTCCTCCCATTTTTCTGTGAGAAATTGAAAATACCAAATCAAACTTTGCTTCTTAAAATAGGTTTAAAAAAAATAAGATCAAGGTAAACCAAAACCTATAACATACTCAAAGATTAAGCGTGCCATGTTAGCAGTGATTGTCTGGGCGAGTATTCCTGGAAGACCAGAGGACTTGGCAGGAGGAAATTGTGTGTGATTAAAGGATGGGAATCCTGGGGTGTATGGATCACCTGATCCCAGGTGGGCCTATAATTAAAGACCAGAATGTGTGAATAAATTTTACTGATTTAATCCCTTTTTAACATTTAATCCCTTTTTTCAAATTTAGAAATTGCCTTCTTAAAAGTGCATATATACATAAAATAAAATATTTATATAAGACAATATTATAAAGTAAATAAATTGCATTTTACTCTACCAATTAAAAAAAAAAAAAAAAAGGTAAATAACAGCTCAACTCAAAATCAATATAAACAAACTAAACTCAAACTTATGAACATCATTCTTTGGCACAACTTACATGACCATAAATTTCAGCATTCGAAGACATTGTTCTGTAGTCAGCTGGGTCTGGGTAGATCAGAGCTGCCACGGCACCCATTTTAGCTGCATTCATAACCTACAATGGTGACAAACAATTTGATAAGCACTAGCAAAAAGCACCAGATTGTTACTATTAACAGTTATTTGGCCTCGAGTCTCTAGGAAAACACTACAAGGTCAGATGAACCGTTACTCATGAATCACCTTCTGAGCCATGCTGATTTTTCCAGCTCTCATCAGTACAACAGATCCATTTAGATTCAGTCTGTATTCTTTATTCTGCAGGTCAGAAAGCTCACCATAGTTGGCATAGACCACTCTGCCCTGTGAACATAATTGTTTAAAAAAAAAAAAAAAAGTTGTCAATTATGGAACAACCAATAAGCTAAGCTGACTAACAAAAGAAAAAGAAAAATTAAGACAGACAAGTGTTTTCTGCAGAGGAAGAGGAAGGCTCACCTCTCTACGTCCTGTTTCACTGTAAGCCAGAAACCCTTTTGGCCTTCCAATCTCCACTGCACCAAAAAACACTTTGTTTGGATTGGAGCTGTTAGGGTTAAATACAGTCCAAATTACAAATAACATATCCAAAGAAAGCTGTAAAAAAAACATGATTGCATTTGCTAAGGTGTTGTCACGTGGGGTTTACAGAGTTCTGAGAGGTTTCAGAATGTTAAACATTTGTTAGCATGTTGCTATGCTATGTTCAGAGTGATTTTTAGTTGCGTTATACTCCTGATAACATGCTGAATTAGGTTTTTACTGTGTTCAGATGTGTTTAGCATGTTATGTGCGTTTTGTTATTGTATTCAGTGTGGTTTTAGCGTGTTATATGATTGTCAGCATGACGCTAAGCTGTTTTTATAGTGTCCTGACAGTTTTTAGCACGTTTTGTATTTGTAAGCGAGTTGCTATTTGGTTTTTACGGTGTTTAGAGTTTCTGTAGTTTGTTATATGTGTGTTAGCATGTTGCTATGTGTTTTATGGTGTTCTCAGCATGCTATGCATTTGTTAGCATGTTGCTATGCAGCTTTTATTGTGTTCAGAATAGTTTTTAGTGTTATGCACTTGTTAGCATGTCTCAGTATGGTTTTCTTTGTGTTCTAAGCAGTTTTAAGAGCGTTACACACTTACTAGCATGCTACTAAACAGTTTTTATTGTATTTTGAGATGTTTTTAGAGTGTTAAGTGCATGTTAGCATGTGGCTGTGCTGTGCAGTGTTTTAGAGTGCTGTTATGTAGTAACTGTGATGTTTTGAGGTTTTATTTTGCTGTAATGTAGCTGATACTGACCTGTTAGGAAACTGTAGCTTCACATAGTGTTCATCAACCCAGGGGGCCATATTCAGTTGCGTGAAATTATAATGGATGTTATCAGCTAACTTGTTATCTGCAGATGATCCTGCTTTACGGACATTCTGGGAAAACTCACTTAATAGAAGAACAGAAAGTCAGAGAAGTTCCATAACAGATGTGCACACTTAAAGGGATAATTCACCCAAAAATGAAAATTCTGTCATCATTTACTCGCCCTAAAGTAGTTCCAAATCTGTATGAATTTCTTTGTTCTGCCGAACACAAAGGAAGATATTTTGAAGAAAGTTTGTAACCAGACTAATTTGGGGCACCATTGACTTCTATAGTAGGAAAAAAAAAACCTTAATGGTGGAAGTCAATGGTGCCCCAGAACGGTTCTGTTTCCCACATTCTTCAGAATATCTTCCTTTGTGTTCAGCAGAACAAAGACATTCAGACAGGTTTGGAACTACTTGAGGGTGAGTAAATGATGGCAGAATTTTTTTTGGGTGAACTATCCTTTTAAAGTTATACCATCACAATTGTTCATTGTTTTAACGACAATGCTCCCAATTAGCAATAATATTCAATGATTTACAGTTACCTTAATTTATCTTCAATGGCTTTAGATGACAGTTTATCATTCAGAAGTGCAACAAGGTCACTCCAATCCAAAGGAGGTGGATAATTTGGTGGAAAATCTTGAATAGGTGAATCTTCAGGGTCACACTTGGTCACATCTCCCTGAGCGAAGGAAGCAGTCTCAGACTTGCGGTGGACAGAGTATCCAATGAGTAAACCTGGGACAGGGAAAAAGTAGAAGGAAAACTGTGTGTAGTTTCTGACATGAGCACTAGAAACTGATAACATCTTAAAACAACTTATTACACAGCTCATTGAAATACTTGATATTAGTTGATCACTCACAGGGGTTTTGAACTGACCACTGTCCCTAGCAACAAATTTAATATCTCTTCTAACTCATTTCTAGTCATATCAATATTTTAATTTGCATTTCTTAATATTTACATGGCGTATGATTTCCACAATGAGGACGGAATTGCAGAATCCTGTAATAAAATGGAATTTACAGTATGATGTAGAATGTCATAGAATTTGGCAAAATTTGGATAAATTTAATCTGTGACATAGAAAAGGAAAAAGGACTGCTATTTAAATGTGAAATCAGAATTTGGGAAGAATTAAAGAAGAGTTTGGGACAAACTGAAATGGATTTCGAAGTGTCCATTAATACATAATGACTGCTTGATATTCAGTAGGGGTGGGAGAAAATAAAAATAAAAATCAATTCACCTATCGCGATTCTTTTTAAAAAGATTTAAAAATTGATTGGTTTACCTCAGAATCGATTTTTATTCCATTATTTTATTTTTCCTAGGAGGTGGAGGGGAGAAATTAGCGCTTGTATATGTGTATTGTAAATGTATAAGTGTGTTCGACTTGGAGCAGCACCGCTCTAACTCTTGGGGAGTTGGAAAATGAGCCTATTTCCAAAAAAAGTGGAGTGTTCCTTTATATATACACTGTGTATGTGTACGCTCCTGAAATAAAAGTTTAGAAAGATGTGATGCATTGTTTTTGTTAATATGACTCATGTACAGTCTCTTTTAAGGGTATAATCAACTATTTTCCATTGTCTAGTCTTTAATAAGCAAACAAAAATCACAGTAAATTGTAATATCGAATTGCAGTAGTGACTGCTAAGATGTCTGTTTTTTTTAGTCTGTATATTAAGTGTATCAAACTTTTTCCCATGGTCTAGAGTTAAAAACAAAAATCGCAACATAGCAATAACGAATCACAATACTTGTAGAATCGAAATTCTTAAAAAAAAAAAAAATATTTGCAATATATATATCGTATCAGCACCTAAGTATCATGATAGTATTAAATCGGTAGGTAGGTGTATGTCCCATCCCTAATATTCAGTCAAATACAGTAAAAAACTGAATAAACTGCAAAAACACTCACCGACACAGAAGATGACCAGCACGCCACCCACCCAAACCAGAATCCTCCACTTGTTCCACGGCCCAGAACGACTGGATCTTGTGTACGTGTCACTTTGCACATGTTCTTGTTCTGTTCCATCCATTTCCTCCTCGCCATCCACCGCAAGCTTCACCTCCACATGGCTGCTCTCTCCATCAGCATTCGGAGATTGATTGAACCGGGTGTACGAGCGACTGTTTACCTATTAACAGAGGGGGAAAAAATTGAGTCTCCAAATTCCAGAGAAATATATACAGTATAAAGTATTAAAGTACTTCAAATATATATGTTTTTAAAGACAACAAGTTTGTCAAAAACAGCACTTACTATTCTCGAAAACTTCATTTTGGCCTGATCAAATGTTTCTGCCATGGAATCTGAAATGAAAGGGATAGAAAATATCTTTAGCAACACAAAGTTTCTAACATGCTCCTACTCAGTCGAAGTGCTCTTTTTGAAGTCTCAAATTCATAAACACAGCCCTCCTTGTTCAAAGTCCAAAAATGTTTTTATCCACTGAAAAAAAAAAGAGGTAGTCTGATTTGTTGAACACCATCCAAAAGCCGGAGCCACCCTCTACTACGGCTCCACAGCTAGTTAAAGCAGCGATAAGAATCAATATGGAGATTATATAATGTTGATAATGCAACATGTGCACCACAAACATTTACTAATTGTGAAATACTGTGTACTTTAAATCTAGTGGCCTACTAAATGATTTATACTAACTAAAGAAAGCTAGCGAAATAAATACAGAGGGAAGTTACAAAACATTTGTTGTGAGGTAATCTTTGTAAAAACTAGTCAAACCTGTTCACAAAACAGTTGGGTTTCAAGACATATTTCCTCATAATGCCACTTTGAGGTTTTTCCTTTTTGTAATTTAAGCCAATTACAAAAACTGTCTTGCGTTACAGGAAGTGTTTGTATGTGTGGTTAGACTAGCAACTTCCTACTAATTTGACAACCTAACAGAACAATTGGCGGCATTTTCAGTCTTGCAACACTACAATGACATGCAGATTCACTGGATAGTTTGTCGGTTAAGACTTGCTTATACAATAACCCAGAAGGGCCAATGAATGAGTCAGGACATCCCGATTAATAAAAAAGATTTGAGATGAATGGACACCTAAACACAACCGTTGACATATTTTAGATTGTGTTGTTGTTGATGACGCCTGATCTGTCCGTGATGATACTTGAAGGCTGTTGAACACAAACCAGCATTTATCATGTTTCAACACAAAACAACTTTGAAGAGGAAAACAATTACACATACATAAGTTTGAAATCAAATACAAAAACCTGAAATTCCAAACTTTTTAATGCAAAGTCAGCCCTGATTGATTTATTCTGCAAGCAAAGTTATCTAATAACAGGGCGGATGCTACGATAAAGCAAAAAGTACTTTGTTGGATATGTGATATCTATATGTCTGCCCCAGTGACTGGGGGGGGGGGGGGGGGGGGGCACCTTTTTGTTAAGTCCTGCAAGCATAAATGCAGTTCATGCTCGATTAAACATGGATGAATGAAGATCTTTCCCTTAAGCACATGGTCAAATACCCAGAGAGCAACACACTAAAGAGAAGGGTGTGCTGTGACTGATGCAGACCATGTGAGAGTCACAACCAGCATCAGTCACTGATATGGAAGATGGTCAATAATGACTTCCATTGTAAATCAGATTAATAATCACTTCTTGCAGAGCACTAAGAACTAACAAAATATGTCAATGTTATTCTTATCTACAGAACACAACGTTACTTACAAGGAAGTTACATTTTGTAACGCAGCAAGGACGAATTACAATATAAATATTTTTATTTCTTATCTGTAAAGTAGCTAATAAATTGATATCTCAATAGAAAGCAAAAATATTTATTCCGGACTCTTTAGAGAACACTTGAAGGTCAAATATAACACTTGAAGGTCAAAGATCTTTAGCACTTCCTGCTCACATGCACGTGGCGGAAATCATCTAATTCCTCCTAACTTTAATTATTATTATTTTCTTGAGAAATAATTAATAGAAACACTAGCACAAATAGACGTTCATATTACATAAAACTGAAATTCAATTCTGGACAAAGTATATACGTTTACATAATTATCTGCAAGGTGACCGTCAATGGATCTTTTTAGATTTAACCACATAAGTAATGTACATGTTCCTCATTTAACCATTAGAGCAAAACCGCATTAAACAGCAATCAACTTATTTATTAACCCAAAGAATAGCATGAAGTTCATTGACAGCGTGACGTTATCATTGAGCTGTCACATTGCAGGCCATCCTGCTATCTCATAAAAGCTAAAACCTAGTGGCTTACTGAAAACCAAAGTACTTACTTTTAAATGAGAAAACTGCTCCTTTAAATAATTTCCCCCTCCTGTGTGCGTTTCGTTGTCAGTGCTGCGTAAATGCGAATTTTATGTTTCTTTTATGTTCAACACGCGCTCGTTCGCCACAGCACCGATGAAAGTCGGCACGCACACGCTTACGTAGGACGCGTTCCTCAACGTCACTTCCTGGCCGTGTTGCCAAGTTCGCAGTTTTCCCGCGAAATGCAATAGGGTCTAACTGCAGACATAGGGCGAGTGGAGCTCCACTCAAGAGCGGAAATACGTCACCTCCACTCGCGACGCGTCCGCCATGTTGGTCCGGGCAAAGGTGAGTGGAGCTCCACTCAAGAGCGGAAATACGTCACCTCCACTCGCCGAAATACGTCACCTCCACTCGCGACGCGTCCGCCATGTTGGTCCGGGCAAGGGCGAGTGGAGCTCCACTCAAGAGCGGAAATACGTCACCTCCACTCGCTATTTATTAATTGTTATATACACATGTATAAATGGTGCTTTGCATATAATGTCACCTCTTTGTACATAATGTTGATATTTTCTGTACTTTTATCTTGGCATTAATAATAATAAACTAAGCTTTTACGGTTTATGACACGACAGCGCTCTCTTTATTATTTTTTTGCCCCAGCAATTTGCACTACAGACATAAAACCATAGAAGTAGGTTTAAAATACACATTTTGAGGTCCTCTGCCTTTTGTTCATGTTTATTTTTTAACTATACATATTTCAACTACCAATGTAACATTCCATACATTTTAGAAAGTAAACACTGTGTGATATTTAGCAGTGAACATTAAATGAAACATTTGTATTTTAAGCTAAATAACAACATATACCTTTTTTTTTTTTAAATATATATACATTTTTTTTTTGTTGTTATATTAAATTTTGTCTGGTCTGTTTTTCTGTGTATGTGGTATAATCTGTAAAGCATGTTGGTCAGCCTGTTGTATATGTGCTATACAAATGAAATTAACTTGAACAAATCAAATAGTAAAATAATGACTAATTTCCACAATTTAACAATTTTAATGGAGTAAAAAAAACAAAAAAAACAACATCTTACACTATATTGAAAACATGAATTGCAAGTAACCAAAATTGTTACAGTAAAGACACACTGTGTGCGCGCATATACACACTCTTTCACTCTTTGCCTGTTCCAAGACCTCCATCGTCTGTAAAGCAATCCCAGCTACAGTAGCCAAGGTGGTCATCTGAGGAGTAAAACCCCAAAAGCACTCCCCGTTGTCCATTTCCCTGGTAGCCATCCCCACAGTCTTTGTAAAGCTGTCTGCACTGTAGGCGACTGCACCTAGAGATGGTGTACGGCTTTCTGTACATTTCATTATGTCTCTTTGAATATATTTTCCAATTCACTACACCTGTTCAGAATCAAAACACAGTTATGACAGAACATTAAGTCACAATTCAGACAATAAATGAACATCTTTAACTGTCAAAAGTTTCATGTTGGAAATGGAAGAGAGCAAGATTACCCACAAAAAACAAGAGGGGGCAACCACACTTCTTGAACTCACTATCAAGCCAGCTGAAGTGTGCCTCCTGTTGAAAATGCTCCTGGCTGACAATGTTGTTAAATCTCTGGCATGTCAAATCTGCCTGAGGATTGCAGAGCAGCCATCTGATATGGCATGTCATCCTGAACATAAGAACAGTTGTAAGGTAATTCAAAACAATTAACATTAAACATTTTTATGTTAACACTAAGACTTCACTTACAATGGTGAAATCAAATGCTGCCTCCATAGTTATGTACCAGACATAATATAAAAGCATAAAGGCTGATATTTTGCCATGTCTGTGTATGAGCAAAAATTCACAAAGATTAATAAAAATGAGGTGCTCAGTAATAGCGTTAATGGGCATAATGGACATGGTGTGGACACAATGGATGTTGTGTGGACATCAATAAACATCCTGAAAATGAGCTTGGCAACTCACCATAACCATGAATACTCCACAGTCAATCCCAAAATGTTGTAGGGGTAGTCCCTGTTTGAAGAAAGAACACCCATTTTGAAGAATTTACAATGATGGTCAACTTTATACATGTTGTTCTTGTACATTTTCATTGTACTGTAAATGAATATTACCTCAACATCCAAGCCTGACTGTTCTTCCCATGGCCCAGGAATGCGCTGTTGTGTAACAGCCCTGATAAAAATCAAGACAGCGTTACGAGGAATATTTACCATTTAAATACACAGAGTATGATTCAGCTGGGGAACACAAACAATGCAGAACATTCAGTGTTTGGTTGAACATGAAATGCCAACAATGATTACATCCTCTGAACGTGAGGAGGTTCTATATCTGTGCAGTTTTCCTAAGCAGCATTGAAAAGTCAGGGGAACGTGACTGCCAAAATAGATCATCCTGTTGTAACCTCAAGATGTCTCGGTAGGGCTTGTGGCCAAAGCCTTGTTCCCGCTGTGCATACAGGGAATCGAGGAACAGTATTCCTCTTTTGAGTGGCAGCATCACCTATGAGAATAGTCTTGGCAATGAGATAACTTGTCAAGTGGAATATTCCAATAAGTGTTGCAAAAAGGAATCTTCGTATGCTTCTTTTTAACATCAACGGTGTAGCTTGACAAACTTTCTTAGAATGCATGCATCACTTACACATAGCAAAAAATGCCCTTGTGTCCACAGTGGGAATTATAAGTGCATCTTTCTCTGTGGAGTCGACCTTAAAGAAAGCATATTATGTTGCCAATTCAAATCAGTTTATTTATTGCTGTACAAATGGGTAACTTAGGTCCTTACAGGAAGACTGTCTAAAGGGTCACAATTCAAGGGTGGGAGCCATGTTGGGGGGATGTGGAGGTCCATAATAAAGATATTTTTCCCCTACAGAAAGACAGCTGACTTTCTTCATTGTACTACACAGAACTCACATAGGTCCCACTAAAATATAGATTGCTGATGGCAGTAAGTGTTGCACAATGCTGCCCACAATGGTACGAAGGGCCAACATCTACAAGGAAAATGAAACACTTAGACTTATTGATGCTAATATTAATTAATGCCACTGCATTTGATCTGAGAGTAGCATTCACCTATCCCCAACACTAAACTGCTCCCAGTTAATAGGCATTAGTTCAACATTGCTCGCTAGAAATGTCTAATTCCATCGTGTTCATTCATCCATTTGTGCGTAATTTCATCCAAACCCTGTGCGTTCTGCTTGCACTGAACGTTACGACAGCGTCAGTTCGCCATTGTAGCAATGATAAGATAAAATTACCTGAGTTAAAGTTTGAAGAACTCACAGCGACGCCATTTTGAATTATTTATGTGTGGAGGTGACGTATTTCCTGTTAGCGAGTGGAGCTCCACTCGCCCACGGTCTGCAGCCAGACCCCTCTCGCGAAATGCCTCACTGATCTTCTTCTTGCTTTACGGCGGATCGCAGACTTATAAGTGCATTACCGCCACCTATCTTTGAAATGGACCATTTACACTCTACCTACAAACTCCTGATTAACCTCCCAACTCATCTTCAAACACCTTCAACCTTCCCTTTCTCTTCTCTCTCCTCCACCCTCCCAGAGTCTTCATAGAGTTTCATTCGGCGCTGCGTGTTCAGCTCCTCCGTCTACCCTCATCCTCTCAAGCGGGATTAGAAGGAGAAAAGAGAAAGTAAAAAAAAAAAAAAAAAATTATTTATAAAAAGTATATTAACACTTACACTCGCTTGTTCAGACCCGTTCTTCCAAGATATTGCAACAATAATGATTTGATATTTCTTTCCGGATTTAATAAATTCTTAATTGTAAACTGTTCACCCTTATTCTCTAGTTCCTCTTTCAACTCATTTCTTTCAGTTGTATACTTCCTGCAGTACATTATAACATGTTCTGCCTCTTCATTACCTTTCAACCCAATGTGGGCCGGTACCCACAAAAATTTAACTTTTATACTGAGTTGCTTAAGTGACTGTACCCAGGTGGTGAAGACGAGAAAAAAAA
The DNA here is from genome assembly GCF_936440315.1 of Barbus barbus. Taxonomy (NCBI): domain Eukaryota; kingdom Metazoa; phylum Chordata; class Actinopteri; order Cypriniformes; family Cyprinidae; genus Barbus; species Barbus barbus. The sequence goes on along the minus strand of NC_136722.1, from coordinate 17,843,938 downwards.
AGAAACTAAATTACTTAACTTAATTAACATTTACAGATAAGCAGGTGAGCCCAGAATAAACGCAATGCGCAAAGTTTCGCGTTTTCCCATTTTGATGCCTACAGCCCTTTTGTATCATTGTCTTTGTCCATTAAGCTACACTACATGTTTTATTTATAATGATTTTCTATGGGAGGAAAACTTTTAATGTGCAACTTAAGTGCCATAGAATGGAAGACTGTATTTACCTTGGCATAGTTGGAAATGACACACAGTGAGCCTCAAAAACCATTGTTTCCTCCTTCTTATGTTAATCTTGTGATTAAAAAAAGACCACTGAAAAACAGGCCAATCAGAACATAACACCGACTGTTACGTAACAGTCGGGATCACTAATAAGGTGCGTTCGACTTCATGCAGCACTTAGCAGACCGATCGGCGGCTGACTTGAAGCAGTGCATGCCGGTTAGAAATTTAGTCCGACTTGAACCGGCGCCGACCACACGTCACTGTCACGTGTGGCATCAATGTACCGCGATAGCGTTTCGAGAGCAGCCGGCTGACTCAGCCGGCGCAATTTCTCCAGAGCGACTGCTGGAGCGCTGATGACGACACAGCTGTTTCACGATTGGCCAAATTCACCACATGACAACAACGATGTGTATTTCGGGTTTATTCTGACAACTTCAGTCCCACTAATGCTCATATACGGACTTTCAAAAAAATAAAAATAAATTAACTTTTCATGTCATCTTCATCTCGTAAATCATGTTTATTAAAAGATTACAATTATTTGAACTGCAATCACTTTTTTGTTAATTCGTTTATATAGGTTTTGTGCATAGGTTTATTTTGGACCTTTTTCATACAGACCCTTTACAGTATTAAGCTGCGTAACCTATTTAGATAATCATTTTGTTATGGAATAAATCAAATGTCAATCTTACAGACTTTTAATATAATGTGGTCATCATGGATTCTGATTGATACTAATTGTCTAGTTGCTGGGTTCATCCATCTTCACTTGCATGCGATTACTGCCAACAACTCTGGCTGGATGTCAACTTAATACAACATTCAGATCACTTTCATAAACTGGTATAAATCATAATAGAAAGGCAAATAAATTGGGCTTATCCGTAGGCCTGTTCATGGTGTTCACGTATGAATGTTCATGGTGTTTTGTCTTACTAAAATGTGCTTACCTAACTGGAGAAATAGTAAAATAAGTAAACAAATATGTAACATCCTAATTCTTTTATCTGAAAACCACATTTAGTACATACAATTATTATCTTCATAGATTATTTTTATTAAGTTGCAGTAGCAAAAACACACATAATGAATCATACTGCACAAGTCAAATTTTCAATATGTTCTATTTATTTACTTAAAACTTGTTTCTGTCGTGATGACACCCTTTCAAAATATTACATACATCTTAAAGGTTTATTAAAACATAAACCAACATAGTAATAAAAAAAGAATCACTTCTAATGAAAATTGTTAAGTGTAATTGCATTGATTGGTTAGTATTAGAAATAACGAGTCACACTGGTGTTGGGTATGGTCCCGTCCCTTTGGATATATAAAAACAATACTTATTACAATGAACCTTTACTCACTTTCGTTGCTCATTGTGCTCAATTTCATACAACAATAACGGCATTTCTATAGCTTCCAGTTCGTCTGCAATAAAGCAAGCAAACGCCACGTGATCTGGCATGACTGAGGTAGATGCAGCAAACTACGAGAGCCCCGAAGTGTCCGACTTGACGACTCCGTTTTCAACTCCGCCCCTGACTGCAAGCGGCTACTCTCGTTGACCACCGTCTGTAGCCGTGCTTCAAGTCGAACGCACCTATAGTTACGCCCCCAACATTTGTATAAACCCGCCCATGTTCTAAACCAGCCGCCAGCCGAACCATCAGAAGTTCTGCAGGTTTTGTGAAGAAACACGCGAGGACAACAGCGAAAATGGCAGATCATGGAAATAAATGTTATGTTCCAGGCTGTGCAAGGGATGTGATGTGCAGGGATGGGTTGGTGTCTGTATTCAGAAAGGCATGGAAAGCAAATAACGCGTTCTAATAAAATAACACGAGCCAAAAAAAGGGACATGGTTAGCTCGTTGCTAGCTGTAGCCTGTTACAGTAAGATTTAATTTACCACATAAACAGAGTAAGGAGAGATGACTAAAGATGATGGTGAATGATTTACAGATCCTGAGCACGACTGACAAGCATCTGATCGTGTAAAATGTGTGGTAAGTACTGCCGCTCCATAGTATATAAACAGAGTAGGCCTACATGCGATCGCGAATCTCTAAAGTGAAAGTAAAACGCGATTGTGCATTTGAAAACAGTTTCAATGCCCAGGCTCCCTGATGCCCGCATTTTATTTACAGTATAATTACCCAACGATATAACTGCGCGAGAAAGTATTGAAATATATATTTTCCCTGTGTTTCCTTCCTGTAAGCTACTGAAATGAGTGCACTGTGAAACAGCCAATCAGAGCAGAGCACAACATTGAGCCGCACTGTGAAACAGCCAATCAGAGCAGAGCTCAACCACATAGGCCTACCTTCTATATAGATATCAGAGAACAATTTAAAATATTGTATCTATGCATTCTATGGCACCTTTACCGCATTGCGTTCTGGGCTCGTCTGCTTGCCTGCATGGAGTTGGTCCTTTAATATCACTTAATGCATTTCTTAATGCGCATTCATATGGTTTGTATAGTTTGCATTAACAATAAGAAATACTGAATTTGGTCTTTATCATCTTAGTCAGTTATTATGCTACCTTAAGTGTTTTGCTGTAGACTATGGGAGGAAAAGTGAAAGTTTGCTCGTTGTGTTCATGGCCATATGCTTGCTTTGTAGCCTATATTAAATTAATAAACTATATATCGAATTTGATCTTTTAATAGTACTATCTTAACACATTCAACCATATTAATGATTTTCTACGGGAGGTTTAAAAGCGATTAATGAGACCATTGCGTTCATATTCTGCTGTTCTGTGGCCACGGATTTGTGGGTCTTGTCTTTTTCTCTTACAGATGACTTGCAAGACCCTGTATGATATGATATTAAATTACTTTTAATCGTTTAACCACCACAGCCTCTTGTCTCCATTGGCAACACGCATGGTTTGTGTGGATTGCACGTGACGGCGCAGGTAGGGAACACTTCAATTAGCCATTGCAAGTGAGTAGAAATTTAGTTTATTTTTTCTTGTCTTCACCACCTGGCTACTTGTGTAAAATGTTGAGAGATTCAATTTAAAAATACTTAATAATAAAAAAAAAAGACTGCAAGTGACGTCACTTGCAGAAGTGCAGGTGTCTGAGAGTGCAGTCTGAAAATGCAAATGTCTGCAGCCTGATCCTTCTCTGATATTTAGCCCCTGACATACGAATTTTACCAGGGAATCCCCCCAAAAATGTGAATTTTACCCCCGAACGCGAATTTAACCCGAAACTATTTGGCTAGTTTTGAGTAGCAATTGGGTGGGTTTTGTTGTGAAAAACTGGCAACCCTGATTTCCAGCTTTCTGATATATATATATTTTAAAATTGGCCCAGCAAAGGATGAACGCCCTGTGTTATAAACAGTGACATGTAAGATAAATCTTGCATATTTAGTTCACCCAAAATGGGCTAGTAGTTTTTGCACACTGTCACTTAACTTATGCTTGACTTCACAGAGTTATGAAATTAATATTAGCCACAGAAGAGGTGCATATTTTGCAATAAACAATTCAAAATAAGTAAACCAATAAATAAATATAGCTGCGAGCAGCGATGACGGGCCCAAGCCGTCAGCATATGCCACCCCGGTGGCATCGATAAAACGGTGCCCAGCGAGCACAAGCATCACAGTAACCCTCTGGCAGTTTGGTTTTAAGGGATACGGCAATTAAAGGGTTAATTCAAACCATCAACTCTGTGAAACACACACACACAGAACATATAAAACTTTAAGTTCTGTGAAAATATATTTTTCATTGGTAGTTGATGTTAGTTAATGCATTTACTAATGCTAACAAATGAGAAATTATTATAGTTACCAAAGCTTTTAATGATTTATAAGCATTTTTTAATGATTTATTTTTCCATTAACTAACATGAATAATTTTTTCTAACACAAATTAATAAAGTAAAAAATATATTGTTAATATTTAATGTTATTTGTGAATTAACCAATGTTAAAAAACAACATTATTTAACTGTTGTTAATTTACATCATTAATAAATATATACCATTTAATGTTGATCAAAATCAATTCCAAAATGTGTTAATATATTATTAAATTTTAAAGTTTTATCTTTTGAACATGACTATTTTTCTAATATAAAAAATATTTTGTTCATTGTTAGTTCATTGTAAGTTCATACTATCAATGAAGAATTAACATGCTGTAAAAAATATATTTCATTGTTAGTTCATGTTAATTAATGCATTCCCTACTGTTAACAAATGAGACTTAATTATAAAGTGTTATCAAAACCTTTAATGCTTTATAAGCATTTTTTAAGGATTTTATTGAGATGTTTAAACAGACCCTCTCTCTCTCTCCCTCTCTCTCTCCCCCTCCACACTCACTGAACTCACACAGTCAGTCACCCACCCAGTCACCTACCGCAAACATTAGAAGCACAGAGACAGGAGAACTCTGATAGTTTTTAAATTTTCTCCTCCGCATAGTGTATTGTAAATTCATGAAATTAATCACATATCCTCAGACTGTATTGTTCTGTGTATGTAATTTTTTATGAAGTGTTTGGAAGCTGCTCTTAAAAGAAAAAAAGAAAAGAAAAGTTTTCTCTTTTTTACTGTAACTTTAATAAATTGCCATTAAATCATCGTTCAAGATATCCTAAATCCGTCCGCAATTTAGCATCTTCAGTATTTTGGCATCATAAGAAAAAATGTTTGGTGTGATTTCCGTGTTTCTGTTTGGAGGAGCATGAATTTGTTTACAGCCTGTTTAAAAACAAAACCCACATTAAAATAAATATAGCCGACTTCCTGTTGGTCGTAGCTAATGACTGTAAATTAGAAAGTTGTCCGGATTAATAAGAACAATTTATGTACCGAGTTTGGTGTCTGTAGCTATCATTATATATATATAAACATTAATAATTATATACCATTTAATGTTGATCAATATTAATTCCAAAATGTGTTAATATATTATTACATTTGAAAGTTTATCTTTTGAACATGACTATTTTTCTAACATTAAAAAGATTAATAAATGCTTTAAAAAAATTGTTCTTTGTTAGTTCATACTATCATGGAAGAATTAACATGATGTAAAAATATATTTTTCATTGTTAGTTCACGTTAATTAATGCATTTCCTAATGTTAAGAATTGAGACCTTATTTAATGATTTATAAGCATTTTTTAAAGATTTTAAAAAACAGACCCTCTCTCTCTTTCTCTCTCTCACCCAGCTCCTCAATCCACACAGTCACTCACACAGTCACTCACACCCCACCCCACCCCACCCCTCACTCAGCTGCAGGCTGACAGGGATCTCTCACTCAGAAGCAGTCTAAGAGCTCTCTGATAGTTTTTAAATTTTCTCCTAAGCATAGTGTATTGTAAATTCATGAAATTAATCACATATCCTCAGACTGTATTGTTCTGTGTATGTAATTTTTTATGAAGTGTTTGGAAGCTGCTCTTAAAAGATAAAAAAAAAAAAAAATTATCTTTTTTACTGTAACTTTAATAAATTGCCATTAAATCATCGTTCAAGATATCCTAAATCCGTCCGCAATTTAGCATCTTCAGTATTTTGGCATCATGATAAAAAATGTTTGGTGTGATTTCCGTGTTTCTGCTTGGAGGAGTATTAATTTGTTTACAGCCCGTTTTTAAAAAAAACCCACATTAAAATAAATATAGCCGACTTCCTGTTGGTCGTAGCTAATGACTGTAAATTAGAAAATTGTCCGGATTAATAAGAACAATTTATGTACCGAGTTTGGTGTCTGTAGCTAAAACTAACCCCCTCATTTTTGACAAAAGGTGGCGCTATAGAGTGTCTCTTCCACGCCCGTTTATGAGCTTTTTCCAGTGTCTAACTATCATTAATACTGATATGTGTGTTGAGTTTCATGACATTCTAAACATGTTATCTGCCTCAAAATCACCAGAAACGAATTTTCAACTTTGACACGTTGCCATGGCAACATAATTTTAGATATCAATATTCCCTTCACAGTTTTACATCGGCCGTGTTTTGACATTATTCTGGTGAAGTTTGAAGCAAATCGAGGTAAAAGAAGATGCTGAATTCAAAGCATTTTGAAAACGACACACTTCCTGCAGCCAGTTGGTGGCGCTATAACTTTCAGTCATAATAGTCACATCTATCCGATCGGCATCATACAACGAACAAATCACTGAAGTTTGATATACATCATACAATGTATGTGGACGTTATTAGGCATTTCCTGGGTCTCATTTTTCGCCATAACTTCATCGCCTCGCCACGGGCAAACCGTTCGACATATCAAAAATATCTTCGCAATTTAGCGTCCCCAATGTCTTGAGATCATGTTCACCTAGTTTGGTGGCAATCGTATGGAAATCCTCAGAGGAGTATATCAAATTCCAGAGCATGCGCTTTTTAAACAGCCCTGAATAGCCGACTTCCTGTTGGGCGGAGCCTATGACATGCTGCGCGGAAGTTGTTCGGCTCAATGAGTTCTATATGTGTACCGAGTTTCATATGAATACGTGCAAGTATGTGTGAGCTATACATCAAGCTTTCTGACAATTTTCCAGGGGGCGCCGTAGAGCCCCTGTGCCACGCCCGGGTCCCAGCCTCAGCGGCGTCCTAATGGCCGCAGGTTCCAACGTGCGTGCCAATTTTCGAGAGTTTTCGGGCACGTTAAGGCCCCCAAAAGTGCCCGGATGATTGAAAAAAAAAAAAAAATAAATAAAAAAAAAAAATAAAATATAGCTGCGAGCAGCGATGACGGGCCCAAGCCGTCAGCATACGCCACCCCGGTGGCATCGATAAAACGGTGCCCAGCGAGCACAAGCATCACAGTAACCCTCTGGCAGTTTGGTTTTAAGGGATACGGCAATTAAAGGGTTAATCCAAACCATCAACTCAGTGAAACACACACACACAGAACAACATATAAAACTTTAAATTCTGTGAAAATATATTTTTCATTGGTAGTTGATGTTAGTTAATGCATTTACTAATGCTAACAAATGAGAAATTATTATAGTTACCAAAGGTTTTAATGATTTATAAGCTTTTTTTAATGATTTATTTTTCCATTAACTAACATGAATAATTTTTTCTAACACAAATTAATAAAGTAAAAAATATATTGTTAATATTTAATGTTATTTGTGAATTAACCAATGTTAAAAAACAACATTATTTAACTGTTGTTAATTTACATCATTAATAAATATATACCATTTAATGTTTATCAAAATCAATTCCAAAATGTGTTAATATATTATTACATTTTAAAGTTTTATTTTTTGAACATGACTATTTTTCTAATATTAAAAATATTTTGTTCATTGTTAGTTCATTGTAAGTTCATACTATCAATGAAGAATTAACATGTTGTAAAAAATACATTTTTCATTGTTAGTTCATGTTAATTAATGCATTCCCTACTGTTAACAAATGAGACTTAATTATAAAGTGTTATCAAAACCTTTAATGCTTTATAAGCATTTTTTAAGGATTTTATTGAGAAGTTTAAACAGACCCTCTCTCTCTCTCTCTCTCTCTCTCTCTCTCTCTCTCCCTCCACACTCACTGAACTCACACAGTCAGTCACTCACCCAGTCACCTACCGCACACATTAGAAGCACAGAGACAGGAGAACTCTGATAAGTTTGAAAATGTTCTCCTCTGCATAGTGTATTGTAAATTCATGGAATTAATAACATATCCTCAGACTGTATTGTTCTGTGTATGTAATTTTTTATGAAGTGTTTTGAAGCTGCTCTTAAAAGATAAAAAAAAAGAAAAGTGTTATTTTTTACTGTGACTTTAATAAATTGCCATTAAATCACCGTTCAAGATATCCTAAATCCGTCCGCAATGTAGTATCTTCAGTATCTTGGAAGCATGTGAAAAAATGTTTGGTGTGAATTGTTGGTTTCTGCTTGGGAGGAGTATGAATTTGTTTACAGCCCGTTTAAAAAAAAAAAAAACACATAAAAAAAAAAAATAGCCGATTTCCTGTTGGTCGTAGCTAATGACTGTAAATTAGAAAGTTGTCCGGATTAATAAGAACAATTTATGTACCGAGTTTGGTGTCTGTAGCTATCATTATATATATATAATCATTAATAATTATATACCATTTAATGTTGATGAATATTAATTCCAAAATGTGTTTAAATATTATTACATTTTAAAGTTAATCTTTTGAACATGATTATTTTTCTAACATTAAAAAGATTAATAAATGCTTTAAAAAAAAAGTTCTTTGTTAGTTCATACTATCATGGAAGAATTAACATGCTGTAAAAATATATTTTTCATTGTTAGTTCACGTTAATTAATGCATTTCCTAATGTTAAGAATTGAGACCTTATTATAAAGTGTTATCAAAATCTTTAATGATTTATAAGCATTTTTTAAAGATTTTAAAAAAACAGACCCTCTCTCTCTCTTTCTCTCTCTCACCCACTGCCTCAATCCACACAGTCACTCACACAGTCACTCACAGCCCACCCCACCCCCACCCCTCACTCAGCTGCAGGCTGACAGGACCTCTCACCCAGAAGCATTATATCAACTCTCTGATAGTTTTTAAATTTTCTCCTAAGCATAGTGTATTGTAAATTCATGAAATTAATCACATATTCTCAGACTGTATTGTTCTGTGTATGTAATTTTTTATGAAGTGTTTGGAAGCTGCTCTTAAAAGATAAAAAAAAAAAAAAAATTATCTTTTTTACTGTAACTTTAATAAATTGCCATTAAATCATCGTTCAAGATATCCTAAATCCGTCCGCAATTTAGCATCTTCAGTATTTTGGCATCATGATAAAAAATGTTTCGTGTGATTTCCGTGTTTCTGCTTGGAGGAGTATTAATTTGTTTACAGCCCGTTTTTAAAAAAAACCCACATTAAAATAAATATAGCCGACTTCCTGTTGGTCGTAGCTAATGACTGTGAATTAGAAAGTTGTCCGGATTAATAAGAACAATTTATGTACCAAGTTTGGTGTCTGTAGCTAAAACTAACCCCCCCATTTTTGACAAAAGGTGGCGCTATAGAGTGCCTCTTCCACGCCCGTTTATGAGCTTTTTCCAGTGTCTAACTATCATTAATACTGATATGTGTGTTGAGTTTCATGACATTCTAAACATGTTATCTGCCTCAAAATCACCAGAAACGAATTTTCAACTTTGACACGTTGCCATGGCAACATAATTTTAGATATCAATCTTCCCTTCACAGTTTTACATCGGCCGTGTTTTGACATTATTCTGGTGAAGTTTGAAGCAAATCGAGTAAAAATAAGATGCTGAATTCAAAGCATTTTGAAAACGACACACTTCCTGCAGCCAGTTGGTGGCGCTATAACTTTCAGTCATTATAGTCACATCTATCCGATCGGCATCATACAACGAACAAATCACTGAAGTTTGATCAACATCATACAATGTATGTGGACGTTATTAGGCATTTCCTGGGTCTCATTTTTCGCCATAACTTCATCGCCTCGCCACGGGCAAACCGTTCGACATATCAAAAATATCTTCGCAATTTAGCGTCCCCAATGTCTTGAGATCATGTTCACCGAGTTTGGTGGCAATCGTATGGAAATCCTCAGAGGAGTATATCAAATTCCAGAGCATGCGCTTTTTAAACAGCCCTGAATAGCCGACTTCCTGTTGGGCGGAGCCTATGACATGCTGCGCGGAAGTTGTTCGGCTCAATGAGTTCTATATGTGTACCGAGTTTCATATGAATACGTGCAAGTATGTGTGAGCTATACATCAAGCTTTCTGACAATTTTGCAGGGGGCGCCGTAGAGCCCCTGTGCCACGCCCGGGTCCCAGCCTCAGCGGCGTCCTAATGGCCGCAGGTTCCAATGTGCGTGCCAATTTTCGAGAGTTTTCGGGCACGTTAAGGCCCCCAAAAGTGCCCGGATGATTGAAATAAAAAAAAAAAATAAAAAAAAAAAAAAAATAATAATCCTTAGAAGAACAATAGGGCCCTGCGCCTTACTGGCTTGGGCCCTAATAATAATCCTTAGAAGAACAATAGGGCCCTGCGCCTTACTGGCTTGGGCCCTAAATAGACTGCAGCAATTAACATTTTGTTAGAATATCTAGGCTATTAAATTACATGCTATTTTGTTTAGTTGTTCAGAATCATAATCTCTATTTGAAAAAAAGAAGAAGAAGAAAAAAGAAAATCATAATTGTCAATTTATCCAGTAGCTGCTCTACTCTCCTGACTGACTGTTTCTCCCATTACAGTGATGGGCAAATGGTAATTTCGAGCCCTGACGTGTTATTAACATAATTTACAAGGTCCTGTTATTAATAGGTGCTCACCTTGGTCGACGTCTTCATTCAAAGGTGTAGTTGAAGAGGCAGCATCTCTTTCTGGGGTGCTGGACGGAGCGGGCGCACTCATATTTTAAGGGAAGCCGGCAATCTGTTACAATTTGTTTTAATAAATAATTCTGAATAATAATACATAATTAAATAATAACTATAATAAAAGTAACCTTTTTGTGCCCTTGTGCAATACATACTAGGACTGTTAGCTTCCAAAAACAGCGTAGACTTAATACACACACTGCTTGACCTACTTTTTTTTGTCTTTGCACCTTAAATCATATTTTAACAGATATGTTAGGATATGATAAGCTTACCTTGTCTGTTTCAAAGGTTCAAATGAAAACAAGACTTTTGGCCAAGCAAGTAAACTGTTGGAAAAGGAGTAAGTGGTTAGTTGTTTCCTTTTACTCTTGCAATTGGGGTGTGCAAGCGCCTGCGGCCGTTTTCACTTCTTTTAGGATTCTCATAAATCATCGTTTTCACTTCTTTTTAGGGTTCTCATAAATCACCGTTTTCATTTCTTTTTCTTCTCATAGCCTAAATCACATATTTATTTTCTCATGTGCTCTATGCAATAAGATTTTAAAGATAAAAAAAAAACTAAACAAATACAAATATGAAAATTACTTTGAATTATTTTGCGCTTGTGTTTATATCCTAAATAAAGAGCACAGATTTATCTTGAGGTAAACAGGAGATAAGTTAAGTTTTGCTTTTAAGAAAGCCACTTAGCCTAAATGAAAACTTAAGAAGAACTCTTAAGTCCAAAATTGTTAGGAGTACGAACGAGGACTTTTAAGAGGCTTAAGAGTTTCTTTAGCAGTGGAGAAAATGGACAAAACATGAAGAGGGAGAAGAAATGTGTTGCACACATAAGACACTACACATTAGATCGTGCAGGGATCATATTTGTGACCGATCTAACATCTCCGACACCGCGCAGAAATGGAAGTAAATCACTACATTAAACACATCAAAATATTTGGCAACTGGGAAAATGCAACTATGCAGCAGTGATGATTTGGGTCTGTTACAGCACTTTCAGAACCTTATCGTGTCGCTGTTCATTTCCTATAAAATACGTAAAATAAGCATGGTAAATAAAAAAATAAAGAATATATATAATGTGTAGGCTATGTGTTTGTGTGTGTGTGTGTGTGTGTGTGAGAGAGAGAGAGTTCGGTAAAACTGGAAAAATTATGCCTGTAATTGGAAAGTTATTTATTATTTGATTAAGTTGAATATTTTTTAGTTATCCATTTCCCTCTCATGACATCTAAACCCATTCAAAGACTGTTCTGATGGTTTCACCAGCTTTGAATTTAAAGGAATAGTTCACCCCAAAATTTGAATCACCCTCGGTTTGAAGTTAAAAACCTCTTACAAATGTATTTTTTTTATTACAAACACACCTTTTTGCTACTTAAGACGTCAATTGATGGACTGCAATCAAGTGGATTAGCGACTTACAAATAAGAAAAAGTAACTAAAACTAAAAAGTTACAACTCTATAAATACTATCTACCCACATATTTAAGAAAATAAAGAAATTAAATAAAATTAACACATGCATATAACAACAACATTTCAATAATAAACATATAAATGAACAAACTAAACTAAAAAGCGATACTTCTCCCTTGCCGGTGTCCCTGCCCGGTGGAGTCGCACGGTAGAGTTGATGGTCTTTACACTCTTTACTTTTGTCATTTAGCAGACGTGCTAAATTTTATTAGTACAAATAAAGAAAGAGTCAATTGAATTAGTGAGTTAATAATTAACCCATCTCAATAGAGTTCTGGGCCCTTATTCACAAAACATCTTAAGGCTAAAAGTAGCTCATAACTTGCCGATTTAGGAGAAAATCTTAAAAATAATGGGCGTGTCAGTCCTAAATTTAGCATTCCTAAATTTTTACTCAGTGTTTTAGCGCTAAAACTAGCTCCTAAATCTATGAAGCATTAGGAAGTGAAGAGGACTCCTAAATCACTAAAACCATCCCTGTGTCCCAATGTGCATACGATCCACCCTATCTGCCCTAAATAGTATTGAAAATTACTACTATCACATAGAATTTGGATAGTATGCACATTGGGACGCAGGCCAAGTCACAACTATCCTAAAAACTATCCTATTGCCGGTGTTGTGCCCAATTCTGACCCCTGCCAGATTATTACACCCCTAGTATTGGTAGGTTTAGGGTTAGGTGTGGGGGAGGGGTTAGGATTAGGCAATCAGGTAGCAGAGGGGCTATTAATTTGGCAGGGGTCGAAAATGGGCACAATACACCGCAATCTGCCTCGGAATTTCAACATTTTTAAAAACATTTGACAATGAGATTTTAAAAAGGTATCACCTTTGGAGGCTATCCCAACTCCAACTTTTCCTTTAATTATATCCTTTTCATTAACCAGTTGGGCAAGAAGTAACAGCTGTCCCTGTGTCCAGTTTGGTTTTCTTTTACGTTTGCATGTCTTACTATCAGCCATGATTATTCTACTCTGTTAATTAAAAGGCTGTTTATATGCATATCTGAACGAGAAGCATGTAAGAGGCTGACAATTAGCTGAACATAGTTGTTTAATTAGTGACACTTTAAAATCTTTATTTGAATGTGGCAACATCATATCGTGCTCTACAATATTTCTATGAATGTATCTCTGACAGAGACCCCTATCTACCAATCACTGTGTGCATAGTTAGTAAGCATGCTGAAATCATCCATAGCAACGAGGTCATCCCCGCCCTTACTCTTAGCTTAAGACTTCTCATTTTGTCTCAGCAGCTTTGTGAATAGGTTTTAAGAGAAAACTCTACTGCTATTTAGGAGAACTCTTAGTGGTAAGATAAAATGTTTTGTGAATACGGACCCTGAAATGTTTTGCCTTGTTAATAAGTTTAAAAAAAAGAACCCAGAGGCTCGAAAATCCATAGCTATTAGTTTGTGGACCACAATTCAGAAACACAAAGGACAATGACATTGTAGTGCTGAGTTGTAGTTCATCACAAAAATGCAGAGTGAAATTAAGGACCTTTATTTAAAAATACATATAAGAGAAATGTAATAGAAAATGTAGGCTATCTATACAATTGTATAAAATGTTTATTACATATTAAAGATGGAAAAACATTTCCTACTTTGTCATATTGGCATAGCTTTAACAGTAGAGGGCAGCACTGACTAACCAAAGGGTTAGTCAAATCATTCCACAAAATAAAGACCAAAATACATGCACCCTTAAACAACAGTTGTGAACAATATCAAATATATAATTCATGTGAATACATCAGTCTTTATAGGCAACTTTTAAATAGTATCTGAATAAGTTAAAAAAATTGGGAACTGAATTAGTGAGTTAACAGCTCAATACAAACAGCTAAAAACATTTATGCTTTATATAAAACAATAGGCATAAAATCCATAGTATAGTAAAATTACCTTGTTTTCCCCCTCCATAAATACTCTATACAAGAAAGTGCAGTTAAGTGATGCCAATATATAGAATATAAGATCTCTTTATTAATTAATAATAAAAAAACATCTTCTGAAGCGCCTCTCAATTTTAGCATTCTTAAAGCATTAAAAACCACCAGTCTTCACTTCTGCAGCCTTCACTCTAAAAGGGCACAGAACATTTTTTCACATCAGTTAAGTCTTAAGGGTATAATATGTGGTAAGACTGCATTTTATGTTAGTGATTGATAAGATACGTTTTCATACCTTATGCAATCAACTCTGTCCTGCGTCCAATGTTGTTCTGGATCAGCGCAGACTAACTTTCCATTCTTTGTATGGAAACTGCAATAACATAAAATACGATGAACATTAGCACCAGAGACAACATTATCAGCACATTAACAGTGCTATGTATATTAGCACCATGTTAAACTCTCTAAGAGTTGTCATGACAGAAATATACATAATCAATCTATTTAAAATTAATTTAATTATAAACGTAACTGAATAATACAGTATATAATAATATATGAAAAATATTAACAAAGCTGGGTAATGTACATTTAAATGATCAGAGATGTCATTGAAATGTGTGAATATATAAGAAAAAACATTTAATGTCAGAAAACGCACACTTTAGGGGTAAATTTGGTACAAAAATGTAAATTTTGAAAGGGCACTCCCCAGTTGAAACTTTTTTTTTTTCTGAGAGTGCATACATGTATTCTGTATTATTCTGTAATAATACAGAAAAACATTATTTAAAATAAGAGTGAAGTCATATGCATATATATATATATATATATATATATGTATACACTTTCAAAATTGCCATGTCAATTTTTTACTTCTATAAATATGTTATGTAGGATTTTAATCAGATTTATATACATATAAATAGCATAAAATATATATAGATGCGCTTGCCATGTCTACAATTTCTAATTTACATGAAGTGCATCAAACATGTATGCAAAAATATGTCTTACATGATAGCTGCAAGATCACAGCTGCCAGTCATTTTCTGAATTTCGAAGCCTTTCAGATGTCGACAGTCTAGAGGCCGTCTTCTGTATTTGAGACAGCAACGAACTGTGAAACAGGAAAGAAGAGTTTTTATGTTCACACATTTACAGGCCATGTCGGACTTTGCACTAAGGTCTAAAATAAAAACAATAGTACACTGTATTGTATCTACTGTAACAGTAACTGGATCAGAAGGACTTTTACATGCATTGGTTTAAGGGACTGCTAATACAAAGGTTTCCAGTATCAGTTGAATGGATAACGAGATTCATCCTTCATCATGCTAAATTTTTGCCCTTGAGCATGAAACACAATCTTAATTTTTAAAGTGAAAGTACTACTCCATGCAATCAATGTACAGTATTATATCAAAGCAATTGTTCAACACGTTTTTACAGCACTTCCAAATAACAGCACGCTGGTGGATCAATAACAAATTCAGCAGAACGGCGTTTTAAACAATCTATTTAGAAGCTTGATTCACTTTCACTCACCTGCATCGGTCTCCACGAGAAAGGCAATGAGTATGAGGATACTCAAAGAGCAGGTTTTAAGGTAAGCCATCTTTGGATCTTTGGAAGTGCTTCGGTATCTCAAAAACTGTTCAAGTGTTGTTAAGAGAGTGGTAATCCAGAGAATTTAAACCCTTCATTTGGGATTTCCCCCACCTTTGGAATTTATGTTCACTCCCCATTGAAATTCTTCAGATGTGAACTTGATATCTGCTCTCGGAGCAGGTGTGTGAGACAGTTGAACAGTAATCTACTTCCTGCTTCCATAACCACATGATTAATGTGTCTGTTGTCAGACCAGCAAAGGGTCAAATATTATTCACTCCCTTGGTTTACCCTTGGCTTATCCCCAATTGTAAGTCTGCAAAATGACTAAATGTTATATGTAAATGTATTCATGTGCTTGATAATAATATAAAACACAAATTTACAAATAAATTAATGAATTTAAATTTTTTTTCAAATTTTGTCTTTTTTAGGAATATTTTAATGCATGCCTGTGATTATAACTGCATTATAAATACAATCAATCAACCGACTGATTCGTGAATTCAAGAATCCATGAATTAAATATTTATAGATTAAAGGATTTGTAAACATCTGTATGTCTGTAAAGGTCATATGTATTTATATTTTAAATGCTGTCATTACATCAATATTGTTTTATTGTCAGTGCAAACGTAAGTATGTGTGACGCAACCACATTGCGTAAATGAAATCATCATCATGTTGCGTTGCACCCATGTCTGAAATGTCATTTTTGTCAACAATGTATCATACTGCATACACACATCCAGTTTTTTAAGATGCGACTGACGATTCATTTAGGTTGATTTTTACCCAAATTTATGTAATAGAGCTATAACTGTTATGAGTCATTTCATTGACCTAAACCCACATAGTTAGTACTCAGCACTTTACTTATTAACCACAACAACGTAAGCATAGTTGTCTCACCCTATTTTCCTTAAATTATACTTCAGTTAATAATTATCTCAGCAATGAGAGACTTCAGGTGAATGCGTCACTACTGAAACATAAAGAATTTATCAGATCTGCTGACTTGAGTATGCTTTACTTATAATCTTGTAATGCTTTTTATTATATTTACTTGTAAATTCATCTGGTCAAGAAAATTAAAGGAGTTTGTCTTGTGTGGAACACAAAAGATGATATTTTGAAAAATGTGTTTTTTGTCCATACAATGACAAATTGGGTGTTCACAAATCTAGTGGTGCCTTGGACCCTAACTTACTCATATTTATAGGTGAACTGTCCCTTTAAGGAACAAACACTCCTATTGGTATTCCTTGTTTTATTATTTAACCTGGATTAATTTAACAATAGTTTGAAAGGAGTTTCAAGCTCTGATTTCAAGTGTCACTTGTGCTTTTAATCCTTTTCACCCTGATCGACTCAAAATATGCCTAGTTTAAAGTGGTTCTAGTCTTACATTGAGATATGTGCCTTGAAGAAAAGCTTTACGTGGTTAATTTTCTTCATTTCAGTGCTGCTGCTTTGTGCAAGAGATCTGTAATGCTAACTTCTAGAATTCTAGATTAAAATAGAGAATAAATTGATCAGTGAAAGTCATATTAATTACATGTGAGTGAAAAAAGCAAATTGTATACAGTGTTGCATGAATGAATCTGCAAGAGAAGAGGAGAAAGTAGAGGACTGAAGTGATAACTGATTAAATGGATGGATATCATTTTTCTTCAGTTGGGGTAAATAGTTCAGAATTTTAAGAAAATTAGCCTGTGACCTTTATATGTTTTTAATTGTGAAAAAATAAAATAAAAATGTGTACAATTTTGCATCTGCATGGGCTTAAAATAGTCCCCCCTCTGTTCCAGCTATTATTTTGCTTATGCAGAAGTCTAATATTAGCAAAGTGCTAAATTTAGATGTCATTCAGAGCTATAAATAGCACCCAGGAAAACATTTCAATAATGTTGTGCATGTGAGAACAATGAAACGGTCAGAGGTTCAGTCATTACGTAGACATGACAGGATCAATAATGCTGACGTAGAAATAGAATGTAGAAATACAATTCTACATTTAGGCTATAGAACAAGACGAAATAACATTAAAAATATTCATTTTGTGCATAAGGTCATTTCGAGGGGTTTTGAGTATTTTTGTACAGCTTTAAGTTATTTTTTAGTATTTTAAGTTTGCTTATTACTTGTGAAAGACTATATATACCATACATACAAATATATATATATGCATATATATGCCCCTACTATATATAGTACAAGGGTAGGCACCTGGAGTGCCGATATCCTGCATGATTCATGCAATCAGTTGAACAGTAAAATGAATAAATGTGATTGATAAATATTTATATATACTTGCTGTATATCTTGATGTTTACCTTAACATGTGTGAGTCTTGAATAACCTTTTAAAATCTTAAAATGTCTGATCAGCTATTAAATTTAACTGTAACACGTTACAATAAGGCTCATTAGTTAACATTAGTTAGGCCTAAGTACATCAGTTAACATGAATGAACAATACTTCTGCAGCATTTATTAATCTTACACATAAAGGCATTTTGCAGCACACTTCTAGCATGGTTAATGTTTATCTTTAGAGGAAATAACTTGAATACCAACTATATTTCCATGACAGTTGCTTAAATGCCACACATTTTTGCAGCATGGCTAACTCAGCTGATAACTTCTCATAAAATTCACACAGAGTCACACAGATGACTTGCAGGTGTCCTTCCTCCTTGAATTGCGGAGGTTGTCTGTGATCTGTCGTGCGAATCGACCATGTCGATTAATGTCTGTAATTTGTAAAGTAAAAATTCCCACGCAAATGACCTAAATTAGCATATTTCCCTGAACACCGAGGTCCTGTGATAATATTAGTCCCGTGCGAATCGGCATCGGTCGTATATCATTTTTCAAGGTTTTTGTTTCCTGTGCGCCTTTTTATCCATCTTTCGCAAAGAATGGAGCTGCAATGGAGTGTTTGATAGTATTTGGGTGCTGTCATATCGCTACACCATACAATTTGCAGAAAGAGAAAGCTGAAAAGGTTTAATGTGTTACAAATAAATCAAGCATAAAGCTTGAGATATTATTTTAACCCGGTGAAATGTAAATGACACGGTGCACAAAACTATTATTTTCTCTTTTTTTTTTATCCGTCTAATTGGACCATAGAACGGGACTTCCGGGAGATAAATCAGTCATTTCGAGTAAAATCACAGGCTTCGCGTATACTGGAACTGTATTTGTGCATAAATCAAAGTGTGAGATTATTCTCTTTCAGTTTGTTGCAAATATGAACTGAACTTTGCTACAATGCCTGTCACTTTAAATAAAAACCTCTGTTCTAAGCGTGAGTAAAATTCCCTCCTACATAGATTCCCTAAAACTCTCCACAATAACCACTTCATTTGGATAGCTGAACAACAAATATGACATCATGCACAAAAACATTTAATTTATAAATTAGATTAGCTGAAAATAAATTACACATTGGTCTTTAAACTTTTATTCCTTTACATTATATGAATTCTTTATATCAATAATTAAATTGTTGTTATCTGTAATTGTATTTTCACTAGTTAAATGTCACCATACACTGTAAAAAAAAATCTGTCAAATTCACGGTAAAATACTGGCAGCTGTGGTTGCCAGAATTCTAGAGTATAAAATACAGTAGCAACGTTTTAGGTTTTACGGTTTTAACTTACGGTTTTAATACTGTAATTTCTTTAACTGATATAATCTTAATATACCAACCTATTAAAGTACTGAAATCTGTTTTGTTCTTTTGAAATACACTGATAACCACCAAACGCAGGTGATGATGAGAAAGTCACATGATGAGCCAAAGCCCATCACAAGCAACTTTTAAACAATGGCATTTACAGAAGGTGCAGATGCAGTGTCATTCATACAAGCACTGAACACCATCATGGTGAGACTCCTTAAAATGAAATATGCTATAAACATTAATTTAACAACATTAGATGTAACATACAACCCTAATAAACATAACTGATAAGAAAAAACTAAGAAGAAACATAGTTATTTCAAAGAAAAAACGTCAAATTCAAACAGAATTTGAAATGGAACGCAGGGAATTCTGGGAACATCAGTTTACGGTTTTTCCCTGTAAATTTTACAGGACGTTTCCGTTAACCATGTAACAGGTTTTTACCGTAGCATTTTCACAGTTTTTTACCGTTAAATCACGATCATTTTTTACAGTGTAGGCTGCCATTCAAAATCAATTGTTGATATCAAGAATTAATTTCTTACTAGTTGAAATTCCAATTTCACATATCAGAAATACAACTCTTACTAGTAAAAATGTCTATTCTTGATATCAACAATTGAATTGTCACTAGTGACAATGTTCATTTCTGATATCTGAAAATGTATTTCTGATATCAACAATTTAAATCTTGATATCAACAATTTAATACTTGATATCAAGAATTAGCATTTTAACTAGTGAAAATTGAATTGTTGATATCAAGAATTCATATCATGTGAAGGAATAAAAGTCAAAACGGCTTGCCATAATTGGTCAACATTGTTTCATATGCAAACATTCAATTTAGGCTAATGGGCGCACAATAAGACCTAACAACAGAACCAAACTTTCTGCATTTCTCACTCATTTTTGACTTGATTTGGAATGACAAGAGTTAAAACATCCATTTAATCATATTTACATCTCAGAGGTCTGACAAATTTGATCAGCCAGTGTCCCGTTATCCAAAGCATCACATTCCAACAACAACTTTAAATATGTTACTTCAAGATTATATCTAGATACTACTATCTCAATCAGCATAGAAATGTGCTACCTGGCACATGCACTCTTCTGAAGCCCAGGCCGGAAAGGTATTTCATTTTTAACTTAATGATCCTCTCCATATAGCGAGTGACCGATGAGTGAAGCAGATCGATTCATGACCGAATCGCTTTTTCATAATGTTTTTTTTTTTGTGTGTAAGAATTGAATTAAGAAAAGAAAATCTATATTATTAAATAAAAGGAACGGGACTGAATTAAGCTGCATGGTTGTGATGTTAATGATTCGCTTTATCTAGCATCTCAGTCATGTTTTGAATGAAAACTAAAATATATATAGATTGATTCATTTTCCAAAACATGACGTGTTTCCAGAGAGCAGTTGAGGTTAAATGTATTTGCAAAAATATGCAAAATGTGCAGGTGTGACCTTTAGGTGAAATAAAATCACATTATGTCACCGACGGAAAGCATTACATTAACATTGGATCTAAAACAGTAAGTTCAATCACAAAAAGAAAAAAAACCCACCCCAGAGACACATTTGAAAATGAACAGAAAACACTTTCCTTTACATGATACAGAACAGGCAGTGTTTAGGTCCTTATAAAATATTACATATCCATTTAACTCTTAGTCTTTATTGATTTCAAATGTACGTTTTTTTTTAAATGTCAGATGACTTGATTTAACTAATAACTGCCATGTGACATTTTATGGGGAAAAAAATGGTTTCAGCCATAACAGTAGCTCAGGAGTGTGAGTGTTTTGCATGTCTGAACTTTATTCACCTGAAGAGTTTTGCAATTCAGAGAAACAAGTTGGCATTTTGTCTCAGACGCAGCCTGAAAATCCAGTTTACAAGTCAAAAGTTAGAGAAAGACATCTTTCATCGTCACGTCATCGATGCACAAAGTAGAGAAATAATTTAGCTTAGATGGACCATTGGTGCTCAAAGTGCTACCGTTCCCACAATAGATCAACACATACAATACAAAAACATTCAAACACGGCAGCTGAAATGTTAAACAAAAACCAACAAACAAATCATAGATATAAGAATCTGTGAACCTGGGACAAGCACTTTCGGTGCTTTAATCCATTCTATCTTCAGCTCATGATATAGATCTGTAACAGACTGTAGAAAGGCTGAATGAACCTGAATTCGGACTGCTGCTGACACAATAGGCCACTTCATTCTTAAGAAAGAGGAGATATGTTTGTGGAGCCTGGATGGCAGTTTAAGAAAACCACATGGTTTGCTTTTAGCAAGACTGGTCTTGCACATTTTTATAATAAAAAAAAAAAAATGACAGTCAAGCAACACTTGAAGTACAAGTAAGTATAGAGTGCTACTCAAGTTGCAACTGAATGTTACGACTAGTTCATGTTTATTTATCTACATTAGGGATGCAACGATACCATTTTTTCAGAACTGATCCGATCCGATCCTGAAAATTCGGAGTATCTGCCGATACCGATCCAATCCGATACCAGCACAGTTTGTTTTAAATCGATGTAGAATTTCTATACTTCTGTGTGTTACTCTTTTGTGTGTTAAACACAATCTACTACATATAGATAACATCATTTTAATGAAAAATAACAAATGAAAAAAATATATAATCATAATCTATGACAAAAATACTATTATAAACTTGGTTTATAATACAGCAAAAGATACTCTAGAAAAATCATGAGTGCACAATAATTTTATAAAACCTAGTGAAACATTTTTATTTACAAATAAGTGAATAAGTATAGGCCTAAATCTGGTGAAATTATACACATTGCTCTTTAAATTGTTGTAAAATACATTCATGAAAAAACAAGCAAATACATTTATTTATAAATATATAGGCTACTATAAAATTAAAATGCATTTCTCTTAAATCTATAGCACAGTAATGAAGGCAGCAACATATGATAGATAGGACAGAACAAGAAAGGCTGTTCATAATCTTTCATTGCGCAAAAGTATTATAATATGTAAGGCTCCAATATAGAGCAGCAGAACATCCCGTGCGCAGAGTGATGCGCTTGAAGCGACACGGAGTCACAGCGCGCAGCCCTCTGAGTCCGCATAGAAACGTTCAAAGTACAAAGGGAAGAGATATTGATGCGTAGTGTATTAAATCTGTGCGTAAGTTTATATTATTTTCTTTTAACAGTTTTAAACCTCAGTAACTGTGCGCTCTTGAAGAGAGTTTGACTGTAGTAACCGAACGCGACACGCAGTTTGATTGCTGAATGGAGCATGACAGACAGCCGCGGCGGAGAGAAGAGTTTACCTGAACTTGAATTTAAAGACTTAAATATTCATCTGTACCTCAGATTAAACTATGGAACAGCTTCAGAACACTTGAAATATAGTGCACGAAAGCTTTATGGTGCTTTATAATGTTTTTGTGCTTTTCGTGGGGCTCAACAATAACACAGAATAGTATACGCACAATATCGGATTTAGATCGGTCTCGTCTGACCGATACCTGATCCGCAGAAAATGACCGTATCGGATCGATGCATCCCTAATCTACATACTGGGGCAATTACATTCAAACTTATCAAAATACATCTAAAAGAGGCTCTTTAGCCCTGGTCCGAGAGGTCTGTGGTCATTTTGTCCAGACAGTCCCTCAAAAAATGTAATATGAAAAACACATTTTTCCAGACTTGTTAAGATAAAGCAAATAGAAACTTAGATTTTCTATCATTTGAAATGGCATGATCTGAAGTCCTGCGTTAAGTAGGTAACAACGTTTGCTCTGCTGTCTTAGGCCCGTTCCCAAGTTACTTGGAGAGGGTCAGATGACCCTTCCTGGCCTGGCAATGTAAAAAGCGGAAAGTGCAGTCTTTCCTAGATACAGCCGTTTACATCCTCATGGGTTTTCCTATTGAAATCAAATGGAAATGAGATGTAAAGCTAGGAGAGGTTGAAAACATATACTAAAAGTAGCACAAAAAAATTAGGTCATAGCGGAAAGACAAGTAAACATGTCCAACTGGGGCAGAGCGTGACATAATTACAAGGTTTGGGCCAGTAGGGGTCTCTCATTATAGGGATGTATTATGCTGGCTCAGGTGTCGGTCAATGGCAACTTCCTGCTGCTTTCATCCCTCTGAATTTCCCTCGTCATTTTTGACCTTTCTAAGCCCTTTATTACGGTGTCTCTGAATGGCTTTCCAGATGCGACACAGCGATCCTCCCCTATAGTGGGAAATAAATGAAATATTTGATTTAATTGCAGACTTCTTCTTAGAGACAACGAGTAACTACAGGTGTTCAATCCTGGGAAAAAAGGGCCAAGCCCATGAAGGCTGAACATGAAGTTTCTAATGGTCTTAACACAAACTACTTGTAAGGAAATCAGCAAGACTTAAGCAAATGCATGCCTTAAAAAAGACAGATAATTTTTTTTTTTTGTCAGAATACAGGAAGTTTGATTCAGAGTAGTTCAGTGGAGTTAGAGTATGCAATGCACCAGAGAGGTGTCTAAAGATCTGGTGAGAAATACCAATTTATTTCTATCACAGTGAAGCATGGAGGATGATGCTTTGGAGTATGAAAGAATATTGCAGAATGGTGTGCTTCCCACAACTGAGAAGTTTTCTGAAGAGGAACGATCAGATGTTATTTTTCAACAAGAAAATGCTCCTGTCTACACTGTAAAGACAACCATAAGTGGCTTGAGAAGTCCATCAGGATTATGTTTTGGCTTCGTTGGAATCCAGATTTGAACCCTATAAAGAATATTTGGTCTCACATTAAACACCAGAGACATTTAAACTACTCACTAACTGAAGCCATCAATTTTGTGTCTTCTTGTAAAACGTAATGGTTTACCCACACAGCATAAACATTTAAAGAAAACAAACGGAAAAGCTCTTAAGTACTAAATTACTTTAATTCTTGCAAATTTCCTGACTAGTGATTTGTGGTTAAAATTGTATAATGTGCACCAATAAAAGAACCATTTTGGCTTGTTCGCATTTATAAATGATAAATATACAATTTACATGTCTATATAAGTCTATATAAAGTCTAAATATCCCTTATTATAAATATAACAATAAAGAAGATTAAAATAAATGAAAAAAAAAAAATCAAAAGTTTGGGGTCTGTAAAATTCTCTTTTTAAAGAAATTAAAACTTATTCAGCAAGGATGCATTAAATTGACCACAAGTCCCAGTAAAGGCACGTATAATGTTAAGAATAAAAAAAAAAATAATAATAATTCTAATAAATTGTTTTTTAAACTTTGTTCATTAAAGAATCATGGTTTTCACCAAAATATTAAGCAACACAACAGTTATCGACACTGATCATAAAAATAAATATTTTTGAGGGGAAAATCAGCATATTAGAATGATTTCTGAAACATTGTGTGACACTGAAGACTGGAGTAATGATACTCATAATGCAGCTTAAAAATTACATTTTAAAAACATATTAAAGTAGAAAACTTTTAACTTGTGATCATTTTTCGTATTACTGTTTTATGTTTTTGTTCAAATAAACGCAGTCTTAGTGAGCAGAAGACTGCTTTGAAAAACACGTCTTACTGATCCCAAACCTATGAGCTGTAGTGTATTTAAATATTATACAGTGGTGTGAAAAAGTGTTGGTTCCTGATTTTTTTTTTTTTTTTTGCATGTTTGTCACACTTTAACGTTTCAGATCATCAAAACAAATTTAAATATTAATCAAAGATAACAAATAAACACAACATACAGATTTGAACAAAGTTTTTTTATTATGAAGGGAAAACAAAATCCAAACCCACATGACCCTGTGTGAAAAAGTGCTTGCCCCCTAAACTTAATAACCGGTTGGGCCACCCTTGGCAGAAACCACTGCAATCAAGCGTTTGCGATAACTTTCAATGAGTCTGTTACAGCGCTGTGGAGGAATTTTGGCCCACTCATCTTGGCAGAATTGTTGTAATTCAGCCACATTGGAGGGTTTTTGAGCATGAACCGCCTTTTTAAGGTCATGCCACAGCATCTCAATAGGATACAGGTCAGGACTTTGACTAGGCCACTCCAAAGTCTTCATTTTGTTTTGCTTCAGCCATTCAGAGGTGGATTTGCTGGTGTGTTTTGGATCATTGTCCTGCTGCAGAACCCAAGTTTGCTTCAGCTTGAGATCACAAACAGATGGCCGGACATTTTTTGGTAGACAGCTGAATTCATGTTTTCATTTATCACAGCAAGTCTTCCAGGTCCTGAAGCAGCAAAACAGCCCCAGACCATCACACTACCACCATCATATTTTACTGTTGTTCACTGTGGTTCGCTGGAGTCCCAAAGCTTTAGAAATGGCTTTATAACCCTTTCCAGACTGATAGATCTCAATTACTTTCTTCCTCATTTGTTCCTGAATTTCTTTGGCTCTCAACATGATGTGTAGCTTTTGAGGATCTTTTGGTCTACTTCACTTTGTCAGGCAGGTCCTATTTAAGTGATTTCCTGATTGTGAACAGGTGTGGCAGTAATCAGGCCTGGGTGTGGCTAGAGAAACTGAACTCAGGTGTGATAAACAACAGTTATGTTTTAACGGGGGGATGGGGGGGGCACCTTTTCACACGGGGCCATGTGGGTTTGGATTTTGTTTTCCCTTCATAAAAAAACGGCATGTTGTGTTTACTTGCGTTATCTTTGATTAATATTTAAATTTGTTTGATGATCTGAAACATTAAAGTGTGACAAACATGCAAAAAAAAAAAATGACAAAATCAGGAAAAATCCAACACTTTTCACACCACTGTATAATATATATATATATATATATATATAAAACATAATTTCATTTATTTACATGTTCCAATTATTATATTTTATACTATTATATTTACGACATTTCAAGTGTGGCATAGGTGACTAAATAATTAGGACCACTATATGCAAAGGAACAGAATACACAATCAATCAACATTTACAAATTAAGCCCTCACCTAAGCCTCAGGCAGCGCAGGTCTTCTTTAGTAGCATCACAAAGAACATCACTGAGTGTAAAATCTTCTTTAACAAACTGTCAAACACAGACAGAAACCAAAAGAACTTGGCATGAATCTTACATTTATTTATTTATGGAAACTTCAAACAGTGAGTCATTTTATAATCGTGGGAAAGACACAATACAGGCAGTGTTTAGGGTGATATGTTTCACCTTGTCTATGGTCTCAGAGTCGGCACCCTGCTCTTTCAGCCAGTCAGTGAGCTTCTTATCAGGCTCTGGATGTGTGGCAATGTGAAATATAGAGGGGGCTGATGGAGTTTCTGTTGAGGGCAAAGGAAGGATGTAGGAATATTAAAGCACACACTGATACAAATGATTTTGTGGTGAAGTAAATACTACATAAAAAACAAATGTAATTTCTAAAATTTACTGGGAATTCCCAAGTAAACGTAACTTAAAAATGTATATTTAAAGCTCCTAATAATTATGTTTAGGCTTTTACTTGTCAAATTTTTGTAAATTAACTAGCCTTTCCTGAGTGGATATTGTTTCCAAGCTTTTTTCAAGTAAATCCTACTCCAAATCTTTTACAGTGCAGATGCCAAGATCTGCATTTTAAGACTCACATTCGCATTTGAAGTCAGTCACTTATTGAGTTCTGTATTATTTAGAAAGTTGCTTGTGTAGGCAGCAGACAGTACGGCGATTCACTAGTTTTTTTCTTTTAACAGAACTTGTATTTGCTTTGTACTATAAACCAGTTGTAAACAACTCTAGAGGTCAGAAAATGATACTGGAAATCAGATAAGGGTGAGTTGACACTTTCTCTATTACCTTAGCATTTTAGTGTAAATAAAGACAGAGTGAACGGCTTATAAGCGAGTCTAAATCAATACATGTGTGCGATTTAGTTACACAACTAACCTGCAGCAGGCTGCTGTCGGATCCTGATAAGCTCAATGTCGTGTACCCGCTGTTGGAGAGTCTGTCTCAGTACCAGCTGATATTCTCTCTCCTTCTGTACCAGTTCTTCAAACAGCCTGAAGTGGCAACATAACATTGAGACACTCTCCCACAAACTAAAAAAACATCAAAAAAACATTAAACTCCATAATTAAAACTAGAGGCTGTCTTATCTTGCATTTAATGTTTTTCACAAACATACAAAGACAGACAAGTAAATATTTTTAATGAAATATAATGGAATTTATTGCAAATATTTTTAAAACATATTAGAATATATCAAATACACATTACAGTTCAGTAAGGTTTTTCTGAGTAATTAAAGGGACAGTTCACCCAAAAATGAAAATTCTGTCATCATTACTAACCCTCAAGTAATTCCAAACCTGTCTGAATTTCTTTGTTCTGCCGAAAACAAAGGAAGATATTTTGAAAAAAGTTTGTAACCAGGCTTAGTTTTGGGACAGTTTTGGGGCACCATTGACTTCCATAGTAGGAAAAAAAATAAAATAAGTCAATGGTGCCCCAGAACTGCTCTGTTTCCCACATTCTTCAGAATATCTTCCTTTGTGTTCAGCAGAACAAAGACATTCATACAGGTTTGGAGTAAATTACAGAATTTTCATTTTTAGGTGAACTATCCCTTTAAGTATTAATTTACTGTATTTATTAACAAAAATATTAAGCGGCTTATTAAATGTTTTTTTAACATCGATAACAGCATATTAGAATGATTTCAGAAAGATCATATGACACTGAAGACTGGCGTAATGATGCTGAAAATTCAGCTTTGCGATCACAGCAATAAATTACATTTTAAAGCATGTTAAAATAGAAAATGGTTATAATAAATCCTAATAATATTTCAGAATACTAATGTTTTTATTGTATTGTTCATTAAATAAATGCAGCCTTAGTGAGCATAAGAGACTTCTTTCAAAAACAAAACATCTTACTAACCCAATCTATTGAACTCTGGGGTATATTTGTAGTAAATAATGTTAAGCACAGATCCATAACGGGAACAAATATTTACGTGTTTGGTATTTTTGGTTAATATTTGGAGTTTTTATTTTTCATTCACTCACCATTTGAGGGGGTGGCACAAGCGTATTTTGTATACTGTTTATATTTAACTGTCTTAAACAGAATGACGTGAGTGTTTTTTAAGGAACCATAGTGTGTACCTGCTGGTTTCTTGTTTGAGGCGTCCAAGCTGGGCTCCCAGTGGGTGCTGTGGCCGCTGAGCCTCATGGGATATGACTGAACTGAGGGTGCTGACTCCAGACGTGAGGGCTTGATCTTCCTGCGTTGTACGTGCCACTGATCCAAAGTCCCCATCCTCCTCTTCATCTACTTCATCTGCGTCCTTATCTGCACCTTCACTTTCCGATGCAGGCCCGAAATGTGTCTGCAGCTCTAGAAGAGAGACAGATGCAAAAGTATCAGAACAACAAGTTCTCCATTTTCTCCATTTCTGTCCCTCTCTCACACTTACACACCTGGAATTAAAATGGTAACAGCTGCCTGTACAGCCCGTCTGATGATGTTGTCCATGGCAAACATCCAGTGAGGTTTAATGTGGTGGTTCCTCAACACTTTATTTACCTGCAACAAACAGTTATGAAAGAGGAACATTAATCTCATCACTCTCAAAAAGGCTGCAGAAGAAAGAAGCATTAACAAAAATAGAGGAGAACAGACTCAACAAAATATTCTCCATAATGTTGAACACTATAGAGAAAAGAACAATCATGTATCTTCTTGCATTAGATTTGTCCAATATTTGACAATAAAATAAACTGAAAGCAGAGTATAATATAATAAATACAAGTCAAATATGGCAGGATGCAGAGAAATAAATATAGGTGTAAAATTACTGAATAAATCAGCTCAGCAAAAATTAAATAAGTTGAATAAGATCAATAAAAATACACAATACAAAAGCAGAGCTTAGAATATATAATATAAAAGTTATTCTTAGTGGCTCTGTGCACTGTTTACATTACAAATCATTCTTTAAAAAATATTTATTTAATTAAATGAATTAAAAAGGGGATCTAATATACATAGATTTTCAAATATTTCTGAAAGAAATTTCTTATGCTCACCAAGACTACGTTTTATCAAAATATAGTAAAACATTGTAATATTGTAAAATAATATTAAAATTGAAAATGATGGATTTCTATTTGAAAATATTTAAAAATGTATTTATTCCTGTGATGGCAAAACTGAATTTTCAGCATCATTACTCCAGTCTTCAGTGTCACATGATCCTTCAGAAACCATTCTAAGATGATATGGTGCTCAGGAATCTTATTATTTCCAATGTTGAGAAACGTTGTGCTGCTGTGAAAACCATGATACATTTATTTTTCAGCATTTATCTGAAATAGATTTTTTTTTACTGTCACTTTTAATCAATTGAATGCACCCTTGCTTAATAAAAGTATTCATTTATTTAAAAAAAACAACAACAACTTTTGATTGGTACTGTATCTCGAACATTTGGCTTTAAGATTTAAAAAAAAATGTATATTGCAGCATAAACAGGATTTTATCAATAGGCTAGTGTATCATGCCTGGGTAGGAAACTGAGATTATATACTGTACAGTAGCATTCGAGAACAATACTATTTATACTTCACTCCACTCACAGAGTCCTGGAAACCAAACAGAACCAGCTGGATCTGGTTGATTGACGTGCTGTCGAAGTCCAGGTCCAGTTTGAGTTTCGAGATGGTCGTTGCCATGACACGTCGCTCAGGGCATCGTATAAAGTCCCGTAAAATGCAGATAATCTGCTTGATGTGGTCCACTGATAACTTCAGCTCCTCCTGACCCTAAAAGACAAGAACACAGTCATCATTGTATGATTTAGACATACCATACACACAGTCAAATACGCAGGGATACACACCTGGATGTGGTTCTCCATGAGGTTGGAGGTCACTTTATCCTGGTCCTCATTGAGGACCTTGTAGAGTATGGCACGTCTTTCACTGTCTTTCTTCAGCAGGAAGAGGCCAGAGTCACTGTTCTCAGAGGAGGCTGGAGAGCTGCGGTCTTCTGCTGTAGGACTTTCATCTGGAACACTGAATCAAACACACATTTCACACTGATTCAGTGACAACATATGAATATAAAACGTTTCATGCAGATGTAACATTATGTACAGTACAATACTGTTCAAAAGTTTGGAGTCAGTAAGATTTTTTCAGTGTTTTTGAAAGAAGTCTTTTATGCTCACCAAGGCTGCATTTCTTTATTCAATAATACAATAAAAAAAGTGTAAAATTATTACAATTTAAAATAACGGATAATATAATAACTTTTAAATATAAAATTACATTTTTAAATAAATATAATATTTAATATATTAAATAATAATATTTAATATATTTTAAAATGCATTTCAGCATCATCATTCCAGCACTATCAATTAAAAAATAAATCACACACACATATACATATATATATATATATATATATATATATATATATTCTCTTTTTCAAAAACATTTTTGAAAACAAAAATTAATCTCAAATAAAATAAAATAAATTAAGTTAAATTAAAACAGAAAGGTAGTTTTATTAAAAGTGTGTTTCACTCATATGTGATCTCTCATACTTCAGCTTGTCAGTTTAGGCAAATTAACTAACTGTGCATTTAACCATATTAAACATTTAACTCATCTCATATATCAATGTTAAAATTAGCAACCAAAGTATATATAACTCTGGAGTGGTGATTAAGAACCATGATTTCGTTAGAGGAAAGAGGAAACGTGGTTAATGTGTGACAGCTCTGTGATTTGGTGTGTGTGGGTTGAAACTGAGGTGAAGAAGTGGTCAGTAAAGTGTTCATGGGATTATTTTATGAGCAACCAGAGAGTACCTGTTGTAAAAGGCATTATCTCATTACACACACGTACATACACCTGCCCAGAAACCGCGGCCCAGCACACCTGTCTCCTCATTCCACCGCGTTAATTAAACAGCGTTTCCAAGGAGTCGACTAGCTGTCAGGACAGGCCTCAGCCCTTCATGCCCAGGAAGTTGATTTACTGTTGGTCTGAGAGCTGAAGCGGCCGTGGATACTCAAGCTCCGTAAACACAGTCACGTCATTAACATTCCAGACGCTAATCAAACGCTCACATAAGCGCATACATATACACACTTACAGCTATCGCTGACCAACGTGTGACCTAAACTCGTCTGGACCGGTTTGAGGACCCTTGTTAGGCCCTGTCTTCACCTTAGTGCTCATCTTCTGAGCTCACCTGAGGAAGTTTGAGTTGGGTGGTTTGATGAGGTTTTCTGAGCTAGAGCATTTTTTCTTCTCGAAGAACACGTCTTGTTTGGAGTCGCAGTCTGGAGACACGGAGCCCGGTTCACTGCTGCTGCTCCCAGTGGCCTCCGTCTGCAGCTGGACTGGCAATGAAACACTGCGGATGTAGTCTAAAGGGAGGAAAACACAAACAATGCATAATCACGTGCGTTTATGCACACATATGCACTCAAAGACATTCATTCAGACAGATCAGAGTTTCACAGCATTTTTGGCTTTTATTTTCCCCTTTAAGTTCGAACCTATTAAAAAAAAAAAATGAATACTATATAATAAAGGGTTATTTAAAAAAAAAAAAACAAGATCAGAGTCAAGTATTATGTTTTGAATTTTACACATTTTATTTTTTATAATTAAACATTATATTGGAGCTGCCAATTAAACATGTTAATTTACTGTTATTAATTATAAAATAAATAAATATATAAATCATGCCCCTACAGGCCAATAATAGACTTACGCTCAATGATATGGAATTAAAACCAACAACATATTCACTTCTAAAAGTCACATTTTATGCTTGTTCAGTGAGAAATAATAAATGCAACAATAAATGTCTTTTAAATCAGCTAATATCGATATATTATGGATATGAGATGAACTGATTAAGTGGATTCACGAAAACAATAAAACCTAATAATTGACAGCTCCAATTTAATTTAATACACTAGATATTCAATAATCACAATATACAATACCACAATATGGTAACATTTTACAATAAGATTTGATTTGTTAATATTTGTCAACTACATCAGTAAATATGAAACAAACTATGAAAAAGACGTTTAAAGCAGTTAATGTTAATTTCAGCATTTACTAATACATTATTAAAATCAAAAGCTTTATCTGTTAATATTTTGGACCTGAGCTAACAAGAACTAACAATGAACAGTTTTATCTAACGTTAACAAAGATGAATAAATACTGTATCTTTAGTTAATGCATTAACTAACTAATGGGACCTTATTGTAAAAGGTCACCCACAATGTTACAGTAATTAATTAGACTCTTTCAAAAAGTTTCCAATGTAAGTTAAAACACTGGAACTGAATTAATGGTAAACAACAGAGAAGAGAAAGCAAAACAAAAGTGAATGAAAAAGATGACACGAAGAACCAATCAGAGCGCACAAAGAGCATAAACTCAACACAATCACCAGTAACCAGCTAAACACCAATGATTATGATAATATGATACTCAAAATAAATATGATACACATAGAAAACAGATGGCGGATACAAACCTTGCCATACTGTTACACAGAGAATCCAAGCCAAAGCAGCCGATTGGATGGCATTAAGGGAGAAGGAGACATTGAGATATTAATATTTGGTCTGTACTACAGTATGAAGTATAATGAACAAAACTGGGAAGACACCAGGCCTACAAAGTTCTTTCTTTGCTCAAAAATGCAAATTTTAATGCAGAATTGCATGCAGTCCTTTGAAGTTAATGTTTCTGTGAAAGAAAGCATTGCAATAACCTTAAAAACTAAATTCAAGATTAATCTTGATTATACGCTACTGTTCAAAAATTAATACTTTTATTCAGCAAGGATGCATTAAATTGATCAAAATGTCAGTAAATACATTTAAAAAAATTTTGACAAAAGATTTATATTTCAAATAAATGCTGTTCTTTGGAACTTTATATTCAAAGAATCCTGTAAAAAAAATGTATCAAAGCTTTCACAAAAATATTTGGCAGCACAACTGTTTCAATATTAAATTTCTTGAGCAGCAAATCAGCATATTAGAATGATTTCTGAAGGATCATGTGACACTGAAAACTGGAAGGCACTTTTACCGTCACAGGAATACATTGCATTATTAAATATACTAAATAATATATATATTTAATTAAGGTTTTATTAAATTCATAATATGATGCATTTTTAGCCTTGGTGAGCATAAGAGACTTCTTTCAGAAACATTACAAAAATCTCACTAACCCCAAACTTTTAAACGATGTAAACATATAACTTATATTTAATAATAATAAAAAAATTAATAAAAATATGCCAGTGTCATTCAAAAGTTTAAACAAATACATTAAAATATTTGTGTGGGTTGTATATTTTTAAGCTTAGCTTAGTGTCAAGTCATTAACTTAGCAACATGCTAACATCAAACTATTGTACTATTCTCTGCAAAGAGCTATTTATGTTGCTCACTGTGTAAAGAGCTTTTCACTTATGAGGTTAAATGACGGTTTAGAAAACAGTAGGCATCTCACTAGCTCGCTTCAGTCACTTACTGACAATGTCAAAGAGAAACGGTGAGCGTTTTCTGAGAAAGCAGAGCACATGTTTGTGTGAAACACCACACCCTGAGAATGCTTTTCATGGGCCGCGGGATAGCTGACATGAGCGGCTGGATGGAAACCATTTGTGAAGGTGGTGCGAGGCTGTATTGTTGATTTTCCTCTGTCTCCTCCCCTTTCCCAGGTCCTGTTGTTCCTACTCATCTCTTGTGTAAGTTCAATCTGGATTGCGAGAGGCCGGCTGAGGGCAGTTCGGGCCTGTTATGAGTCTCCCAGTCAGCGGCGAGATGCAGGCATGCTGGGCTAGAGTGTTGGGGGTGGGGGGGTGGGGGTTTGGCAGCTCTGCGTGATTGCCAGGCAAAAAACATTCTATGTGCTCTCTCACAGGGCCCAAAATGCCTTACACACCATGGATGTGACCAAGGGTCAACCCAGGTCGCAGTATTATTATAAGCATGTTAGACGTTACCTGAGGGTTTGAAAGCAATCTTGTTCTTTTTGCCTTTGATGTTTTGACGCAGGAATGGATCCTTGAGCAGGTCCCCAGCCATCGCTCGTTTATTTGGGTCAGGCTCAAAGCAGGAAAGGATGAAGGATTTGGCCTCTGACGAAAGAGACTCTGGGATCTCTGGATGGATCTTAAACATGCCCACCTTGTACAAAGAGAACAGAGACGAATGGAGGAGATGATTTTGATTAATAGTGAAAATATGAAAAATACAATATTTTACAACTATTCCAAAAATATTGCATCTGTATTTTATTCAGATAAAAAAATAAAAATAATAATATATATATATATATATATATATATGCAAATTTTCTACAAAGAACTAGATTATACGACAAAATTATCTCCATGAGCTCCTTCAAACTGAGTCAAAGACATACTTATGTAAAGACTTTTTAATATTTGCATATTATATATTTTTTTCTCCTTTAAATAAATTAATGATAAATTAATTTTATATATATATATATATATATATGTGTGTGTGTGTGTGTGTGTGTGTGTGTGTTTTTTTATCAAACCAAAATCTGCGTTAACAGACTATTTTATATTTGAAGTAAAAATATTTAAACCTTAAACATAGCAGCCTGTGGTTCTCCCAGCTCATGGAAAGGAGGTTTGCCTGTAGCCATCTCTATGATAGTGCAACCCAGGGACCAGATATCAGCAGGTGCCCCGTAACCTCGAGGGCCTTTATCAATGATCTCAGGGGCCATATACTGTAAAGTGCCTGGGCAGAGATTTACAGGGGAGAAGCAGAACTTCTTTAGATAAGAATGTGCTGTGACAGGATGTTACACAAAATAAAATAAATCATGGAGAGCAGCTCAGAAGTGATGACGATGACAGTGGAAGCGAGGGGGAGGATAGATGAGCGCACCTGCTCTGATGCTTCAGCAGTAGCTAATGAAACACAAACACACTCCTGTCTCAGACGCTATGCTAATCTAATTACTCCCCACAGGAGACATTCTCATGTTACCAGTGACCAGGACTCATAATCGCTCACCACACTGGAAGGAACGCTGTCTATTGTGTGTCAGGAAATAAGAGTTATCCAAGCCCTGGAGAGGTGAACCAGTCCACACAAGTGTATGGCCAATTTAGGTTTTTAATATTCTAAAATATAAAGGCAGCTGTCACGGTTTGGTTTCTGTTTAGTTTCCCTTTTGCCCTTATTTGGTTTTTCCTGTTCTAGTTTCCTGTCATTAGTTAATCATCGTTCATTTTCATCACCTGTGTGTAATTAATTATCTAGTTTCCTTGTTTGGTTGGTCCCTTTATAAGTCCTCAGTCTTTGTCTTGGATTAATGTTTACAATGGTTATAGTGTGTTGATGTGTATTAAAAACTCCTTTTCGTCCACTCCCTGTCGTGCGCCTACCTCTACAACCACAACCGTTACAGAAGCTTTATACACTATCAATAAAAAGTTTGGGATCAGTAAGATTTAGTTTTTTTTAGCACAAAAAGAATAAAATACTTAAAAGTGACAGAATATTTTTTTTAAAGCATTTTTTAAACTTTCTATTTATAAAAGAATCCTGAGTTTCTAAAATCCATAGTTTCTAAAAAAAACAAAAAACATTACTGTTTTCCAATATTTATAAAAAAAAATTTTTTTCTTGAAAATTCAGTTTTGCCATAAGAGGAATAAATTTAACAGTTTTTACTGTATTTTTGATCAAATAAATGAAGCCACAGTGAGCGATAAGAGACTTATTTAAAATAGCTGTTTCATTAAAATAGCTGTGTAATAATAATGCTTCTTAAAAATTCAGCTTTGCTATCACATGAATAAATTACTATTTAAAATATATTAAAATAGAAAATATTAATATTATTTTCAATTGAAATAATATAACTTCTGCCAATATGCAGAAATTGGACTTTATATTTTTCAAGCTGTTTTTTCCCTTCACTTTGTTTGCTCTTGCTCTTCTTAAGCTCCAAATTAATGGATGTTGTTGATGTCAGTTTGTGATTTGCAATTTGTGGGAAATCAATAAATATATTACATTACAGTTTTTACTGTATTTTGATCAAATAAATTCAGCAGGAGACTTCTTTAAAAAACAAAGACTTTTGAAAAGTAGTGTATGTCAAATGATTTATTTTTAAATGAGTTAAATTCATTTTTCATTTATTAGATTTTTTTAAAGGTTAAACAATGTATTCATTAAAAAGTAGTCATTGATTTTTAAAAAAAATTTTTCTAACTGAAAATTTCTCTGAACCTTTTTCCATGAACCTCTTTCTAAACCCCTAATTTAGAGCATTATTACACACTTTCTAAATGCATCCTGACTGTGTTGGGATGAAGGAGGTGCCTTCGTACACACTAAAGCAAGAGGAACGAAACTCCCTTAGATCCCGTTTGGTGGGGCTAATGATAGACTGAACTTTAACTAAGCCTAAAATCCTGACCTGGCAAAAGCACCAGGATGTATGATGCATGACACACAGCACAGGTCAAATGGAACAGGGAAAGGGTCACACGGAGGGTGCGTTTTGCGATTGAAAAAATACCAGTGAATGTCTCTGTGCAGGGATTGACTCCAGCCAGCCTCTTGGATGTGCCAAAGTCAGAGATTTTCAACACTCCACTGTAGGTGTTGACTAAGACATTGTCACCCTGTGGAAAGAATAGCGGTCAATGAACATCCACATTTTTGAGGGAACCCAAATATAGATCCAAAGGATTTATCATAGTTCTTACCTTGATGTCCCGATGAACGATTTGGTTCTCATGCAAATAACGAAGTCCTTCTAAGATCTGGCGAGTGTAGAAGATTATGGTGGCTTCTTTTAGAGGACCCCACTTTGAACGTAACAATGCTGACAGACTCCCTGCAGAGCAAATATGATGAATATGAAGAGCAAATCAAATTTAAGGCAGAAAAGACATATTTGATATTCTTCTGTCAGAAATGTACCTCCAGGAACTTGTTCCATGAAGATCTTGATATATCCATCCTCTGACACCGAGCCCAGGTACTGAACAATGTTCCTGTGTTTCAGGTATTTGTGGAGGGCTATTTCCTCATGCAGTGGTTGGGAATACCTGTATGTATCAGAATTATTTTAGTATTTTTTAAATACTATTATAGTATTTACTCGCATTTCGAATTAAATTTTTATATTTTCATATTTTTGTTGAAGTTTTAGTAATTGGTCATTTAGTCATTTGGAATTGTTTTATTAGTTCTATTTAGCTTTCATTTATTTAGATTTTCCTAATACTTCAATTTATATAAACTCATTTAGTGTCAGTTAGTTGCCGAGGCAACAGTTCCAATTTTCTTTTTCATCTCATATTTATATTTTATTTAAGCTCTTTCCATTTAAAAACGTGTCATAGTTTTAGTTTACAGTAACAAAATGTGTTACAACATCTGATGGTCAGATGGGTGGCTTTAAGTATCTCACCTGCTGTCTCTCTCTGGGATCTCTTTGATGGCAATGCGCACCTGGTTACTCAGGTCTCTCCCTGCATAGACCACTCCATAAGTTCCCCTACCCAGAACCACCCTGTCACCATTCTCATTGTAGTCGTATTCGTACTGCAAAACAATTCAGGAATTAAGTACACCAAGCCCCACAAATCCAACAAAAACAAACTATAGGCGAGTTTCTGAAGCTCTTACCTCCAGGGTGTCTCCTTCTCCCTCCCCCTCCAGCTCGACAGCATTTCCTGATCCATCTGTGATCAACTCCTTCACCATGGAGCAGAACCTTCAAATAAGTGACAACCATCCACACATCGGTTACCTCCATGAGCACCACAGTTTAAAAGCTAATTGATTAACTTCAGGAAAACTAACCTTCCACACTGGTCCTCTGTGGAGAAGTAGATCTGGAAGTCATCTGAGTTGTCATGGACATACAAAAAACAGCAGCGCTCATCGAATTTTGAGATGCTAGAGAGTGGAAGAATGCAAGATTTGTTTCACATCTCTGAGATCATGAAATAATCACATTTAAATGGAAAGCACTGGAGTTTCAACTTGTAGTTAAATCATGTAGACAGTCAGAGATCTGCTAGTTTTCAGACATTGTTTGAAGATGAATGGATAAACAGTAGGGATGCACTAATAATAAAACTCTGGTATTTTCATATAATGGCTGATTGATAGCCAATATAGCCAATGAAAAACACACTAGAAATAAAACAAATAATTTTTGTAAATACTATTCTAAATTGAACCATCATCACATTATAACGAACAGTATGAAAATTGAATACATTTTTAAAAATACATTTTATGGTGTTATTAGAGCTTTTACAGATCAACATTGAGTGGGCCATTTTAGTATTAATTTATATACTATTATAGTATTTATTTACTAATATTTTGAATGATCTTTTTTTGCTTTATTTTAAAGTTTTAAGAATTTTGTATATGCTTTTGTCTTTTTTATTAGCTCTGTACATATTTCTATTTACCCATTTTTCAGTTTTAGTGTTTATTTCACTTAGTTGCAAAGGCAACATTTCTCATTTTAGTTCAGGTTTTTTAAATAGACGTTTTTCATCCAGTGTTCCTACTTTATTTCAGCTTTATTTGAATTAAAATTAAAAATGATTGTTAAAAGTTTTAATTAACAGTAACAACA
This sequence comes from Barbus barbus, assembly GCF_936440315.1. Lineage (NCBI taxonomy): Eukaryota > Metazoa > Chordata > Actinopteri > Cypriniformes > Cyprinidae > Barbus > Barbus barbus. The sequence continues at coordinate 17,804,910 of NC_136722.1, read as the reverse complement.
CTGCAGTGAGCATTAATCTAAATGCAAAAAGAGCAGAAATGAGCACAATCAAATAACCAGTTTCAACCAATATGACAAAAAACAAAACAAAGAAACGGAAAACCAATGATGCCAATATTGTACATCTCTATTGAACAAAATGTTTTTTTTTTCGTTTTGTTTTGTTTTTGCCAAGCAATTGCCAAGTAATTCAAGTAGAACTAGTTCCTACTTAAGCATTGTTTGTTTATCCTTGAGCAACATTCCTGTCAAGCAGAGACAGAATTAACCCTCCTAAATCTTTAAACATTAATTACCCCTAAAATCAGTGAGGATTGATACTGTAGATCGATAAGGAATGTGTTTAAGCCCTTGAGCTAACCCTAAAATCAGGCTAATTTAAATATTGTTTCCGGACTATAAAAACCCCCCTGAAACTGAGAGGTAGAGACAGAGAGAACGAATCTCAATCTTACCTAATGCCTTTGATGGATGATGCTGTGAAGTTCCACTCATGTATTCCCTTCTGCAACCATGTCGGTTAGGAATATGATATTACATATGCAACATAACATTATACAGCAAACATGACTTCAAATAAACCACAGACCGTCTCAGCAGGCGACACATGCCATATAGAAACATTCTTCTCCTCAGCTTCACTGTTAATGGACACGTATGAGGGCTGGTACACTTTTGTTGGCTCCAGAATCAACACCTGCATAGTGGAAGAAGTAATAAGGTCCATGAAATGCAGTTCAGTCAGTACAGGTGTGGTCCTGGATGAGATACTCATGTGAGGTGGTGTACTACCGGAAAACGCAGGCCGTTGGTGGTTCCCTGTGTGGCCTCCACGATAATGTCCATCCAGAAGTTGAGTCTCTCTCTTTGAGGAGAATGCTCTGTGTTCTGCTTCTTAAAATGCTGAATCAACTGAAGGTTTTGGACGACTGATCGCAGGTACCTGAAAGATTAAATGAATGTGAGCTGCTCCAACTCTATTTTTTACAGTTATCATGTACAGTATATCTGTAAATGATTTATTCTATATGTACCATATGGGTGGTTTGAGTTTGAAGAGTTTCTCTGCAGCCTGCACAGCTTTGGGGATGTCATTAGCCAGCATGCTGACAGTAAAAAACTGCCCAACGTCCCAGTAGTTATTCATCTTCTCCAGACTGCCTTTACGGCCAAGCAGACTGTTCAACCTCACACCTGAGAGAGAAGGAGAAGGTGAGAAGGTGCGACCTGTCGTTAATGAAGTGAATGTTCTGAGAGAAACAGGAAACAGGAAGTGTGTTCCTCCTCACCGATCTTCCGGAGTTCTATGGAAGTCTCAAACTGCTGTCCAGACACTATAAGCAGCACTGCCAGATTAATGCCTGAATAGAGAGTGGGCTGCAACTCAAAGCCTTTTCTATACCTACAACATACAAGCATAAATACAAAATTACTTTTTTAATGTGATGCTAGAGTGCTCTGGGTGTTATAACATATTCAAATGTGTTGTTAAGGTTTTTAGCACATGAAATGTGGCTGCTAGGGTGTTCTGTGTGATTTTTAAACATTTAATGTAGTTGCTAAAGTGTTCTGGGTGAGTTTAGTGCATTTATTAAAACTTGGTTGTTTTGGGTGATTTTTATACATTTAATGTAGCTTCTAGGGATTTTAGCACATTTAATGTTGTTAATAGGGTGGTCTGTGCACATGTAATGTGGCTGCTAGGGTTTTAGAGTATTCTGGGTATTTTTAGTGCATTTAAAGCAGATGCTAGCATATTCTGTTTTTTTTTTTTTTTAACACATTCAATGCAGCTTCTTGTTCATGGTTCAAGTGAACAGAGCCCAAAATAAGGGATTCCTTAAAGGGATAGTTCACCCAAAAATGAAAATTCTGTCATTATTCTGCCGTAATGTTATGAAGCTACGAGAACACTTTTTGTGCACAAAGAAAACAAAAATAATGATTTTATCCAACAATTTCTTCTCTTTTGTGTCAGTCTTTGATGCACATTCAGTACCACGATGCATGTGTGTGCATTCCTCTCTTTGCAAACAAGCTACAGCGCGTGCAGTTTCTACATCAGAACGCGTGTGTCATGGTACTCTCATGAATGTCCAGCATTCTTTTAATGTTATTTGCACAAGAAGTATTCTCGTAGCTTCATAACATTATGGTTGAACCACTGATGTCACATGGACTATTTTAACGATGTCCTTACTACCTTTCTTGGCCTTAAACGTGTCAGTTGCGTTGCTGTCTACGCAGGGTCAGAAAGCTCTCGGATTCCATCAAAAATATCTTAATTTGTTTTCCGAAGATGAACAAAGGTCTTACGGGTTTGGAACAACATGAGGGTGAGTAATTAATGACAGAATTATCATTTTTGGGTGAACTATCCCTTTAATTAAAAAACAGATATCACCTTTAAACATATTGAAATTGTGAGCTTCAAGAAGCTCATTTAACTCACTCACCACTGGATGGCGTTGTCCCTGTTCTTGGTGTCCTTGCAGTCAGAGTCCAGGAAGATGTCCTTATAGATGCGGCCACACAAGCAGAACATGTCAGGTGCAGGGTGCTCACATGACTGAAGAACCTGCAACATCACACGCAACGCTTGCTCTCGATCTCCTGGGCTGTTCCGTCTGTGTTCACACATGCAAACAGAAATGCATTTGTTCCTAAGATCAAAAGGCTGTAAAGGATAAATGTCTGTTTGCCACGCATATGAATAGGAGAATATACCACACAATGCAGATTTGTGGTCACCTATTGAGCGCAAAAGCATAGTGGAACTGAATCATGGGCTGGTCGGCCAAGTCACAGGTAGGCAACATCTCAATGGTCTGTACCAATTTAACCATAGCATCATAGTCCTGAAAACACACACCCAAGATTATTAAAGCCAGCAGCAAAGACTTTCATTTTTAGACATGCTTTGTAGTATACAGTAGTATATACCTGTATATCTCTGTAGGAGAATAGCAGGTTCATAACAATATCCTGAGTCAAAACCTCAGTGTTGTCGATGCGGAGTTTGATACGGGAAAGCTCCTTGGCCAGCTCCTCACCCTGGTATTTATCTCGAGCTTTTCGGATGTCGTTCAGTAGGGTGTCTTTATATGAAGCACTGTCGGGGAGGAAGAAGATAGAACAGAAGATAGAAAAGGATTTAGTGTTCGTGGATAAATTCGTAGGTAGTATCCACTTCAAAGGGGATGCTTACAGACCTCTGAAATGCACAGACCATGTGATGCATCTAAAAATCATGCAATAACAAAATAAACTGAGGCTGATCACTTTACATGTTTTTTGACCACCTGCAAAGTAGGTCAGACTTCATACTAATAGTCAAAATCTGAGACAAGTTTGTACTGTTACAGGGTGTGAAAATCTTGGCACTACGATCTACAAGGATGTTCTAGACTTCTGATATCTGAGCTCAAGGTGAAAGGACACCCTGACACTTGTTAGAAGTTCCTAATAAATCTTGCATGCACTTGCGTGTGTCTGTCTTGATGATATAATATGAGCGCTACATCCCATTTGGCTTGAGTCCTATTTCTTTACTCCAGGGATGACGAGGATCACTTTACACCTACACTGTAAAAAGTAAGTGTAATTTTAATTGTAAAATTTTGTAAAAATGCTACTGAAAAAAACTGTTAATATGTTAGCAGTGAGTTCCTGTACTATACTGTACAGACATTTTGTGTAATTTTACAGTAAAATGCTGTTAATTGTACAGTTTTTAGAAGTAAAAATAACAAATCAATGTATAATTTACCGTCAAAAATTGTAAACTGATATTCCCAGAATTCCCTGCGTGACACTCCACATTTGAAAATATTTTGTTTAAATAATCATGTTTTTTAATAGTTTTTGTTATCAGTTATGTTATGTACATTTGGGCTTTATGTTACATCTTCTGTTGTTTAATGAAAGTTTATTGCATTATTTAAGTATCATGTGCGTTACCATGATGGTGTTTTGTGTTTGCATGAATGACTCTGTGCACCTTCTATATATTAGTATATACTTCTGCTTGTGGTGAAGCTACGTGTAATGAGCTTTGATTCTTCTCTTTTACCACTTGCATTATTATGGTGATTGTCAGTATGTTAAAGGTACAAAACAGATTTTAATAGCAGTGTGTGTTGTTGAATTTAGTGGTTTACATTCAAATTTCCCTGTTTGTAAATTACAGTTTTATACTGTAAATTTTACAGTTTTATTCTATAAATGTGTTTATAGTTTTTCTGTATTTTTTACACACAGAAAAAAGTGCCAGAATTACAGCTGCCAGAATTATTTTGTAAAAACGACAGATTTTTTTTTTTACAGTGTGGTTTAGATCTATGATGCAATGTTCCACCCAAGATGCAGAATTCCACTGCATTATTGTTGTTATTTAAAAAAAAAAGTAGTTTATATTAATTATTCACAGTGTTGGGGAAAGTTACTTTAATGCATTACAATATTGCGTTACTCCCTAAAAAAGTAACTAATTACGTTACTTAGCTACTTTTTATGGAAAGTAATGCGTTACGTTACTTTTGCGTTACTTTTTAAATATGAGCAGGGCTTGATTGTTTTTAATACAAGAAGTTCTAATCATAGCAAATGTAAAAGCCCTTTCACACCAAAAAGTGTAATGAATAAACCTCAGGCTGAAGGAAAAGTAAATTCACGTCTGTAAAGTAGAACGCAGGAGAAGAGGGTTCAACACTCTTCAACACTAAAAAACAATGAAGCAAAATTGTTAGTTTATCTAAAGTCATTTTTACTTAATATGGTTGAACTGGATCATCAAAGGTCAGCAGCAAAGACATTGGTTAATAAAATGGGATTAGATACATTTGTGTTGTTTAACATATTTAATTATTGCAGGTTTGCGTCATATTCTGAGTTTGCATTTCACTGTTTTAATTCATTTTGATGAATACTAAATCAGTTTTTTTGCGAGTGGGACGAATTAATGCACATTAACGTTTAGTCTAGAACTACAGTAACAGTATGTTCACACAGTGCACTGTCAGTCAATAAATGGGAAAAAAGTAACTGGTGTTACTTTTTTGAAAAAGTAAATCAATCGCTTGCTTGATTTGATTTATGTTTTGCTAAATATGGCATGACACCGTTTCGTAACTCTGTAAATGATCGTCTGAGAATGGGCATCCTGCCAAAAGTTATCATAAAGCTAGCAGTCATACCAAGATGTGACATGAATGTCTTTGAGCAAGTTGACGAAGCGGTCCACCAATGGGACGCACAGAGGTCCCAGAAGGTTGTCCCAGTTGGGTTGCATGTACTCTGATGCCCTCCGCTGGGCCACGTTCTCACAGCACAAGTACTCGTTGTTGGGCGTCATCAAGTACGGGATGAAATAGTAATTCCCGCTGGATGCCTGAAAAAAGATAAACAGATTCTAAATTTGTGCATTAAAAATGCAATTCAGACATATTCTTAGTCATGTCATATAATGCATGACTGTCTGCACCACTGTGTAAAAGTACAGACTGTCTGTGTGTGATCATGTACTCAGCAGTTGGCATTCAAGAAATTCAAAGAGCCAAGGAAATCTTGTTAACACCTTTGTGATCATGTACTGTCCCAGAATTCTAGAGTGAAATGGAGGAGGTGGCCAAAGCACATCTTAGAACTCTGCCACATCAACGCCTCAAATGTAAGGGGTCACCTAAAGTCAAACAGTCATCATACACTTCAAGACTATTTAAATTGTTAGACATGTGGTCTAATCATTGATACTGAGCAAATCCTTTCTCAGCTAAAGCATGATGGTTTATGTATGAAGTACATCATTTAGTTCTTTACTGTTATTTACTAATGCGCAGAATACTCCAAAAAAAAAAGAAAAAAAGAATGAGATCATTAAAAATCAGCTGTTTATATTATAAAATCTGTGATTTTGTTATACAGGCACCTAAATTCTTTGGATCCACTTAACTGTAAAGATGAATAATTTAAAAGTAACCAAATTTCTCAGCAATAAATAACTCACTGACTTTGATTCAGAGCTCTTAATTCCTCAACATGTCAGCTAGACTGAAAGGAAGTGAGTCAGACAGTTACAGACAAAAGTGGTCACTCTCATTCCAGTACATGCATATGGGATTTTCCCAGCATGCCCGCTGTACCTACTTTGTTTCTTAGGCCGGAGCCCCTGTACTCGGGAGGCAACTGGACCCATGGGAAGCCTATTTTAAATGGCCTTGCAGCCTACTCCAGGTAACAGACAAAATAAGAGAGAAAGAAAGAATATACAGAAAAGAATGACAGAAAAAGAATATACAGACTATAGAGTACTAATGGAGGCAAGGAGATACAGATGAATGAGTAAGCCAAAGGGATTTCATCCAAAAATTCTATCATCTTTTACTCATCCTCATGTCATTCCAAATCTATGGTATTTTTTAAATTAAGCATAAATAAAATAAAATGTTATATTAATTATATGAAAAATGCTAACTAAAATGTGAAAAATTAATTGCCAACAAACTAAGAGTGAAATAAAAACAAATAAAAATTAAAATGACAAAAGCACAAAAAATTAAAATGAAAACTAAAATTATAAAAACAAAAGCTAATTCCAAATATTAATAAATACTATAATAGTATAAAAAAAGAACTGATGTATACTACCAGTCAAATGTTTTTGAACAGTAGATTTTCAAGGTTTTTTAAAGAATTCTCTTCTGCTCACCAAGCCTGCATTTATTGTATCCAAAATACAGCAAAAGCGGTAGTATTGTGAAATATTTTTACTATTTTAAAATGTAATTTATTCCTGTGATCAAAGCCACATTTTCAGCATCATTGTAGTCTTCAGTGTCACATGATCCTTCAGATATCATTCTAATACTGTATGCTGATTTGCTGTTCAAGAAACATTATTATTATTATAATTATTATTATTATTAATAATAATATTTAAAACAGCTGAGTATTTTTTCAGGACTCTTTGACTCAAAGATCAGCATTCATCTCAAAGAAAAAAAAAAGCTTTTGTAACATTATATCATTCAAAAGCTTTAGAGTCAGTTTTTTTGGGGGGGGGGGGGGGGGGGTTATAGAAATTCATACTTTTATTTAACAAGGATGCTTTAAATTGATTAAAAGTGATGATAAAGACATTTATAATCTTACAAAAGATTTCTATTTCATATAAATGCTGCTCTATTCAGCAAAGAAACCTGTAAAAATTCTACTCAGCTGTTTTCAACATAATAATAAATGTTTTTTTGAGCAGCAAATCAGAATATTAGAACAATTTCTGAAGGATCATGTGACTGGAGTAATGATGCTAAAAATTCAGCTTTGAAATCACAGGAATAAATTATATTTTAAAAAATAATTTATAATACAATAATAATAATAATAAAAAAACAGTTTTTGCTGTACTTTGGATCAAATAAATGCAGGCTTGGTGAGCAGAAGAGACTTCTTTAAAAAATATAAAAAATTTTACTGTTCAAAAACTTTAGACTGGTAGTGTATATTTAAGCAATAATGAATAATAATTTAACTGAAAATCTTGACAATCGCCCTAGCTTTCTTTGATGTTCGTGAGAGATTCGTAATGATATCATGATAATGATTCGTAAATCAGTCATTCTTTTGAATCAAATCTTTTCAATGAAGTGGTTAATCCAGTTCATAGGTCTGAATGATTCACTAATGAACTGACAGTGGTCAACGGTTCACTTGAAAGTTAATATCACAGATACGGATTTAAATTTCACCGTGTTCCTCACACAAAACTATCATATGACCCCAGAAGACTTTGAAAATAGTGCTCAATGGTTCTTTTCCATGCTTTTTGAAGCTCTAAAAATATGCAATACACATTGTAACTGGATAGAAAACAGTGAGCCACGGAACAAAGAAAGTTGTATCAAGTTTGGAATATGAGATGGGGGGGGGGGGGGGGGGGGGGGGGGGGGCTGAATAATTCCTAAAGAATAAGAGCAAACATAGAATTTCCTTTCTGTTCACAAAACCGATGATATAGAAGTTAACACAAATCCATGTTTTATAGAATGCTGTCAAGGTCAGCTTCTTCTCAGCAGCCGTTCAATATAAGAGGTTTATTTAAAGACTAGAACTCAATGACCCTCTCCTTTATCAAAACAACTAATATCCACTAACTCAAAGTACCATAACACCTCGAGAACCCTTATGAGTTCATACAATAGTCTGACTGGGACACGATGAGCGACTAGAACCACTCACAGGTTAGTGTATGTGCATAAAGGAGAGTTCAGGAAATGATCTGCTCACTATGTAAAGTGTTGTACAGGCACCTGCAGAGGGGGGTGCTGGTTAGGTGCACCTGCCCTTTTCCCCCTCCATGCCCAAAGTGCCCTTTTGTCAAGGCAATTTTTTTTTTTTTTTTTGTAATTAAACGCCCTTTTGTGAAGGCCTGCCCAATCTGACTATTAGTAAAATTAATTAATAATAGTTTAGCCGTAAATTAAATTATCCACATGATGACCTCATCCGGGATGACACCTTTAGGATGCCTTCAATAGCGTATTTCTATACTAAACGATATGTCAATCAGTACTGCATTTTTCATATAGTTTATTTATTTATTACCTGAAGATAACTTGAAAAACACACATAAACAATATATTTTCGCATCATGTGTTTATTGTCTTCACGTTTCATCAGTAAAAACGTTTCTGCTTTTTATTCAGCTCAGCTACAGAGTATGAAGTGCACGAGAGCGCCCTCTGGCTTCGTGTATGAATGAAGCATGCACTGCACGAGAGTGTTCAGCTCTCCTGATATTCATATCTCCTCATTTTGGATACGAATAAAATGTCAGGTCATGTCTCTTTTCATTTAAATCTAGATTTAAATCTAGAAACACCTGCTCGAGCTCGAATAAAGCGCGGTGGGCAAATTGACATTTTATTAAAATGAATATTAAATATTAAAAATGCAGCTAACGTAGTTCTACACAGCAATAAAAACAAAGGTTCTTGTACTCTTTCGTTCTTGCTGTTTAATTGGGAAACATTTAAAGTGCGTTGAGGTGTCTTGTCTTTTTTATGTTATCTGATTAAAAACTATTCATACTTTGAACTATTATTATTACAGTATTTATTTAAAAAAACCTAGAGTGCCTTAAAAATAATTATCACAACACTGGTAAAATAGGCTTATACTGATTTTCTCGTCCTCCGAATTATACTTATCAATCCTGTTTTTATAATCATTATCATTCAAAAAATGAATAAAGTCCTCAAACTTCATCAGATTACCAGGCTTGCGAGCAGTGTTTTGATACTTACTGTGTTTTTCTGTGCCACCATGTCCTATGCAAGAAAAATAAAAGAAAGAATTATTCAGTTGCAAAAAAATACATGCATTTTACTTTATTTCACAGTATTATATAAGACCCAAACCACCTGGAAAGGTTTTGCTATCGTTCCATTTATTACATTTATTCCATGACTGATGGCCATGTGATGCAGTGAATGAGACCTGACTGAATCAGCTGAACACAGCAGAGTCACAGAACATTTACAAATACACAAACAGATCACATGACGCTCCTCCCCATGCGTTATTGTCATCATCTCAGTATGCTAGAACACACGCCTTCCAATGTCTCTGTGGAAACGTGGCCATGTGCAGCTGTCCTGGGACTGACTGCATGCCTTAGCTCGAATACAGGCCGTGTTGTTCTGGCAGCTCTACTGTCCAGTGCCCAGATAAGATAACCTCCCTCCTAAACTGAGAATAGCAGGTCAGGACCTGGCAGTGGGCGGCCTCTTTGTTCAGATGACAGAAATACCAAATTTGAGTGTAACAGCCTTTAGGCCAGAGGGTATAACCTCCCACCAACCCTCGCTAGCGTTTGTGTGGTGGCACTTAGAAAACATTATAAGACAAATATGTAATTCTTAAGCTATGGATTTAAAAAAATGAAACGACTTCAAAAAAGAAAAGTAAATGTTTTTATTATTATTAATTTATAAATGAATAAAAAAATTATTTATTTCTAGAAATTAGCTTAATAAGACAATAATAAGACTAATAAGGAAAAGCATTTAAGTAATTTTATTTTAATTCATTAAAAATATATTTTTGCCTAGAAATTAGTTAAATAAGACTAAGATTTGTATAGTAACTTTATTAATGAATAAAGAGTTGTTTTTTATCTAGAAATTAGCTAAATGAGACAAAGCCTCTTTTTGTGGATGTCTTTAAAGGCGAAAGATACTTTTTAAATTCTTATTTAAATGTACAGCACTAATTGTACTTTCATCAGCAGCACTAAACAGAACTGCAAACATATTATTATTACCAAACACGTTTCCCTTTCACAAACACACTCTCCATCTTCCATTGTTTGGACAAAAAAGTAGTCCTGCCTCAAACTCATACTATTGATTAAATCAATATTAATTGGTTGGCCTCTCTCTCTCAAAAAAAAAAAAAGTGACAAAGAGCTGTTTATTTTTTGGGGAAGTCAACCTACAAAGGACCTTCTCAAAACCACAGAACATCTAAAAAATGACCCAAACCCCCTTTAAAAACAAAAGAAGTCTATGATAAGTGCTTCTTTAGCTAGGTATGTGTGTTTATGTGTGTGTATTAGACTGTAACTCTCACCTTAAGTGACTGTGCCGTGTCAGGGTCCGTGTCGTGGTAGAGGATGACATTGTTGGCCATGTCAAAACTCTCACGCACACCGAGGTGATAAAACAGGGAGGGCTGTCTAAACACATCACTCATGTCCACAACTGCAATATCTGCAATTAATCAGAGGCATAGTAAGCATGCGTGCAGAATCCCAGTATTACATATAGTGTGCACTGTAGTACTGCACACTCCAGCCTCATTACCTGTTCTTTAAGAAAGAACATTCATTTTCAATTCAATTTTAAAGTGTTTTCATTTATTATGACTTTCCATTAAATCATATAAAATACAATCTTTAAATAACCTTTTGTCTGTTTAAAGTAGTCCTAAGTGCATATTTGTTCTACCGCATATGGCCATATTTGTTCTTTTCCAGTTAAACACAATCTGTGCTTATTCTATGGAAACTATAAGCAAACATTTGAAAATGTGTTTGAAAACCATGCAACACCGTAAGCCGCAAAATACAAGACCAGACTTGATGTAACCAGGAGCTGATGCATGACACACAGTCTTATTAGGAAAAGTGTGAGGGGGTGGGGGTAATGCAATAACAAGAAACTGATCTGTAGAATGCTATATAGTGAGGATGTATCATACACTTCTGCTTTGAAAAATGATACTTCATTTTTTCAGCTCTAAAATGCACTTTTTCTGGTCCTCTAGAGTTCCTTCCCCAGAAAAAGTGCTGCATGTGAGCTACATTCTGCATGCACAAAAATGCACAGGATCAAACTTTTAAAAAGTTGCCCTTTTCACCCTCCCAAAATTCAGATGTAAGAGTGTTTTAATCACTCAGAGTAGCGTGTGCAGCCAAACCTGCGCGCGAGAGAGAGACTTCATACTAGACAAATAAATTCCAGGAAAGGAATGTGCTGGAGGCAGAAGATCCTATTTGCACTCCTCATATTCCTTGAGAGAGATTGTCATATAGTAACACCCTCCCATGGGAAAGCCCAATGACCCTAAGCCTAACAATCTGCATCTGGCACAAGTACATTTAGAAAAACATATTCGTTTTCTGAACTACTATACTGTTTAATGTATTAATTTAATGTATTTTTTATATTTTTCTAGCAATGATATATACTTAATCTATATATTATAATTATAATCTATATTATATAGATTTATATATACATGCACACACCCTTTGCATATTACTATTTACTCTTCATTTATATAAAAATCATAGAGCTATGCCATTATTTAACAATAATTTTGATAATGTTGCTTTTTGTATTGTTTTATTTATTTATGATTGTTAATCTTTTTGCCCACTACTACTTACATTTATTACATATTTCTCTTTGGAAACAATAAAGTATTTCAATTATTAATTCAATAACAGACTCAAGCTCTAAATCTATAATGGCATGTGCCAATGAGTTTCTATTCTTCTAACTCCTGTACCATCCTCCAGAATTGGCTAATTTGTGGAAACTACTCATTTTGGATGCTTCCTTAATCCAACACACCTGATTCTCCTCATCAGTCCATTCTGAAAAGCTAGAAGACCTGTACTGGGAGTGCCAGTTTAGGGAGACATCCCGCATGCAGAATTGTAGGGCTGCAGGAATTATTCTCGCGCACCAAAGCTTTGCAATGCCACGTTAGCTTACCTGCATCATAAAATGTATCAAGCACTGTTGTCTCCCCAAAGTCTAATCGTCCGAAAGTCACTGTGGTTAATATGGCACTCTCCGCGTCGCAGGCGCGCTGGAGACACTGGAGCGCCCCGGATTCCGGGCTGTTCGCGGCCACCGCCTTCAGTCCATCATTCAGCACATAAACCGCCCTCAGGGACCTCTGTTTGGTCACCGGACTCGGGCTGGACACATCAGCCCTCTCCACGCCTGCAGACATGGAAGCCGCAGTGGTGTGGTCGCCACCAGCCTCTGCTGTAGACATGTTGGACATGATCTCCATAGTGCGAGTAATTGTCCCTCTGCGCGGTTCTCCTTTTCTTTCCGCAGTTAATCAATAATGAATAACCAAAGTTTAGTGCGCACCTGTGGCACGGAGAGGTGCGTGGCTGTGACGTCCAGCGTCTTGCGATTCATTAAAGCAGCGCGCATCACTACATATTACAATGTGGTCCAGTTTTATCTCGTTTGCGCCAGCGGTTATGCAATTATACAAAACGCTTTGTGAATTCAGTGCAGAAAGTCAGGCGAACTTGAGGCGCACCGCACGCGCTGTGTCTCCAAAGACACGCATTACCAATCCTATTTGAGAAAGTCATTCCACCTGCCCTTTCTGCAAAATGCACTATCCGATCATTTCCTCAAACGTGTGTCCTTCCGTTCAGGCGTGGGCCTATTTCACAAGCGAAGCAAAACTGCGCAAATCTAGAGCGCGAGGAACGGCTCGCGGCGGTTATTGCATGTACAGTCACTATTAAATCATCTGGAGTAGATGCCTAAATATAAAACTTGTCCGTGTTGATACGCGCATGGCAAGCAGAGCTACGGCAGGTCCATGACTCCAGCTCCCCAAACTGGCTTAACTTTCAACTGTTCCTTTCGTTTCAGATCAGATAATAATCGTCAAACTGGACTAGTACACAAAATACCTTGCGAGGCTTCGTGGAAACTTTTAACACCCTCCAACAATGTGCATATTCCAAAGAACCTTTTTTTTTTTTTTTTAAATATCACTTCCACCACATCTGAAATTCTGTGTTGTTGTTTTTTATAGCATATGTGATGGAAATTACTTTTTTTTTGTCATAAAATAACAGACTGCTTTTGTTTTGGCATTTCATAGCCAGCGCGTTTTATGTTAAAAGCACACACTTAAAATGTTTTCACACTTTTTGGATTATTTTCGCGTAACAAAATTACGCACACTAAAATAGCCTACATATCCAGAAATTAGATTTACCTTAATTTCGACATTTTTATTGCATTTTTAAACACACTAATTAGTTATATATATATATATATATATATATATATATATATATATATATATATATATATATATATATTTAACATACAACATGAATTACTGTTCAATTATATTCTAAAGGCAATTTTCTAAACACTAACCCATCAACTTTCTTTTATTTTCAAATATGCGTTCATTTGTATGGCATACTTATTGTCTACCTTGTCTATGAACAAGTGAAATAGATAATTAAATAAAAAATATTTTCATTACATTTTAATTTACACCACAAATGTCAAGCTTTTCAAACCCATTTAGTGGATTTATAATAAAAAAAAAAAGGATGAGGTCATTCCATTTGACCACTAACTAACTTTTACAGATCCAACTACTATAATATACAAAAAATAATAATACATTTATATATTTATTTCCTAATTTGTCTTTTGTTCTTTAAGATAAAGAGTAATGGCAAGTTTTAATATTACTAATTCATCATCTATTTCATTTGTTTATGGACAAGGCAGGCAAATATGAGATTATGTGAATAATACATCCCGTAATTCACACAAATGACAAAAATATTTATTAATTACAACACAGGATTTGTTTCTTCAGACATGCGGTCAACATACTGGCGTCACAGACTGAAAAGACTTGATAAAACTTGTTTCTGGTGCTCAGCTCCTGTGTGGTTGTGATGTAATGCTAACTATTACACGCAGTAGTTCCTCAAACTTAACTCTTGCATACCAAAGTGTGTTTAAAGGGTTTAGGATGATACATTTTTTGTGTGTTTGAATAAAATATGCATGTTTCCAATGAGTCTTTCTACAAATGTATTGATATTTGAACTTTTTACACATTTTTTCAAAGGATTCACATAATTTACATCCATATCTGAGGTGGGCTCCCATCTCCTGGTTTTACCTTCTCAGAGCACTCAGAGGCTCTGATCATTACTTCATGGGCGACATTAGTGATGTGACCATCCTTGGAGACCCAGACATCTGCAGGCCTCACTGGACAGCACCCAGGAGACCTGATCCTCAATTACCAAATCAAATACCATAAAGAGCAGCGGATGCCTATGGAATGATATCAGTGAATGTCTTAAATGTGTTTGAGAGAGAGAGAGGGGGTCCATATGCACAGTAGGTGCTGACTGTGTACTTCTGAGGCTGGATTGAATGTTTGTGTGTATATGAGCTGATTGAGGTGTGTGATCTTTACCCTTTCTAGGAGCTGAACTTAAGATGACCTTCATCTCATAAAAGATCTCAGATATACATGACATTTAAAATGTTATATAACAGTAACCCCTATCCAAACACATTTCTAAGAATTTAAAATCTGACAACAGATCAGTTTAATGGAGATTCAGATTTAATGGAGGCTTCTGATATGTTCTGGAAAGGAAAATAAGCTTTCTATTAAAGTTATTCTCATTTCAGACGGTCAGTAAAGATGACCAACACGATGAACTAGATGATACTAAGAAATGTAGGCTAAATAAATAATAATAATTATTTTTTTTAGAAATGCACTTTTTAAAGTTCCAAAAAAAAAAACTTGAAAGTGAGCTTGTTATTTGTAAACATAAGTTTTAATATATTCAATGCGTTAAAAATAATCATGTTTACATGTGGGGTAATAATAATAATATAATGATAATAATACTTAGTATTATTATTGTTAAGATTACTACTAGTACAACCTAATTTAAAGACAATTATATTATTTAAATACTCACACACACAGTTTTTTAATATCTATTTATTTATCTATCTATCTATCACATATATATATATATATATATATATATATATATATATATATATATATATAAAACTAAAGACATTGTTATTTTCTTACATAATTACTTAAATTTATTCAATTCATTTATTTAAAATACATTTTTAAAGTAAGAGTACTGAACAAGTAATAATAATAATAATAATAATTGAACTAACTGTGTGTGTGTGTATGAATGACATCAAATAGGTTCATAAGCATCTAGAATAAACAAAGAAACATTGCAACAATTTTTGAAATCTTTTTTAATAAAATCTGCACACATAATTGTATTTAGTACATTAAAATATAAAAGAATATATAGAAGATTTCAAAGAAATAACTGAGTCAAGAAAACAAAACGTGAGTTTTCTCATTGTCATCACCAACGTAAAAGAAATAGGAAAGACAGAAGAGTTTGGAAAGCTCCAAATAAACAAGGCCTCAATGTGGGGTTGCTGTGGAAATAGCAAGGGGTGTGAAATTAAACGCACCTTTGCATATAAAGAAAATAACTGAAGGCCTCCAAGTCAAAAGAAAAGAACTTAAGGTGAACAGTAGGTGAACACTTAAGGTGAACGCACTGGTTTCTCCTTCATTTGATGTGTTCTCTGACTAGCGTTCAGAGGCAGTACCAGAGAGGGTGGTGATAAGGTAACTGTGTCACAGTTGTGCAGGAGAGCCAGCTAATCCCCATGGCAACCGCTATCACCTGTCTCCAGGTGTGGGTCATCACCACCCATTAATCACATGACCCACAGTAAGGCCACACCCGGGCAACGGGTCTGTGAGTCAGCGGCCAGTCTGAGCATAACACGCAAAAAAAAAAAAAGCTTCTTAAAAACAAAAGCAGAAAGAGTGAATGGGGGGGGGGGGGGGGGGTAAACGGTTGTTTTCTTTAAGCAATTGTTCTGATAAATTGTTGTTCTTTTTTGGCACAATCTAACTGGGCTGTGGAGTGGAACCTCAGCCTGACCCTTCATCTGATACATCCAGCATGCTCCATTTCATTTGGACAGGGATTTCTTAATGTGTTCCACTTCCATCTAAAACAGAGCAAAAAACAAAAAGACACGGACTGTTAAACACAGTCATGGGAAATAGAAGCAAAATATAACATACTGAACATTACATATCAGATTATTACATGCCAGATTTACTAACAGCTTGCATCAGCGCAAACTGTCTTTTGGAGTTAAAACAGTACTGTCAAGATTTACTAAAGATGCACAGTGAAGAATTAGCGCTGAAAAGGCATGGACACCCTTTCCCTTTCAGACGCAAAATTTATGGGAGGAGAGTATTAAAATGAATCACGCAACACGATGTACAAACGTTTGCGCTCGTCTAATTACTGGTATTTGCGGCAATATTTAACACCCAAAAAAGCACGTCTTGAACTATTTTGCGCCAGTATCGTAAGTAGATCACCCGCACCTGATGAGCATTGTCTGCTTATTTGCGACTACGCTAATTTGCGCTGCGCTTGGTATATTTCGTCAGTCGATATGTAAATGAGATGTTGTGTCTGTGTTCTTTAATTCGTGAGTAAACCCGCAGAAATTTCCACGCCCATCGGCGCTGTTTTGGAATTGAGCTCTTGCTAATTTGCCACGTTTAGTAAATCTGGCCTCAAGGCTAAATTTATTTGATCAAATAAAACAGTAAAATCAGTTATACTATGAAATATTCCATTTTAAAATAACGATTTTCTATTTTAGTATATTTTAAAATGTCATTTATTTCTGTGATAGCAAAGCTGAATTTTCAGCATCACTACTCTAGTCTTTAGTATCACATGATCCTTCAGAAATTATTCTAATATGCTGATTTGCTGCTCAAGAAACATTTAGTATTATTATCAATGTTTAAAAAATGCTGCATAATATTTTAAACTGTGATACGTTTTTTTTCAGGATTCTGTAATGAAGACCAAGCATTTATTTGACAAACTTAGTAAACAATGGAAAAAAAATTAAGCAAATCTTTACAGTTTGATACTTGTAATGTATCTTTACTTAATGAAAGTAGTCCAATCTTTTGAATGGTAGTCTATTTTTTTTTAATGTTAACAAAATAGCTGAATTTAAACTACATACAAGACAAAAAATTTTGTAAAATATTTAAAAATAGAAAAAAAAAATGTTTTCAGCATATCTCAACATCTTAATATGAATTAATTACTTAAATTAAATAACATTAAAATGATAAAAATATTAAATGTCAAAATTAATAAATGATATTTATAATAATACCTTTTTAAAAATACTACTACTAATAGCAACACATATTTGGCTGGTTAAGATTGTCTTAATTACTATAAAAAGGTGTTGCACCTGGTTAGAGCTACAGAATGTTTATGACTAGTATAATGCCTCCTTACCTGCAATGATATACGAATCCTCTTCTCCTCATCCAGTTCGCTCACCAGCTGTTTGATTTCTTGTCTGAGAAAACAAATTTAAGAATTAACACACATTTCACAGACAATCAATCAATCAACTTGTTCTTCCCACATCTAATTGCCTTCTAAACTTCCCTCCACTTCTACTTCACTACTTCACTCTGTCTTTCATCTAACCCCCTGTCCCATCAGTTCATACTTGTGCTGGCTCTTCATGAGCTCCACAGTTCCTTTCAGGTCTCGTAATTGTGCTCTGAGCTCCTCAAGCGTGGCGGCACCCTGTTCGTTCTTCACTCGGGTATCAACGGAAGGGGAATGGGGCCGCAGACCAGCGCTGCCCTGGTGGAGAGAAGCCCCAGAAGATGATGGAGGGGCACTGGGCTTTGGGGGAAAAGACGATTTTTCAGGAGCCTGTGGAAAACCCACATGAGATATCAGAACAAGAGCATATCAGTCAAATTTACTCTGTTTATCTTCCATTTCAGGCTGTTCCACAGGGCCTCAGTCTCTCTCTCTGTGTGTGTGTGTGTGTGTGTATGTATATACAGTACAGTATAGTAGCACCATAAAGTATTTGGACACTTAAAGGGATAGTTCACCCATAAACATTATTTACTCATCCTCACATCATTCCAGATGTGTATGACATTCTTCGTACTGTGAAGAATGTACTAAAAGAACATATTTTGAAAAAACTGCTGTCCAATGAAAGTCAATGGGGTCCAAAACAACACAGAGTGCTGCAGGGATTATGTATTTTTAGTAGACCAAAACCTGAGAACTTCTGGTTTTATCGGCCTGAAGTCAATTGGTTTTTGGTTAAACGAGACTACAGACGTTGTTGGAGACGTAATTCATCTGCTCACTAGTTCACTTTTACAACCTTGTTGTGTTTCTAATCATACTCTTAACTATTCTAACTCAAGCTTTCAGAAGAAAAAATGTCATACAAGTTTGGAACGACGTGAGGGTGAGTAAAAATTCATTTTTAGGTGAATTATGCCTTTAAAGACACACTTAAACACCAACTATATAAAACTATATACAAATGATATAAAAACACCAAATATATATTTAAAAATAAAGTGTGACTTAAGTATCCAAGGCCTGGTTTCATAGACAGGGTTTAGCCTAAACCAGGATTAGGCCATAGTTCAATTAGGACATTTAAGTAATTTTTATAAACAGGCCTTAGAAAAAAACATTACTGGTGTGCATCTTAAGACAAAACAAAGGCACTAACATGTTTAAGATCAGTCAGTGCAAGTTTCTTTCAGTTGAAACAGCTCAGATTTACATTCTAGTCTGGGACTAGGTTTAAGCCTTGTCTGTGAAACCGGGGGCAAAAGTAATACTTTTTGTGTCACTGTAATACAATGCTTGACTATGGCGCTCCCTTGTGGTAGGACAGGGATGTGCATGCAAAAGGAGGGGCGGGTGTCAGGGGGTGGGATTACTGGGAGGGGGCGGGGCTTACTATTATGACTGGCACTGCCTTGGACATCTTCTTGGAGTTGTCAAGACCTTTGGGAGTGAATGAGACCTGCTCCTCCTTTCCCATCTCCTTGTCTCTCCTCTCCTCCTCTGGAGATGGGGAGTCCAGGAGGTCAGGACTAGAGAGAGAGGACTAAGGAGGAGAGATTTTTAAACGATCGTGACCAGATAACCCACAGACAGGCGAAGCAGGGCAAGCCCAGGTGACATTCACACATAGCAAATAGCACAATCATATCTGACGGATTTATGTTGAATGCCTGAAGGGTCACAAATTTATAAAACATCGCCAGCTGATTGCATTTGATAGGTGTGAAAACAACCAAACGTTATAGACTTGACACTTTAATTGGTTAAAAATAATAACAAACAAGTATGTTTATGTTGTGTAGTAGGCTTATTATACAGTAGTCAACATTTGAAGTGGATCAAAAAGGTTCATCAACGTTGTCCAAAGACAAGAAAGAGTATTGTTTTGGTTTTAGGACAACTTTGATGAAAGGTTTTGATCCACTTCAAATGCTGACTACTGTAGTTAACTAAACTAAAACTATAAGATTTTTGTTATTTGAAATAAAAAAAATTTTAAACTGTTGCCAAAGCAATATCCACAGGAAGTGGCAAAGTCACGCAGTCCGTGATGGACAAATCATTAACTGTTAACGATAGCGTCTGTGCGGAGTGTGGAAGCTTGAACAGTAGCGCGCTCACTGCAGGACAGATGGAGGTGCTGGTGCGCTCACTTGTTTAAAATACTCTGTCATTTTTAGTCAAACAGATAAAAGTAATACATCCTTTGAATCAGTAAAGACTCTACATTTATTTGTGTGCTTTTGAACATGTCAAAAAAATTAACCGAAACTCTGTATATAGGCTACTTGCCTTATAGACATTAAAAAATATATCCAGAGAGAGTGAAATGTCTACTTTTAAATGAACTAATTCAAATGGAAAACAAATATTCTCAGATTATGTATTCCATGTGAAACCTGCAGACAGGCGCGTCCACTACTACAGAGACGACAAGTCAGTGTTGCCGACTTAAGCTAAAAACAAAGAAAGCATTAGTTAATCAATAAATGATTAAAATGTTAATGCAGTCTCCTTGCTGTTTTTCCCCAGACACATTCATAATTATTATATCTGCTATAAGCTTTATGAGTGCGCTTCAGCGCTTATTAGGCTATGTAGGCAATTAAAGGCTCATTATTATGATTTATATGGTTTATTAATAAACGTCCAACTAATAGTCAACTAATGCTTAAAATGAATGGCTACTAGTCAACCAGAAAAGTCTTTAGATGCGGGTAGCCCCAATTTTTAATACATACATATTAAAAAAACTAATAAATCTTGCAAAAATATAACAAAATTATTAAACCTCCAAAATAAAAAATTCAAATAATAAAATAAAATAGTATCTGGTGTACTCACAGACGTGAAGATCTGTGATCGTGGCCGTCGGTCCATTACACGGGGCCGTGACGCGGTCGGGTGGTTCAGCTTCTCTGTGGATGAGACGACGGAGTCGAAGTCTTCTACATCTTCAGCCAAGCGTCACACAATCACAAACATAAACACACAGGACCACATATATATAACATGCATATGAATCACGAACACAGGAAAAAACGCCAGACCAGAACGGAAGTGAATGAAGTGAGATGGACAGAGAGCTGTTGTAATCTGATAAGATATGGATTATTAGAAGTCTTATTAGTCATGACAGGATTATTGTGGATTGAAGGGTAGCTCTGGACAGGGACTCACCGATATCTACGGATTTGTCTGCAGAGCTTCGGTCAGCTGCCACAACACTGCCATCTGACTTAGGACTGTCACATCTGTACAAAAGAGATTTAAACCAGAATGAGCTTTATTAAAACAGAATGAGCTTTATAAAAAACAGAGCAAATGTATTGAGAAATAATGTGATAACAGATGGAGAGGATTTCTAATATGTATAACTGGAAGTCTGATTCATTTTATTGAATAGGTTTATTCGGAAGGTTTTAAATGAATCTAGTCAAAATGAAATAATTAACTGGAATCAATGCAAAGAAGTTGTTTTGATGTAAATAAATCCATTGAAAAATTAAATGATTAACTGATTCACTGCACAGAAGTCGTTTGGTTCGGTTCCAAATGAATCCGTTCACTGCACAGATGCTGTTCGGATGATTCTAAAGGAATCCATTATTAATTAAATGAATTTTCTTCCTTAGCATTTTTGTCTTGTCTATTAAGATGCGTTTACTTAAAAGTAAAATGGCTCAAGATATTATGTCTTGTTTATGAAAAAACATCCAAATTTTTGCTTCAAACGAGTCAAATATCTGCTAACGGGGTAAGAAAAATAATGCTGTTTAGCCTTTGAATTATGATTATTTTTCTTAGTTGGCAGACATTTTTGATTGTTTTAAGCAAAAACGAACAAAATTTGGATAATATTTTCAGAAAACAAATCAAGTCAAGTCACTATTTGTATAGCACTTTTAACAAAACAAATTGTGTCAAAGCAGCTTTACATCAGCTTGATATAAAGCTGAGTGGCTTTATATCAGCTTTACAGTATTTAGACGGGGAAATAGTGTCATTCTCCTCTGGCCAGACAAAATCAGCAGTTTAAATCTAGGCTAAAGTAGAGTCATATTGTGCAAAGGACTCATCTGGTTCCTGTGCTCTTGTCCCGGGAACCAGATGAGTCCTTTGCACAATCTGACTGACAAAACAAGACAAAATATCTTAAGTCATTTTACTTGTCAAGTAAACACATCTTAATTCCAGAATTTGTAGATATATACACTAGAAAACAAAATACTAAGGAAGAAAATCATTTTTTGCAGTGTGACTGCACAGAAGTTGCTTGGATGGTTTTAAATGAATCGGTTGACAAAACAAAATGATTCATTAAATCATTGGGATTTACTGCACAGATGATGTTTGGATGCTTCTAAATGAATCCATTCCGAAATTAAATTATGGCACTGTTCTGAGATTCAGTCATGTAAAATAGGGTGTCATTTTTATTAAATGTTTAGTGTACATTTATCTGTTAAAAATCTGTTTATCACACTAATTGAGATCAGCTTTTTTTGTGCCAGATAAAATCTATTCTGTAGTTATCTATAAAAATCTATGATATCATCTGATACTTTGATAAGATATCATGATGCATCATGGTTTATGAAATCATGACTTGTGTGTGATTATGTGATCATATTATGAGGTAATTGTCCAGTACTACAACATTCTGCTATCTCAATTACCCTGCTATTATTAGACACTTTTAGCTTCTGAATAAATGAATCATGACTGGAAAATGGACTTTTGAAGAAAAATCACTAGGGGTCAGTATAAAGTTTACAATCACTTGTAGCAACCAGAAGGCTCCAAAAAGACCTCAAAAAACCTTTGAAAAAGACATACTTCACCATAGATATTTTGTATATTTTTATAGTTGTATATAATGGGCTGAGAATCTTGCTGTTTTGTGTGCATTCTGTGATCTAGTATTCTATCTAGTGATGGTTATTCATGTGAGTTTGAGTGTGAGACTAACGGTATATTGGGCACAGCTGGTCTCTCGGGTCTGTCTGGGCGTTTGGGTGGCAGGGATGACGGTCGATTCAATGAGTTGTTGTTCTTTGGGGGGAGAGGCTTCTTTGGGAGGACAACTGGGAAGGACGGCTTTGCAAGCTCACCCAGCTTCAACTCCTCACCTACATGCAATCATCATCATCATCATCATCATCGTTATTAAAAGGGCATAAAATGTCATACAAGTTTGTTTGAAAGTAAGTTTGTTTGTTGAAACTAAGACAGGGTTTGTTAAAGCAGAGAGGGAAAATGTTATTCCAACATCTGTTTACCTGAGAGAAACAAAAAGTCTTTGAAAACACACAAGCAGTGACCCTTTTAGAGAAGGGCAGCACAGAGCTATAGGTTTTGCTGTAGAAGGTCAGAGTCACAGAATTAGAGTTAACCAATGCAAATTAAAACAGCTGAGAGAGACGTTACCTACCTTTTTCCTCAGCTCTGTGTGGGAGAGATTCGGGCCGCTCTGGTGGAACCTTTTTAGCCTCTGTCTTCTTGTCTGGGTATTAATACACATAATATGAGGGTTCAACGGGACACAGCTGACTCATTAGTTAAGCTTAGAGCTAAAGTGACACAGAAACATGTCAAAATGTAGGGTATGAGACCACACTGAACATCTGTAAAACAAACGTTGTAATATAAAAGGAAGAAAAATACTTAAGATTCTGCACTGTTTATAGGTCACTAATGAATTTTTAGATATTATTATTGATTATATTTATTTATTGATCAAGTGGCTCTTAATATAGACAATCAGGTGTTCTTACTGATATTTTTGGGATCATCTAAAATCATGCGGGAGAATATAATCATCAGGTTTTACAACTTGAATTTTTTTTTTTTGAGTTCTGCTGTTATTAAAGCAAATGGGACATATCCACTGTATCCCACAATGAAATACAGTTTAAAATAGGTTTTAAAAAACTATTATATTATATTATACTTGAAACATGATTACATAACTGTGTTGCATGGCTGAGATGGCTGTCAAATCGATTAATTGAGAGTAATTGCATCCAAAATAAAAGTTTGTGTTTACATAATGTATGTGTATATACTGTGTGTGTGTGTGTATGTATATTTATGTAAATATACACAGTACATACACATATATTATGCATAAATATATACACGTATGTGGGTGTATTTATATATATATATATATATATATATATATATATATATATATACACAGTACATACGCATATATTATGCAAAATAACTTTTATTTTGGATGATATTAATCACGATTAATCAATTTGACAGCTCTAGTTAGTATGCTACAATTCAACTTTTTACTTAAATTGTAATGCTGATAAAATAATTTGTGATGGAAACAGAAGCATTTTCATTAGTGGGCTAAGACTTTTGCACCAAATTAAACAATTTAATTGCAAGCACATCATTGAAATTACATAAGCACACAATTTTAACAATATCAACTTGCATACAAACTGATAATGCAAAAATAGTTAAATATCTGTCTATTAGTCCACCACTTTTCCATATACCAGTGTTGGAAATAGAACTACTGAGTGATATCTCTGTTCCCTGTTTGTCTCTCACTCCCGTTTCATGGTACGTCAGTACAATGATTATGTGGGCAGAGTTTCAAAACCTCTAAAGGGAAGCTTTGAAGAACTCTTGTCTATTTATATTTTAAGAACTTTTTTGGGTAATCTGGTTGCACCAACACCTACTCACAGAAAATAGATTCCAATGAGCATCAAACAGACAGGTGATTGATTTGTCCTCAACAAGGAGGAGACATGAATCTTTAATATATACTAAGTTATAATACAATATTAATATAAACCATTATTTTAAATTGCAATAATATTTCATAATATTACTGTGTTAATTCTGTATTTTTGATCAAATAAATACAACTTTGATAAGCATAAGAGACTTCTTTAAAAATATTACAAATCTTTTTGATCCCATACTTTTGAACGGTAGTATACATCACCATTTGTAAACAAATCAAGCAAATAAAACAATCACAGATGGGCATGTAAGCTTACATACTGAGAGGAATTAAAAAATGCAGAAAGAAAAGGAAAGAAGAAGAATTTGTTACCTGTGTTCTGTTTAGTGGTTGGTGCTGCAGGTGGAGGAGGTTTCTTAGGTCTCTGTAAACACACACATAGTTAAAACAAACAGTACACCTATTAAAACACCCACATGCACTCATTAAAACAGTTCAACTCATACTAAAACAGATACAGTTAACCATACACATTTGTCCTTTTGAAAACACAATCCCTTCAGGCAAAACAGCACTAAAACATCAAAGGACATGCTGCTACATCAGGCAAAGGGTGAAGAGTGAGTCAAAGGTACAGGGCAGAGGGGAGCGTGTGTGTGTGTGTGTGTGTGTGTGTGTTTCACCACAACTCTGCCTTCGCTCAGAGACTGAGGCCCGCTGTCATAAGGATGGGAGCTCCCCGTTGGAAAGAGCTGAAGTGTGTCAGTGAGAGACAAACAAGAAGATCTCACCTCTTTTTCTACCTCAGGAATGAATAACTTCACAAAGTTGTCTGGAAACACTCCCCGTTTGCCGTTTAGCTCTCCAAGCCACCAACCAGCGTCTGCACACTCCTACACACAGCGAAAACACATTTCTTCAGTCTATTTGTGTTCTAAGAAGGCCAGATGTGATGTCAGTGACAATTTATTCAACCACGTTGAAAGCGTAAATGCCAATTAGAATGTATTTGATTAATAGTATACTGTAAAATTATCTGGATAGGATTTTTGGATCAAAGATTTCACTTTTTTTTATTAAAAATGAATAAAATAACTATCACTTTGTTTTTTAGTAAAATTTTGAGTTGTAATCACCAAACTCACCTTATTGACAATCGTAACAATATCTCCCTCTTTGATTGACAGCTCATCTTCGTTCTGGGCTTCGTACGGGAAAATTACTTTGCAAACCACCTTTGCTGTAATTTGAATTTTCATAGTCACAATGTCACATCAAGAACCAATCGTCATATCTGCATACAATTTGACTACATAAACAAATTAAGCATTTAAATATTCCACAGCACAAGTGTGATCTAATCCTGTTACCTTTGGCCTTACTCTCAGGCTCCGCCTTCATAGTTTCCTGGGCAACAGCTGGAGCCACTTTCTTCACCATTTGAGGCTAAGGAGAATCAAATACTTTGTCAAATACTACAATGATAATTTATAAGCACTACTGTTCAAAAGTTTAGGGTTGATAAGATAAAAAAAACAAAAAAAAAAAATATATAAAAAGGTAATATTAAAATATTAAAAAGTAGTATTGTGAAATGTTATTACAATTAAAAATTTTCTATTGTAATATACTTTAAAATGTAATTTATTCCTTGAATGTAAATCTAAAATTTCAGCATCATTACTCCAGTCCTCAGTGTCACATAATTCTTCAGAAATCATAGTAATATGCTGATTTTGTGATTATGCTGATTTTGAAACATTTCTTATTATTATCAGTGCTGAAAAAGGTTGTGCTAATCATATTTTTGTGAATATATTATTCATTGTGAATAGAAATTTAATAGAGTAGAATTTATTTGAAAAATAAATATTGAGTAAACTTTTGAACAGTAGTGTAAAAAATATAAATTCATATTAGACATTTCATACATATTATTCTACATAATATAAATATACATACATATATATATTACTAATAAAATTTGACATTTTAAACACACACACACACACACACACACACACACACACACATATACTGTATGTACATATATATAACATTTTTAAAATTATAAAAGTAAATATAGTAACTAATTTCATATCAATTTTAATTCATATTAAAAATAATAATGCTGTCTGTAAGTTAATGGTCATCAACTATGAGCACTGACCCTGACCCTGATGAGGGTTCCAACATTTTTGCAAAGGTAGTAATCAGCAATAATTTGACATACAATTTAATAATTGTGCACGATATTGTACATTTCGGAGGCCATAAAAAGCTTTCAGGAGCCCAGTGAATTCAAACGTGTGTGTGAATAGCATACTGTCCATTTGGCTCGGTTTATCTGGCCTCTTTCCGGCAGGGAAGCCACAGTCCTTCCACAAACATGGCAGGGAATCAATCCAACCCGACATACAACAAGCTCTTTAACATCCCGTGCTCCCAATGTGGCTTTAACACACACACACATTTGCTGTGTTCGCGGAGGAAAAAAAAACTCACCCACTCTTCCTCCCCCCTCTCTTCCTTTTCCTCTCATTTAGAGCAGTCATGATGGAGTCGGACTAACAAGCACCATGTGGCAGCCAAATGTTTAAACGACATAATAGGAACATCATTACGACATCTGGCTGTACTGCTCTTCTCAAAGGCCTCATGACATCTCTGTGAAGACCCTATGGTGACTTCCACCCTCAGAACACCCATAATGCTGTGTCTCAAAGCTCAAATTACAGCCACATGAAAGGAAATACATCTCAGTCGTCGTTTAACAGCTCACTTCTAGCCAGTTTTACATCATTAGCATAGAAAGACGAATAGATAGAGAGCGAAGCAGATACAAATAGTTAATTTAATATTTACCTTTTCGCAAAAAGACTAAACAATCCTTCAGAAATGGCTGGTGTTGATACCTACATCTGTGTGCGCAAGTCCTGCCTGCAACAGGAACCTGCAACAAGCTTTCAGTCTAACCACGGTTCACTCCCCCCTGAGTCATGACAGGGGCTTTAGGGCTTTCAAACAGCCCTAAAGTCAGGAAACCACTCAGAGAGAGAGAGGAAGAGAGAAGATGGAAAGAGAGCCATGTCAGGGTGTGGTAAATTTGTATATGGGTAAACCTACAGCTTGTAAATGACATCGGATTTCCATATTCCATTGATCACTTGCCTTGCAAAATAGAAAATTGTCTCTGTAAGTATCAGGTAGAAGAGTTAAGCTGGAATATATAATAATAGATATTCAGAGACGAATTTCCTTCTCTTTTGGACTAAACAAAGTGAGGCTGAGAGACACAAAGTGCGGAAGACGTCCCATAAACACCTCTTTGATAATAACTTCCTTTCTAAGTGACCGCGAGTGCCAGATCTGCTATTTGTGTGCCTTCTTCCACACACACACATGCACACACACTCATGCACAAACGTTGCATTTGAAATGGATTACTTGCCTACTGCATACTGCCAACTATTTCTTTAAATAAAATTTGAATCCATATCATGCAACTATAAACATTTTTAAACAGTATTTAGCCACATTGTTCCACATGACCTCAACAGTTTGCATCACTTTGCACTTTTGCTCATTTTTGAAAGTTTAAGAGCTATTACACCTGATTAAATTATTACAGGAAATCAAGTTAAACACATTGCATTATGGATACAATAATTAAGATAGTGTACATTGTTTTAAATAGTGATGCACCGATCATGATTTTTCATAGCAGATTCCGATACTGATTTTTTACAAGCAAACTGGCCGATTCCGATTTACGATTTTTTTCTTTAAGCAACAAACAAGAAAGAATGAAAGTATACATAAACAAGATGTTTATTTGGTATTTAACAGGCCAAACTGGCTTTTGGCTATTGAAAACAAAAAACTGTAACCATCTGAAATTAAAGGCAGTAACTGCGCAGTAAGTACATTCAATAGTGACGTTAGCATTTAGCTTTTCTTTTTAAATTGGGTTGAAACTACATAAAACTGGCCTTAAATGAAAACATTAACTGTAACCATGTGAAATTAAAGGCAACAACTGCATATTTACAATCCAAACAACACAATCAGCACACATTCAACAGTCCAAACAAAGATGTTACTTAATCAGCATTGAGCATTTGTTTTAGTTTTTAAATTTGGTGTAAAGAAAAAAGGTCTTTGTGAAACTAAATAAATAAAGTAGGCTACATAAATAAATTATTCCAAAATGTTAAATCAAATAATGTGTAGTGCAACGAGTAAAACAAAGATGCTACAGCAGGTGCTTTTTAAATCAATAGTCAATATAATTTTAAGGTAATATAAAAATAATCATCCTGTACAGAATTGACGTTTACTTCTGGCTTTTCAAATGTGCACGCAAGTTTAAAAAAAGAAAAAAAGAAGCATTTCAGATTTGTCATAATTTGGTCTGTTTCGTTTCTCATCCAACACGTGAGAAGCTGCGCTGAACCGTTCACTGTCTACACTTGTGCAGGGTGCGGACAGATACGCTCGCGCAACTTCAGCGAGCGCAGGAAAGCGGCTCTTATTTGGGCGCCAGTAACGTTACACCAACAGCTATTCGCTTCTTGGTATCTGTTTTTCTGTGTTTGTTGTGCTTGTGCCAAATGTCTTCCACACAAATGACATGTTCGCGAATGATTACAATGTAGTATGCACGCGGGCACACTTTCGGAAAATTCAGCCAAAAAAAAACAAACAAAAAAACGGTTCCATAATGTTCCGATCTATGGCCGGTCAACCGCTGCATCCCTAGTTTTAAACCAATACATTTTTTTTATTGGTTAATAAAATTCAAAAAACCAATTATTTTACATATTTATATTAATTCTTTTTTAAAGGAATCCATGTTAAAATGCAAGTTAAAAATGCAACTAAAAATTATTTTAAGTGAATTTATGCTGCACAACATTACAATGTACAGTATGATAAATGGATATTCATTTGAATATTTTCTAAATATTACATTTAACAGTGTTAAGAAATTATTTGCTAAAAATAGGGGAAATTAGCATGCATAATTAATTATCCATAATTAATTATCCAAAATCAAACGATACAGATAAGCTTAAAGAAATCAACAACTGATAATGTACCAATTTTGTGAATTCTTAAAGCAATTCACAAGCATTTGGTACATACTGTATACTGCAGAAACAGTATGCATAGTATGCTACCTTGCTATTTTACACATAGCCACCGACTTCCTAACCACATTGACTCTGAGCAAGAACTCAAAAACGACAGACACACGCCAAATGCAAAGTTTCCACAATAACACAAACCCAAAAAAATTTATAAAAAAAAAAGAAAGACATAAATTAAATGTGGGCCTAATAATGAGAGCCAAATATGGATAGAGAAAATTAGGAAATGAGCAAAGGGATGCATGCCGCTCTCAGTGGGACATGAAGATGGGAAGGATTTAATGAACAAGAGAATGTGGGGCCAAAGGCAGAATAAGCGCAGGGGACCAAGATAGAGACGGCCTGACTGTAATTACAGAGTCGTAAAATCCAAGAAACGCACATACACTTTGCTTCATTAAAATACAGGGACTCCAATAATACAAACTCACCTTGTCTCCCTCACTGTCCATGTCCAGGGATCGTGGGCGGAGCTTGATGGGCTGGTCTTTGAAGATGTCCCCGAAGCCGAACCCCCGAACCTTTTTGGGCTGAATCTCAGAGCTGGAGGACACACTGCCAGTATCAGACCGTAAACTACTGGAGTCGCCGCCATCACTCTCTGAGCCAGTGCTGTCCTTTATACCTGCAGATTCACAAACACGTTTCAAAGGTGTATATTTGCATGCAGCCTTTGCATGCAGCATTCTTCACAGCTAAACTGTTAGTCCATCTGTCCTTGCTAAGAGTGCTGTGTAGGGCTGTCACAATAGTAAAAGCTCAGTAGGTCAGTGATAAATGATTGGGACCATTAGCATATTAATTTTAGCTGTGACATTGAAATGGACTTTCCTGGTATTAGTATTATGGGTTCAATGTTACAGCTTAAAAGAATATGGTGATAAACCGTAATTTTTTAGAAAAATAATAATATAAATAATAACTCTAAATCAATATACACTACGGTTCAGAATTCTGGGTTCAGTAAGATTTTTTAAAATGAAATTAAATACTTTTATTAAGCAAGGAAGCATTTAAAAGATCAAAAGTACCAGTAAAGACATTAATATTGTTAAAAAAATCTATTTTAAAAAATGCTGGTCTTTTGAAATTTCTATTAACCAATGACAAAAAAAATCCTGTATAAAAAATGTAAATTTTAAACACCACATCAGTTTTCAACATTACTACTTATAATAATTTCTTCAGCATCAAATCAACATATTATAATAATTTCTGGGTTTTGCCATTTTTGAAAATATATTAAAACATAAAACAGTTATTTTAAATTGTAAAAATATTTCACAGTTTCCTGTTTTACTGTATTTTTGATCACATAAATGCAGCCTTTGTGGGCATAAGATAAATATTTCAAAAACAATTTTTTTTTTACTTTTTGACTATTCAACAGCAGTGCAAATAATATTAATTATAGGTGGGGTATGCATTTTTAAAAAAACGCTATATGCTGGGTACACACCACAAGATAATCGGGCTGATTTTGGGCCGATTTCTCACCTTAAGGTAATGTCCTGATAATCTTGGTGGTTCTAAAGATTATTTGATCAGATTTTTCTGTGGTGTGAGGTGTGTTAAGAGTGACTGAATCTGCTCGGAAGAACGTCAGAGGCGCCCTGATTGCGAATCTTATATATTCAACATGTTGAATATTTACGATCAGAAATCCTGATGGGGGGGAACCCCGAGGACAAACGGGCATAAAATCTGGAGATTATCACGTGAAATGAAACAATATCCAATCAGAAAGCGAGCTGACAGAAGACAGAAGCATAACAAATGCAGTCATGGTGCAGCACAAAAGGATTTGGACAGCAGAGATGGAGGATCAGCTTGTCCATTTGTGGCAACAGCACGAGTGTTTATACAACTTGTCCTGTAAAACATATTTATTCTCAAGTCTCGAGAGATTTTGAGAGATTTCCCATGTTCACAGTCTGGACTCTGGTTGAAAATCTGTTGGTGTGTGGTGTGCTGTCGTTGTCACATTGTGGCACACCACACACTATAGGAGCAAAACAGTTAAATCTAGGATTTCTTTGTCCTCATGTTTGTGGTTTCTCACATTTTGAAGATTTTATAAGATTTTAAAAACCTTTTAGTTTGTACTCAGGATTAGAAAACGAGTCGGGGCTGAGTACCAAAACAGACTTGCAGCCAATCAGCAGTAAGGGGCGTGTCTACTCATGATGCAGAGGAGCGAGCGGTTATCAGTCACATGACAGACATTAGCCGAGCCGAGCGACGACAGAAAGAGAGATGGCGGATAAAAAACAAAAGATGAAAATGTCTGCGGAACAAAAGAAGGTTTACTCTGTGTATACACCGGACGTGACAGTTGTCCTGTCGTGGTCTGTCTACACCAAAGCGACCGTAATTTGAAATGTGTGCCAATAAAATAGAACGCGGCAGCAGTTTACTGTTGGGGATTTGTCGTGTTGCAGCGTGGCATCCAGTGTAGACAGCATCACTGATTATAATGAGTTTTGCTTTGTTTCACAGAACTAATCGTTGTCATATGCATGTGTGGGGCGGAGCTATCAAAATTGGGGTGAGACCCTTTTGGGGTAGGGGCTTGTTTGTTTTGGTGATTTCAAATGTCAACATTGGCAACCAGAAATCGCTTACCCCACCGTTAAAGTGAAAGTACAACAGTGCTACATTTATTAGGCTAGGGACTCTCAAACTTTTTTGTCAGCTGAACCCATTTGACCTAAAATACTTAGTTAAGTACCCCCTGAGAATTTAAGTTAATGTTTTAATCATTTAAAAACACATTTGCATGCTCATAGTTCTCTGTTGCTCTGTTGAATACTTTGTAATTGGTTAAAAGCATGGGAGGAAATGAATGGTTAAAGATGATTGTGACATAATTGGTTAGACGTGGCTGGTTAATCTTGTACAGCTTATAAGAATCTGGATGCATTTCTTACATGTATTAAAAAAGGTTACACCACTCTGACTTCAAATGACTTCTGAGATCAGCCATAGGGAGGAGGTGGAGATTCCCCCACACTTAACCTCATTTCACTCTGTAACATCACAAGACTCACAAATTACTGTGGGAGTCGCTTGCCTAATGGTGTGAATCATGTCATATGCGACGGGATGAAACTTTCATGTTTCACCATCTGCCTGCTTTCTGCCTTACCACTTCAACAAGACAATACGTCTTCAATAAAAAAAAAAATATGCTCCAAAAGAAATTCCATTCCATTTTTTTTCCATGTCTGGAACTCTTCAGAGACATGTAGTTGGTAAGATGAGGAAGCAGTTTTAGTGGACAAGCGAGTATGCAGTGCAGACTGACTGGTTCGTGTGCTGCGTGTGTCATCCTGTGGGGTCAGATCCTCAGCCTCGGCCAACAGCTCCTTGGTGAAGTTAGAGGGGAATATCCCAGTTTTGCCATTGAGAACGCCTTCCCACCATCCCTCCTCCACCTTAGTGAGCAAACACACAGAAACAGTTTTAAGCACTACAAATAAACAAGAGATTCAATATTTAAAAAATAAAAATTCTAATGGATGGTCATGCAGTACTCGCCTCTCCCAGAACATCAATAACATCTCCGATCTTCAGTTCTAGCTCATCTTCATTCTGCGGAGCGTAGCTAAAGGAAGCTTTGCAACGCCTTTTTCTGATTGCCTCACCTGTTTAAAGATAAATAATGATAAATAATGTTTGTAATCTTTCAAAAGTTTGTGGTCAGTAAGATTTGTATTGTTTTTGAAAGAAGTCTTTTATGTTCACCAAGGCAGCTGTAGCATTTGGACCAATCAGACAAACAATTTTTCATTTGATTGAACAAATCAATTAGTTATTAGATTAACAAATGGTCACAGACCCCCCACCCAATACACATACTGGGTGCTGGTATGTCTGTCAATGACTCCAGGCCCCTGGTTCCATGGCAACCCATCTGATAACACTTGTGTTATTAACTCAAAGGAATGCGGGCAGAGCAACACTCTAGACATTAGGCCATAAAAATTGACTCTTCTCTAATTAATTCATAGAAAAACCCTTCTTTGAATGAACACACATATCTTTAGGTCATTGTGTATATTATTACTGTTCTTGTATATGTTCTTGTGTAATGTATCCTGTTTTATGCATGCTTATGATAGAACACTAGTTAATATTAACTCACTTATACTATGTTTGGTCTCTATCAATTCGTCTTTGGAGGATCTAATTGAGAGTGTATATTATATGTCGATACCTATGCAACATATAAGTGTTCTAAAAATCTTTAACTTCCAATCCAGTTCATATGTAAATTACCATGCATGGAGACAAAGAGTCATAAACTTTCCCTCCAAAAGTTCAAGTCACCATAGGCTCTTTGGCTCCCCAGAGGTGTGACCACAATAGCAGATAAAGCTCTCACTTCAGTGACACCCAGGCAGTCTGCAGTTCTGTTAGATTCTGAGAAGATTATGATGTGAGCTAGAACTCTTCTGGACCCTCTAAGTTTTTTGTGCCTTCACTTTCCATTCAACAAAGGATCCTCGGACCTCAGCGGATCTCTTTCTTAGCTCTTTTCCCCTTTCTACCTGGAAAGAACATTTCTACCTCAGAACATCTTTGGAACTCATCACTCTTCAACCCGGAAGAATGTGATCGGGAATCCAAAACCTTGAAACCATTAAGACTTTCATCTGAGACTGCATTCCGGACACTCGTCACGACCAAATGCATTGCAAGTATTGTACATTTAACTAAACAAAACAGAGGTTATTAGTACAAGTTATAGACCCCGTTATAAACGGCGCTGATGGTTTTACTCAGGTGGTTAAATTACTTTTTTCATAACTGCATTCTCTGGTTTTCCTGATGGTTTCATCCATCAACTCTCATTTGCCCTTTCCCCATGTATGAGTGATTGCACGTATGCATGTTTGTTTGTTAGACTAGTTTGCGTTAGTGTTTAGTTAATAAATGTCTCTTTACAATTTTGACCCTTACTACATGCTCTAATGTAGTAATACTTAGGAAAGTATTTTCTGTGGCCAAGAAAATATCCTTTCTTAGAGTTGATATGAACTTGCACTGATTGTTCGCTGGACGAACAGATCAGTTGATGGCAATTTAATTCTGCTACAGTTATTACTGTCAGCCGATATAAATAATTGTAATTAATCATAATTAATTGCAATTATTTATATACATTTCCTTTTTGAGCTATATAAATTGCTACACTGCATTTATCTGATCAAAAATACAGTAAAAACAGTAACATTGTAAAATATTTTTACAATTTAAAATAACCGTTTTCTATTTTAATATATTTAAAATTGTAATTTATTCCCATGATGGAAGAGCAGGCATTTCTCTGTCATTTTAATATGCTGATTTGCTTTTCATCATCAAATATTTGCTTAATATTTATGTGGAAATCTATTTCTTTGATTAATAGAATGTTCCAAAGAACAACAGTTATTTCACATATAAATTATTTGTAACATTGTAAAAGTCTATCTATCTATCTATCTATCTATCTATCTATCTATCTATCTATCTATCTATCTATCTATCTATCTATCTATCTATCTATCTATCTATCTATCTATCTATCTATCTTAGTAAACAAAAGAACAGAGCAGCACTTACACATTCCAGCACTAGGTGTCGCTCTTCTCTTTAGTTTATGCTAAACAATTAGCTACACATTTTGCTCCAAGACTTCTTACTAAACACACAGACCTCTGTGGCTCATGAAAACAAATAGCCTCTGACAACAGACACCTAAAGTTTCAGTTCTCCTCAGAATGGAGAAACTGGGCAGCCCGGCTCTCACCTACCAATATTAATATCTTGATGCCATAAAAGCACTTAGAATGACCAAAGATTTCAATACTTAATACACTGGAGAAAACCAATGAGACACATATATTTGCCACACATTGTCTTTGAGAGCCAACATCTCTATCTGCAAAACAAATTAAAGCCACATGAACCTACACTAGCGCTGTTGTCTGAAAATCAGGTGATATAAATTGAGGGCTGTAAACAGAGCTTGTGTTCCAGAAACCGGCTGAGTATCTGTCCCATTTAAAGCAAAACAGTGAAAAAGGTATCCCGCAAATTAGTTTTTTTTTAATACATCTGTTATTTATTTTCTTAATTGTTTAATTAGGTAAGTAACATTAATTATTTAGTAAACATAATGAATTCATATCTTCACATGATTTTACAGTATCACTAAAAATGTGCCATTTTTATAAGATCAAAGTAAATGTCCTATTGTTATGTTTCATTATTTTTTAATTGTTCATTTGTATTTAATTTAATTTGACAATATACTCAGTTCATCTCAAATCTGACCAATTAGAAGATTCACACAGTGGCCCCAAAAAGACAATATGTGAAGTTTCTGTAATTATCTGAGTTAGGGAAATTTAATAATGTTTAATTATGAAGTGGTAAATGGTTTCCGGTCTGAGGAAAGTAATACTGTACTTCCACTCAAAGGCCCAATCACACACACACACACACACACACACACACACACACACACACACACAGGTCTGATTGACTTATTCTGGACCCGTATGGGTGGCTTTGCAAATTTAAGAAAACTTGAGTGTCTTTGAAAGAGTATTTTTTTATTTAAATGTCACTCTTTTATCTGTCAGAAGCAAACCTGAGCCAGATCTCTGTTTAATTGAATCGATCGACGGAAACTTTAACCGCTCCCCAAATCCTGTCCTGTGAGACATGAGGGGATGTTTGTGTGGGTGTTTTGTGCTGAATAAGCACTGGACTACTTTTCGGATCAGGAACAGATCAGATACACTACCTTTCTTGGCGGGTCTGAGGCTGGGTTCTGATTTTGGGCTGGCGCTGCCATTGGACAGGTCTGATTTGGATCCGGCCAAGCTGGACTCCTTCATCTCTTTTTTCGAGTCTTTCTTTATCTCCTAAAAATAGAAAAGGGGCATTTAACGCACAGAAACTTTAGAGGGAGCTCTAGTCCATTCTTATCCACTGTGTGTGTGAAACAGAGACAGACAGACAGAGAGGCGTGATGTAGGCCTAAGTGCAGCAATGCAGAGAAGCGCTCATTTCCTGGATGGGCCATACAGTGACTCAGAATGAACCTCTAACACACACACACACACACACAGCTTTAAAACACTTCTCCATCTGTTTGCCCGTCTGTTAGCAGAAGTAGTAGTCTGTACTGCACTTCTCTCTCCCTCCACTAGAGCTGTAAAGGCTGTGAAAATGTGGCTGGTGATTAACTGCAATACAAACAATTGTGATTAATAATTTAATGGTCTATTTTGCTCATGTCTGTTTAACACACATGGAGAAGCCCATGTTGAACTTGAAAACATAACAGCTTTGTAAAAATAAGAATTATAATAATACTAAATATTAAAACATTTTAAATAATAATAGTAATAACAGCAATAAAAAATATACTTTAAATAATAGGTATATATTTTAAATTGAATATTAATTATATTTTTTATTACATAAATCATAAAATAAATCCAGCTCACTTGAATAATACAGTATTTATTATAATTAATAAAATGCCTCATTATCATTATTTCCTTTGCGTAATACTAATTTGCAACTTTCACAAAGTGTTTTACAGTAAAGCATTCTGGTTAAACCCTTGCATAGAGGCGGTTGACCTAGTTGATTTTTAATATACTCAAATCTGCAATAATGCACTCATCTTTTCTTGACTTGGTAACCTGTAATGGTCAAAAAGGTAAGTAATTATGCAGAAGTGAACCACAAATGAATTGCATTGTATTGTAATGAACAATATATATGCAAATCACACTTTGGATATCCAACTGACCATTGCCTGATATGGTCTGGGGTTGTTTGGAGAGCTCATATAATACAGTAAGTCATAATGTGATATTTTAAATGCGCAATGATTGCTCATTCTGTTCATAGGGTGAATTTAAGGTATCTGTCTTTAAGGCCTGTGTAAAGGTTAAGAAAACTGCAGAGAAAGATCTCGAGCATCTCTTGGCTCACACAGAGCTGTCATCCTTTCTCAATTTCCTGCATGTTATCTTTCTCTGCTCTCACTGCTAGTTCTTTCTGCGTGTTTTACTCTCTCACTCATTGTGACATGGTTATTTATTTAGAGGAATAAGAACAAACTTATTCGCTTGCTGGATGCTTCATACTTGCAGATCAAGCTGTCAGTCTGCAGGTGGACAATATTTCAAACGGCAACATAAATCTCAACTACATTTTCAGGAGCACAGCTTAAATATTTTAAATCTGACTCGTGTCTACAAATAACTTTAGCCCGTATTAAAGACCCTATAAAAAGAAAAACTGCAATATTTTTCAGCTATTTTATAAATGTTTACAAAATCCGAGAAATACATTTTTAAAAAAAAACTAATTAAAATGGGAACTTATCGTAACACACAATCCAGGAAGTGTCTCTCACACAGGAAAATGTGATTTTCTTTTCTGTGAAGAAATATAAATTTAAATGTTATCAGCCAGGGTATGAAATAAGGTTACAGTAGTTAGCTTTCTTTATGTGAACTGTGTGAATGTGTGAGAGAGAGATAAACTGAAGAAGAGAGAGAGCGGTGAACAGTCTAGGCTTGAAACGAGAATGTAGCAGTGAAAATGTGTGCATTCAGAAAGGATATTCAAGCATAATAATTATGTCTGTTTCATCCTGCATTTAACATCCACTCAGCAGACCAATCACATGCACAAGAACTTTAATACAGACCATAAGATTCTCCTGATATTAGGCAATTTGATGTCAGTGTTTTTTTTATAGTGAAGAAGTCATTAACAGGGATGCACATATGTTTTTCAGTCTGGTTCTCATGAGAGCATCTGGAGATTTGGTTTGGTGCTCACAATGCACAGTGTGACCCATTAAATATAACTATAAAAATAAAATAATAACATAACTATCAAAATAAAATAATAATAGCAATTAATAGTATTATTGAACTTTTCTGAATAAAATAAAACAAAATAAATATAGTGTGACAATACTACAATATACAACACTAATATTTACATTTCAATTTTCTTTCATTTCTTTATTAATTTGTTTATATATATTTTTTAATTTTATCTGAATTTTCATCATTTTAAACCTAAAATCAGCAAGATTTCCAGCAAGTAATTAGGATATGCACTGCCGGTTTTGGCGCTGCTAAGTGAAGCGCGTCAGTGAATGAAATGTCAAAGTTTTGCATTTTACTCAGAAACCGGCAGGACAGCCTAGATATATACCTTCAGTTCTAATAGAAATCTCACACAGTATTACAGTTAGTCCATCTAAATAGTGACTGTGCATAAACAGCATCCAGGTCAGTATATAAATAAGCAGTCTGAATTTACACAGTGATTTTTTTATTTTGGCCACGAATGTGCACCCGCACAGCACTTATGTGCATCCCTGGTTATTAAAGTATTTGCTCATCTACACCTAAATATGACACTTAAAATAGAACACAATCAGCATTTTTGGTCTGTTTTCTTGGAAGAGAAACAACAAACACTGAAATGTTACTGTACTATACTACAGCAGTATACTGTACTGCTAAAAGCTCATTTTGCTAACATTTAGAAATACACTAGTATATAGGTATTGGAGTTAATGCTAAAGCCACGGCAAAATAAGAAGAAAAAAAAAAAGCTAAAACAGCACACAGTGTGACTTAAAGCTTAGCTTAATTCCGCTGAAAAGAAGCTGTTTTTGCCTGGAAATATAGGAAATATAAGTAAGAGAGAATGCTACTGAGAGCTAAAACCAATATGTACACATTCAAACACACACATTTGCAGGGAAGCCAGGAGATAACCAGATAGATTAAAAAGACAGAGCCCTCTATAGCAAATAAGAGTTGACCTTGAGCAGCATATCACACTCTGGATCCTGTCAATGTCTGTCTGTATTTGTGTTGCTTCTTGTGTGTGTGTGTGTGTGTGAACACATCTGTGTGTATCCCAGAAACATTCTTTCCAAGAAAAAACCCTGAAAACAAAATTCCATTCACTCTGCCATAACTGCCTTATCAAGTTATTTATGATGAAAAGAGCACACAGCAACTGACCTGCTGAAAAGATCAGAAGAATTTCATGCAAGCTCAAGCTGGTTTATGATGGTTCCTACTGGTTTGGTGGACCAGTCTAGCTGGTGGACCAGAAAATAGATTTAACTTAACATTTAATTGAATGTGTCCATGCATGTCAATGCCAATCCCAATGAGCACAACAAAGAAACTGAATGCAATCATTTCAGTCAAAACTCTGTACTCTTTGTATTGTAAACTTATTATAATAGAGCATTTGACTATGTTTAGAGAAGGAAGTGTGTGTGTGTGTGTTGCAGGACATCTTGACACTTTACGGTTTTTATTTAGCTTGTGGTTAAAAAAAAAAGGCGCAAGACATTTTGACTGTGCATTAAAGTTTTTTTTGCATTTAATCAGCTGCTCCTGTATCTGATAAGGATAAATTTTTACCCTAAACTTGCCATTTGTAAACAATATTTAAAAACATTATGCTTGTAGCACTCAAACGCGTTGTGCTGGATGTCAAATTCCTGCTTCTTTTCTGATCCAGCACTGTCCTATATGAATAAAGACAAAAACACATCCAAAATGATCGTAACTGTACTTATCTGTCTGTTATGTGTTTTATATTGTTCTGCATTGAGAAATTGTCTATTTAGAAATAGGAGTTGGGTTATGCACTTAAAATCTATAGCATGACTTAAACAATGACCATTGCATGCAAAACAAATTTCACAGCTAAAATTCACATTTTATATTTACAAAATTTTTATACTGTAATACTTATTCTATCACTATATTTACAGCTATTTTTTGCACTCACTGTTTAGTATACACTATGCATAATTTAATCTGACACTGTTTGAAGAACATTGTAAAATGATTGGATTATCAAAATAGTTGCAGGCCTAGCATTAAATATACTGTTGGTTAGTGTGCCAAGTTCTCTGTCACTGTTAGCAGAGAGACAATCCCATTGATTGATGGGTCATCTCTAGACTCCACATCTCACAAAGTCCTACTGTGTGATTGGGATCGGCCCGTGCCAGCCATCAGCATGGAGCTGATGAACTCTGAAAACATCTGAATACATCACAGTGTTTAGAAGCAAGCATTACTGCAACTATTGTTCTTTGTGTAGAGTACCATTACTGAAAAAAGATCAGTAATCAGTCGTAAATTATGTTTTTGTGGCTGTTGGAGCTCCGCTCTAAAAGGTTGAATGGACTTTAACCAATGATTCAAACCACACTTGGTTTCAGCCAGAGAGTGGTAAACAAGTTACAACAAGGTAGATGCAGCTCCATCATCATCAACCTAATTAAAGCATAGACGGTGTAGCATGTGTGTAATGGTCTACCTGTATACCTTATGGTGCCACTGCCATGGAAGCGTATTAAAGCCAGGCCCCTAGGGGCCAAAGTACAGCTGGAGATCACATAGTAGGTCCAACATTGAAACTTGAGCAAGAACAATGGTGAGGATAATACAGACACAAAAACACATTCAAGATGCATCACAATGGTGAACTAATCATCATCATAAAAAAAAAGAAAAAAAAAAAGAATTCTCTGGATTGTTAGAATTTAAATTTTTTTATTTTATTTGGCAACCTGTAGAGATTTTGGACTATCGTCTCTATCGTGGTTACACACTCACGTGATGTCGATGTGCTGCGTGGTCACGAAAAATGATCATTTGCATGCATTTTTAAGCATGCGTTTTTGCTGTCGAGTATCCTCGTAAACAGTAATTTAGATGTGAAAGCAA
The DNA here is from genome assembly GCF_936440315.1 of Barbus barbus. Lineage (NCBI taxonomy): Eukaryota > Metazoa > Chordata > Actinopteri > Cypriniformes > Cyprinidae > Barbus > Barbus barbus. Next base: position 17,763,405 of record NC_136722.1, on the reverse strand, counting down.
ACAGCTGAGAAAGAAAACATGATTTAACAGTATATTGGATCCGGGAGGCTCTTAAAGTAAAAGCAGTCTAATATTCCTGCTTCTGTCATTCATGTTAATAAAACAACAAAAGAGAAAATCTCTCACTGCTCTTGATCACTTTTGTAACTTTAATAAGAAGAAATATATTTTTAATTTACACAGTGAAGAATATGCAGTGTTTTTATACATTTGATTACTTACGTATGTAGCGTCTTATTTATTTGTTCAACTGTAGTTTTTTTTTTGTCTTATTGTTATATCGCTGACTGTTTACTTGTCTTCCGTGACCTTTGAATTTAGGCTATTATTAGTTTTTATTAGTAATATTGACAAGAATTATGAAATAAAATCATGAAATATAATCAAAAATTTCGATATCATAAAGACCATATTTAATCAGAAATAACTACAGTATATTGTGACATATATCGTTACCGTGAAATAAAATTACTCATAAGAATTTGGTCATATCTCTCACACCTAATTTGAAATAAATCTAATGTTTTGCAATTTAAAAAATTTTCTTATATGCATACATATTTAGTTCTGATATTTTTAGCAGCATTTAAGCAAGCAATATCGTGTACATTAGCTGTTAGTCAGTTTGCATGAAAATGTAAGCAATCCATTAACTAGTCAATATTTGAAAATACATAGTTTCACTTATCACTACCATATACACAAATATCCACACATTTGGATAGCTATATTAAAACCATTTAGTGTTCTCAGTAAAACATTTTATACACAATTAAAAAGTAATTTTACAACACAAATCATTTTAAGTAGGTAACTGTGGTGTTTGTGGAGGGGACAATCACAACCTGCCATTTCTCACTCATCTCGCTTTACAGCAAGCAGCTGCAAGGCTCATTTTTTTAAATATACACTTCCTGCCAAAGTCATAGGCTTCGACAGAGCTCAAGTCAAGTCAAACCACAGTACGTAGCTGCAAACTTCTGCAGTGCGCCCCTTCTAACGCTACTGTATGCAAACACAGACATACAGACCAGACCAGACGAGACCTCTTCCCTTTGAACTGTAAAAATAAACATGCCAGCAAAAACAATGGTTTTGCAAAGCATTGTGGGAGCAGCAAAGACTGACCTGACAGAAAGGGTCTGTTCATCAAAAGAACAGATTAGAAGGGGGGCGTTCACATACTTTAGACCACAAAGCAGTCAACTTTCATCTCAAACTGGCCGACTATGCACACATGAATCACCAACACGGTTATTCATTTAAAACACTGACACAAACACATTCAGCTCCTACTCTGTCACAAGACTCACTGTCACTGACTTCCTGTTCACAAGAGCATTAACAGAGCTCTGAAAGTGTGTGTGTGTGATCTACATTCCTCTCCCCCGCTCATTGGGCTGTTCCAGATGGTCAATAGTAGCTGGTTTTCACAGCGTCCCATCATTCCTTGGACTTCCACTACACAGAGAGGAGAAAAAAGTCATGATATACTTCGGGGAATGACAGGCCCTCTCATACACAACAGCGTAGACGACCTTGGTACGCTGGCACTGCTCTTTGATCAATGCCACAGGCCTGCTCACGCTGAGAATCAGGCTGCACAGCGTACGAAAAAAGTCTTAATAATTTACTCTGGTATTATATATCTGGTAAGAGATTTCACATTGGTAGACAGAGTAGGTAAATAATGGAAATGTCTGCATCACAAAAACATGTCTTAATGGCTGTTTTTAACCATGTTTATTCAAGAAAGTCTCAGTTATTTGTGCAGGTTTGAATATAAAAGTAGCTTGAACAAGAACAGGTTCAGATATTTTTAATAAAAGTACATTAGATTGATGTAAAAGCTTGAATTTAGCATGTTAAATGACGTATGCCCTGGTTAGACGTCATATTGAATTTAACAGATGAAAACTAGGGATAGACTTACAGTCCTTATAATGGCACACAAGGTCATAGATCACATAATTTTCGCCAACTCAGAACTTTTAAAATGTTTTTGTCTACTGAAAGTCTTTTCAGAAAGACGCTTTATCAACTGAACAATCGGCTTGTTGTTAAACAGCAGTACAATCCACAGAATGCACTCATTTCTATCCCTCACACCCTTGTTTTCATTTCTATCAAAAAATTAAATATGTCACAACCCTGACTAAGGTCTATAGCAGCTATAAAAAAAGAACAAGATTGCATGTCAGCTTCAACTGTGGCAAAAGGAAATGGTCAACATGCATGTGCTGTGCTGTGCTGTAGCTAGCAAGATAGCATCTAGCAAGCCAACATACAGATATACAATCTTAAAAAATAGGTTTCAGGCAGATTGAGGTAACACGTGGATGATTAAAAATACAAACAATTCACATGAAATTGTTATTGCATCTGGTTCAGTGTAGAACAGTAGCATGCTAACTGTTCTACACTTACGCAACCGGCAGATTAAAATCCTCATGAAAATATTGTGTACTGTAAATATTGGTGGTTTTTATGATGAACTGCTCTGATGTTCCTCATTTGAAAGTCACTTTGTATAAAGGCGCCTGCTTAATGAATACATTTAAACGTACTTTTAAGTACCTTCAAAATTCAAACAAACTTTTTTGAGACCACAGCTCTCTTTTACATTTGGTTGCAACTCCAACGATTATAGAGTTTTAATGTCTTAAGATGTGGTCCCATTTACTGTTGTTTACAGGAAAAATTCTGTCATTTTGATATGAATACACATAAACAGGAATTTTGTGTGAAGACTTCACAATGGGTTCAACTGGTCATGCAAATTCACTGCTTGGTTTGAAAGTAACTTCTGTGTGAGCTGTGCTTCATGCATGCTACACTATTGACAACAGATATATTTTGCTATAACTGCAAAATAATGTAACCTCTCCTAAGTTATACCCCTTTAACAAAAGTCACATTATTTAGTGCTTCTTTAAGACCGATCAGCCGGCTGGGCTTTTTATTGTTTAGACCACCCAATGCAGCTCTGCACATGCCTAGTCTTAAGTCCATCACAAACATTTAAAAATGTCCAAGGCTTTGTGAAATCCCCCATAAATGTCTATAGTAACAGTGGTGGTGGCTGGGAATACGTCATGTCAAGATTGCAGTGAACTGCAGTTCTAAGTAGAACAGAAGAATGGAACAAGAACAATGAATGACGTAAAACTGTAAGAATCCAGCACACCACCAAAACCTCTCTCTCTCAGGTTAGGAGGTTAAATGCTCTACAACCTAGTTACATCAGAAAGTGCTTCAGGATGCTGGGTCCAGGATACAGAATTCAACATTTCAGGGTGGAATGCATCATTGCCTGTGACATAGTTTTGCGAGCTGCCGCCCCATGGATTATCAGTGCAGTGAAGCGACAACAGAGCCCCATGCTGAGACACACATTCCCACATACAAAAGTACAGATAGGTGGAAATGACAATTACACACAGAAAAACAACATACACATGTAGACACATCCATGCGTGATTTTGACGGATTTAGTTAGACATTTAAGGGGCCAAAAAAGCTGAAAGTAAAATGTAAAGCCCCTTACAGACAGCATGTTTATGCTATGAACAAGCAGTAGAAAAAAATTATTAATATATTAATAAATATGTAATCTCTCTATAATATATTCCTTAATAACAGCAAATAATGGCAACGGTCTCTGTGAAATGTTGCAAAGACAACACCAAAAAATGAGGAGTCTCATTATGCTCATCATGAATATATTCCAAGTATTCAATGCCATGAATGTAAACTTTGCCAATTCCAGTGATTGTTCAGTGTTGCGGACCATCTGACACAGGATCTGAGCAGATCGAGCTTGTGCTATTGAATCATAAATACTCTGGAGATGCTGGAGTCATGGTCTTTGCAATTTATATGCAATTAATAATTAAAAAATATATATGTTCAATAAGCACAATTTATGCCATTTAAGTTTTGTGACGAAACCCAAAATATAAAATGAAATAAAAATAAAATCTAGTGAGATTTAAAACTTTAACTACCCTAAAGGACAGAAGAAAAAAAATGAAGAGAGGAAAATGAAAGGCTAAAGGTAATTTATGACAGAACATAATCCCTTTATTTGAATTCAGAGAATAGCAGATTCTTTGAGGTTAATTAAAGATGTGATACTGAAATAATCCTTGCCAGCTGTGTCAACTTGAATCAGAGAATGAAAAAGAGAAAAAGAAAAGCAGGCAGATAGAGGGATAGATAGAGTCCAGACATGATTGAGTGCTTGTGAAAAACGGATGCCTGTATATTCTAAATTATATTGCTCATTTAATCACAGAAGTGGTTAAATTATCAGTCCATTATCACATCACCAAAACAGGAAGCTGGAGCGCATGCATGATTGAATCAATCTGCCGGAAAGGAAGCCCCCCGTACAAGAACTGACCGGCCCATGCTTGCGACTGTGCATTTATCATCCTTCATTATCATAGCCTCCTCTTTGAATGTGGCAGCTCAGCTGAACTACAAGAGATCTGACTGAGCTTTGTGAAAGCACAAGCATCATGGCAGATCACAAATCGACAGACAAACAGGATAAGGGTGAGATTTAGTTGTGGCAGACCTCAAGCAGGAAACACCTGTAGATGGCAACATGCAATTATTATCTGTTTCACTTAAGGATGAATACAAACTTCCACTTATACAGTAGATGAGAATGGGTGAGGTGCTCGACTAGTTATCCTCAACTACTAATTGATTCACTTTTTGACCAAGTGAGGTTGAGTAGAATTTTTAGCAGTGGTGCTCAAGTATTCTTTTTAAAAATAATTAAATATATTAAACAATAATTATAATAAAATATAAATATAATATGGACTAAATAAAAACAATAATTATAATTAACAAAAAACTACATAAATAAATAAACATTGTTAAGTCATGTACATGAGCTTGGAACTACAATGAGACTTTGTTTACTAAACTCTGGTTTGTATGTAGCAGTTTCTTTAATACACTGTTACCCAAAGACTCTTGCTTTGATAAGAGATTACGTAAAAGATAACATACTTCTGAAGTGAGCAGGGGGTCTGAGAATGAAGCTAGAGAAAACTCGACACATTTTTCAGATGCTTATTTCATGACACACTATGTGTGTCTGAATGTTCACGCTCTCTTTCTCACAAACCCACAGGGAAGAGAAGACAGTACGAAGACGCTCAACAGTTTCTCCTAGAAAGAATTACGATTAAATGGAGAGAGAATGGAGACTTCTGCTTTTCGGTTTCTGCAAGTTTTTTGCTTTCTCTCCTGAGATATATATATATATATATATATATATATACACACACACACAGACACACACACTCACACACACGTGCCTCGCAAACAGTTTCAGAAAGATTTACCAAAATCTTTTTCCTGAAAAAAAAAAAAAAAAGAAGCAAATCAGCATATTAGAATGATTTCTGAAGGATCACGTGACACCAAAGAGGTAATGGCTGCCGGAAATTCAGCTTTGCATCACAAGAACAACATTTTAAAATTTATTAAAATAGAAAAATTGTAAATCTTTATTTAAAAAATGGTAAATTGTAAATAATTCGCAATTTTACTTTTTTTACTGTATTTTTGATCAAATAAATGCTCCAAAAAACACCAAAATGCTCAAATATCAAACAAAAAATCTTAACAACCCCAATATTTTGAACAGTAGTGTAAATCTTAGGAGGAGAAATCCTGAGTCTCCTGAGGTATTAAATAAAGAATAAGAAAGACATGTTGTCACACAATGTGTTAGATAGCTAGTACACTCAATGTGTCTTGATCACACAAACCACCTCAGGAAAACATTAACTGTTCTATGGGGTAAAGAGATCGTTTAACAGAGAATGTCGCTGCTTGGCATTAGCATCATAAAGGAATAAAGACAATTTACATATAGTGTACAGAAATAGAAGATCTGATCTACATTTATTTGTTGGAAACACATTTATGTGGTCAAGTATAAATAGAAACCCCAATCATCAAAATAAACAGGCCAAAAGAGCGACCTCTGAGCAATAAAACTTTCTTCTAGAAACGACCTCAATACAAGCCAGCACGTTGGTTCACACTCACACATCTCGTTTTTGCTCTAAACGTTTAAGGTCATCAAGCTGCTGAACCCTGAGCACAGTGCATGACTTACGATAGCGTAAACACAAATAAGTGCGAATGTTCCAACTTCGCTCGGGTGCTCCAAGACCACTGTGAGCCGTACGATGAGCATGTGCTCTGAGCTGTTCAGGTGGAAATATGACTCACAGACCGTTTTACTGATACCCCAACTCAGCACTATCCAAACCCACAGAGAGAACATAACAATACTGGCCCAGCTTCAAAGTATGCAGGCACTATGAATTGCTTCTGAAACACTTCAATGCAGCTGTTTACGTTAAATGGGCTTGGGTGTGGAAATAATCGTGAGCAACCATTTCGAAGGTAGATTTGTGTTTATTTTAAACAACTATGCAAGATGTGTGGGTGTATGGTAACTATCTGAACCATTTTGAGAATGGAAATGTCGTTCTAGCTTGTTTAGAAGCTATTTATTTGGCAAGCTCAAATTCAGCAATACTAACAAAATACAATATGCATGGTAGCAGTAAACAAGTTATTGTGATGCACTGTGATAACAGGCAGATTAATTGACAGTAATATTAATCTAACAGTTAAATTAAAAGGTTTTCAAATTATAAATACAACAAAATCATATTTTGTCACGTCAAAATCTACTTACATATTTGTCTTAGAAACGGTGCTTGACTTGTGCATATTTCCCACCTGATTCAGACGACTTTCACTGAAGAAAGCAACCTCTGTAATAAGAGGCCTCGTATTTTATCCAGAAGCAATGGTTTGAAGTTAAAAATGACTTAATTTGTTTCTTAATGATGATTGACTGGATTGACGTGGATTATTGTGTTTTTAATCAACTGTTTGGACTCTCATTCTGACGGCGCCCATTCACCAGAGGATCTATTGCTGAGCAAGTTTCAGATTCTCCAGATCTGTTCTGATGATAAAAAACAAACTCATCCACATCTTGGAAGGCCTGTGAGTTGGTATAAATCATCAGATAATTTTCATTTTTGGATGAACATTTCCTATAAACCTGTATGATTGACTTTATTCTGTGAAACACAAAAGAAGTCATTTCAAAAATAATGTTTTAACTGTTTTTGTTCATATAACCAATGGGAGCAACAATGACTTTCACTGCAAGAAAAGAAAAACTATATGGTACGTTTTCAACTTTGGGTGAACTATCCCACTACCTATTTTTATAATCAAGTTTACACAGCCTGTGAAGAAAATCATCAGATTATTTAAAGAAATAACTTGACTATGATAACATGACGACTGTTTTAGTGTCTTCAGAATGAGTTCATCAGTTGTGTTTAAGCTGTCAAAAAAAACTGCACCCGTTAAATTTCACACCGTCTCGCTGTTAAGCATCTACCCTTCCTCAGTGCCATCAGAGGAAGTCTGCACTTCCCTCTACCATGAACCATAGAAAAGGAAGTGACCCCACGAAGCTGCAGAGTCTCTCTGTAAACTGCATAAACTGCATCTTTTACAGGCCTACAGACGAGCAGAAGGTTATGAAATCAAAATCAAAACCATAAAATTTACAGTACTTTGTGCTTTTTAAATCAGTCATAAAGATCAAAAATAGTCTCAAGTAAACTGAGACTAAATTTAGACTTGATTTGACTTGAAAGACTCAAGTTTTGAGTGGGCTTTTACAGAAAGAAAACTTGCCTAAAGTAGATCAATGGTTTGTTTTTTTAGATGAACAGTTTACACAAGCATCTCTTAACGAACAAATAAACAAAGACTAAAAGAACAAGAAAATTAATTGTCTTGCAACAGGGTTGTAGAACTTGCAAAATATAAACTACTAAAAAAACACAAGGGCTTTTGAGACTTGACTTGTAAACTATGGTTGGGCGATGTCTACAAAATTGGCATCGGACGCAGTAGCCCCTCACTATAGAACAAAGATCCAGGGGGCAGGGTTGGATCTACATAGGGGTGGAAATTGGAAGGTTTAGGGGTGGAGATGGGTGGGTTTAGGAATCAGGGGGTGGAGACGGGTAGGTTTAGGTTTATGTAAGGTGGGAGGAGTTGGATCTAGATCCAACCACGCCCCTGGATCTTGTGTTCTGCAGTGAGGACCATCTCATCGGACGATGTCTGCAATGAAACATCGTGATGGACGATGACATCGGGGGGCGGGGGTTGGAGTTAGGGGGTGTGCCCGAAGCGTAAATCTGTATTCAGAACGGCAAGGAAAACAAATAACGATTGCCAACGGTTGCCTGTTACAGTATGAAAAAATTTCGCACACTGGACCAGAAGAGCAGCGTTGCGCCACATCTTTAAAATTCAAACACATTTTCTATGAGCGTACGCACACTGGTGGCGCCATTCAGTGTCTGTTCGGGCGCCTAACAACGATTCAAAACAATGTAAAGATGTAGAGCGACGCGGCTGAGCTTCTCATCCAGTATGCGACCAGCTTGAGCCGATGGCGAATGATTTGCAGATCCCGAGCACAACTGACAAACATCTAATCTTGTAAAATACTGCAGCTCCATAGTATAAATAGAGTACGTGCGATCATGAATCTCAAAAGTGAAAGTGAAACTAAAAAGCGATTGTGCAAAAAAACAAGGGGGGGGGGGGGGGGGGGGGGGTGGAATCACGATGCCAGCTCAACATCGTGATGTCTATCAGCCATCGGCGATGGACGATGGCATTGGCTATCGGCCCAACCCTATTGTAAACATTTCAGCCAACCACATGATTTTCACTAAAGTTCACACCAACATTAGTGTGTGTGTATTATTGTTACAGTACAGTAGAAACAAAAGGAGTGTCCAATGAGAACTGTACTAATGAAGTACTAAAAACTATCCCAGTGTGATTAGAAAGAGTCTTATATCACGCCTTCCTGGTGCTAACAAGTATGTAGCGCTACAATGCCAACAAGCTTTCATGGACTCCTCACACCAGAGTTAATGACAATCTGCTGGTGGAGTTCACAGATTTCCTTCTGCAATACGACCCTGATGTACTGGGGTCGCTGGAGAGAGAGTGAGAGAGGGAGTGCACAAGTCAAAGAAATACTCTCTCGCTCTTTCTCTCCAAACCAACACCAGCATCCAGTTCGTCTGTGACAATACTCTTCCAGTCAGCACACACACTGACACACAACCTCTCTATCCACTGACAGTCAGCATTAGTGGCCTGCTGAGTTCAGCTCAACACAAACATACACACTTGCGAACACACACTCAACAATATAGCTCAACAATAACAAGTGATGTAATGAAAATTCAATACATATCCCAAAGACTTGTTGGCATCAAAACATGTAGAATTCTTTTTTAAAGCACTTTTTATTTGGAGATACAGTGCCAAATGTACTAAACAGGGCAAATTAGTGTGAGAATGCAATCCCATAAAAGCAAAGACGGGAGTGGAAAGTTTTGCGGGTGATCTACTGACAAAGCATAAATTATAGAACACAGACGAAGCCGGCTCATTTACATTAACCAATGCATTCAACCATGAGCAACACAAGTGCAAAATATTAACACATGCTTTTTTGGATGTTAAATAATGCCGAAATACTAGTAAACTGACTACTGCAAATCTTAGTAAGTCACTTTGCATGATTTATTTAAATACTCTCCCACCCATAAATTGTGTCTGAAAGGAAAACTCCTCCAAATGCAAATGCATTTGTCAGCTGCAAAAATAACCGTCCATGCCTTTTCATTGCTAACGTTTCACTGCGCCTTAGTAAACAATCATTAAATTATTAGATTTGAACTGCAATTAACTTCTTTCATGAAACATCTAAACTACCATTCAGAAGTTTGGGCTCCATAAGATTTTTTATTATTTTTGAATGCCGTCTCCAATGCTTACCAAGACTTTTATTAGTTGAACAATACAGTAAAAATAGTAATATTGTGAAATAATTCAAATAACTTCGGCTTAAAGGGGTCATCGGATGCAAAATTCACTTTTCAAGTTGTTTGGACATAGATGTGTGTTGGGAAGTGTGTGTACACATCCATCCTATAATGATAAAAATCCACCCAGCATTTTTTTTTTAAATCCCTTTCCTCAAATCAGGCTGTTCTGAGATTCCAGTCAGAATTACGTAGTTATGTAAACACACACAAAGTGAGGTGTAGAGATAACATTTACAACAAAAAAGTTGTGCTGATTAATATGTTGAAAAAATTGCAAAGTTAACAAGAACACATTTGTTTGAAATACCAATCCCTCGTAACAGTAAATATTTTTACATGAAATAAAACTTAATATCTTACTGTCCTGACCCTGAACTTTTGAATGGTTGTGTAATTGGTCATATTCTGTGTTTGACTGAAAAAATGTTTAAAAACAAACCTTTTAAAAGTACATATATACAAATTGAGATATGTATTGGATACAGTCAAAAATTTGAAATTTCAAGATAGAAGTGTTTTTGCTATTTCGCTCAGCCCTAACACTCTATGCGCACTCACTCACACTCTGAAAAAAGTGTTGATAGCTTGGTCATGCTAAATTAAGGTGAAGAACCGAAGGCCTGTAGTGAGACTAGGCTGTGAATCCGTCCACTACCTCCTGCAGGGAAAGGTCAAAAGGGAAATGCTGAGTTTAGCACTTACTCTGACAAAGTTGTCGGGGAAGAACCCCCTCCGACCATCAAGCTCTCCCTCCCACCAGCCGCCCTCATCCTTCTTGATGTTACTGATGATGTCACCGACAGCGATGGTCAACTCGTCATCGTGCTGGGCCTGGTAATCAAACTCCACAATGGCTTCCACTGAGAGGAAAACAAACAGAGCGATTTAGAGGTCATGGTTACATGCAGGAAGCGGGATATACAGCATTACTGTAAAAGACTCACACAGACACGTAACTTTCACCACTGAATGAAAACGACAGCACCATCTACACAACATCCATTTAAATCCCTTATAAAAAAATCAAGATATAATTGTGATCATTACACTTATAGAAAACGCAAACACATTTTAAAGATGGCTTTTGTAGTTCAACATACGCAACCCACAGAGACCCTGTTTTTGGTAACAACAACTCTAGGCTGTTATGGGTGGTTGCTATGGTGTTGCTATGTAAGTACTAAGATGTTTAAAATGTTTTTAATGTGTTGTTATGCTGCTGTGTGTTCTTGGTTGTTTGAATTGTTCTTGGTTGGTCGGTCATTTATTGTAATTTCTGGGTATTGAGGTTGGTTTCTAGGGTGTTGCTAGGTGATTCTAGGGTGTTCTGGATGATTTCTAGGATGTTGCTAGGTGATCCTAAGACATGGCTAGATATTCCAGGGTGTTATGGGTGGTTGCCACACTGTAAAAAAAAAAAAGTTGAGCCAACTTAAAATTTTAAGGCAACCAGCTTCAGCAAGTTTTCTCAACTTGTCAAAAAGTTGAGAATCTCCTACAAAAATAAGTTGTGAGAACTCAAAAATCTGCAAAAAGCTGGTTGCCTTAAAATTTTAAGTTGGCTCAACTTTTTTTTTTGGAATACTTTTAGTATGCTAGGTGATTCTAGGGTGTCCTGGATGGTTTTTAGACATCCTAGTGGTTTCTGGGTGGTTGCTAGGACATTGCTATGTTGGTACTAAGGCATTTTTGAGTGTTTTAGTGTGTTACGATGCTGCTGTGTGCTCTGATGATTGTAATATATTCTGAATTTATTCTAATGTATTCTGAAATGTTTCTAGGGCATCGATAAGTGATTTTAATGTATTCTGTATTGTTTCTAAGGCATTGCTAGGTGATTATAGGGAGTTCTGGATGGTTGCCAGGGCATTGCTATGTGGGCAATTGCTATGTTGTTATGCTTCTATGTGTTGCTAGGTGATTCTAGGGTGTTCTAGATGGTTTATAGATGCTGCTAATTGATTCTAGAGTGTTCTGGGTGGTTTCTAGTGGGTTTCTAGGTGACTAATGTGTTCTAGATGATTTATAGGTGTTGCTAATTGATAATATCTGATTGATTGAGTTCTGGATGGTTTCTAGGGTGTTGTTAACTGATGTTCTGGGTGTTATTTTATGGCATTTTGAGCAGTTGCTCATTGTTTCAAGTCAAAAGAGCCAATTCCCAAATCACTATGATATATTGGTCTCTAGATATGGCTTGGGACTTTCCTTTGATATAAGTCTAAGGAAGTTTTTCACCCGTTTTATTGTCCCTGTTGGGGAAAATCGTAAGTGTAATCACTTTTAATCACAATGATTTACTTTTATTGCAATTTCATTTGTCGCCACTATGCTGTAGAAATTACACATTGCACCCTTTATGGTTTATGCAAATCCCCAAATGAACAATAGAAATAGCCATGTTTACCACAAAAAAATGCTTTATCATGTATGCTCTGACAACATCATAACTTATTTTAATCATATATTTACAGCAATAAAACATTTACGGAGATAGCAAGAGAAAGATATGAGTCCTTCCATAGGGATAAGAGCTAATAGGCCCCTGGAGCATAAGCAGGCATCATGTTTTCGCTGCAGATAGGAGGATTACTCTAGGTGAGATCAAGGTAGGAGCGAAAGCAACAAAACAAGGATCCGCTAAATTAAAGTGACAAGATATTTTCACGTTACAGCTTATAATATTAAAAAGAAGCTTTTTGAACTCTAGTGAACTCCACGTGCTATTTTTGGTAGTAAAGTGCAAGATGAGAATGTCATCCTCTCAGCTTTGGATTTAAATTGAATTGTGTTTTTGCATGAGGTCATGACGGTGAGGAGGGGTTACCGTGAGGATAGGGATGAGAGATGGAGATACAACATCACAATGACGCGTTTATGAGTCATCAAGTCATGCCACACAAGACGAGATCACACCCTCGCCTCGCTCCAATGCAATGCACACTGCACACACACAATGCAGGACACTGCAAACATCCTTTGTGACTTCTATATTATGTTTCATCTATATGGCAGCTCTGACTACAGGTTTCATATCGGATACCAACCCACCCGGATTATCACTCCATGCACAAGGGTATTGATAACCTACCATTAGACACTCAAAAATACATTAATGTATGGTCTATAGGATCCCTCAGATGACCCTGCAGGATATTTCCGGAAACTGCTGAGCTATGCAGGGAGGAAAGCATGAGGTCGTATATAAAAGAAATTGGTCAGCCCGCAGCCGTAACAAACAAAGGTAACAAATACTTCCAAACATCTGGTGGAACACGCCTACGCATATGCACAGATATAAAAAACCTACAGGCACAAACCCACACATATATAAATACAGAAATGCTACAGTCTGTTTTATGGAGATTTATCATCTCTAATGGCTGATTAGGCCCAGCCAGACTCTCTGTAGACGTTTCTCTCCTTTCCTCCTACATTGCTTTGTTGGGAAAAGTGCAGAATTCGGTTTTAAGAAGCTTAAATTAATCAAAAACAAAAGAAATCGTAATGGACAATATACCGGGACAGTACTGGTTAACAGCCAATATATGATTGATGATTTTTTCATATCATATGGTTTTGTATGATTTGATTCTTTCATAATATATTTGTTATGCATTGTATTGGACAGCATTAGATATTTACTGGCCAATATCTCAAAAGAATAATTTTATTATGTTTCATAATGTACATTATAATGTTGTGATGCCTAAACTAACAAAGCTAATAGTTTTCTATTTTAGTATTTTTTATTTTAATTTAGGGGGAAAAAATTCAGTATTAGCTAAAAAGTATAATTTTTTTTATTAAAATTTATAAAGGAATTTATATAGTACATTAATATATAACAATAAAATTTAATATGTAAAAAAAATAATAATAATTTTTTGCAGTCACAGGTCCTATACATCAGATCGTGACCTAAATCACAACTTTCCATCCTTGACTTTTTCACAGGCTTGGAACACAATGCTGGATATTTTATTCTTTAAAGGAAAGGAAAATTCTTTTTCTTTTGAGGAGTGTCTTCTTTCTCTCTCGCTCTCAATCGTCTTCCAGCTGTTTGAGTTTCTAAAAGACATGACAAAGCACAGCTGCCATGTTTATGTTGAAACACCTTCCAAAAAAGCCTTCCACCCCCGCACCGAGAATACTTGAGTTTGTGTTGAATCTCCGCCACAACCACAAATGTCAGCCTCTGTCTGACTTTTCAGCACAACCTTTCTTCAACTGACCCACACAAACACAGACAAAAACATAAAATAACAAAGCTGTCTCCTGATGATTCTTGTCTTTCTTCTGCTTTTTTATTAGTCAGAAGAGAGACTGGAACAGTATTAGCCAGGATCCAGTTATAATATTACTGATACATCTGATACTGATACTTAGATTATGATACATTCGGAGTAAGAATTTCAAAATATAGGGACTGCTTTCTGTTAATTGAATTTTAGAAACTATATTCTCAAAAGAGCAACTAGCCTATATTCTCAAAATAATAACTCAGAATTTGTGTTAATGAATTGATTATATATTATATTATGATCAATTCATTATTATATTATATTACTATTTGACATCAAGAAAAACAGATTAAAAAAAACACAAATGAAAAATTTATAAAATAAATATATAAAATTTGTTATTTGTGTAATTAATTATATTAAAGTAATGTAACAGATGTAACATAAAATATTTTAAAATAAAATATAAATTAATATATTTTGTATATTGAATATATTGAACTTTGACATCAAGGATAACAGATTATTTATTTATATATATATATATATATATATATATATATATGTGTGTGTGTGTGTGTGTGTGTGTGTGTATATATATATATATGTATATATATATATATATAATTTGTGTAATTAACTGATGTAACTGTAACTGATGTAGAATATTTTATAAATAAAATATATTATTTAAAATATATTACAATATATTAAATATATTTAACTACTCGTTATATTTAATTCATTTAAATAAAATATTTAATCAAAAAGTCCCCATAAAGGTAAAAATATACATGAAAATGAATTCAAAAGGCCAAATAGTTAACTAATCCATTAACTAGAAGCACTGCAGTGTATGCAAAGCAAATACCACTCACTTTTTTCCCCTCACCCTCTTTTCCTCTAGAAAAAAAAGAAAAAGAAAAAAAATTTGAATAACTCCTACAACACCATATGAGCTAAATAAGAACTGTGGGTATTTAACAGGTCAACCACCTGATTCTGATGTCATGTGATTCCTCATTTCATGTTCAAAATGACCTATGCACCACGTGTGCGCATTAAAGCTTAGAGGTATTGTTTAAACCAGCGTCATTGTGTGCTGGTCATCTCCCTGAGCAGCTATAAATACTCCTCTTCTTAAATAGCTCCTTTAGCCTGTGTTCCTGGACTCAGCTGATTTGCACTGATGTGAGTCAAGTGTTTGTCTGCGTTAGAGGACCTCAGTGAAACCATGTGATGCGCTTTCACAGCAGCATAACTCTCTGAGCTCATGCATTAAACAGCAACACACTCGATTTTTAATACTGACTAAATTTATGTAGGCCTGATCCATTACCCCGTCATATAAGCATTATACCCATAATCCACTGCATAAGTTAAGACTTGCAAGCATTATTGTTAGGTTTCATTGATTCAGAACAAGATCAATAATGTTACAGCGTTGTACGAACAACCTTTTTGGCTAATGATGTGACTGAGCTGAACTAAAATCCCGCATTATTCTCGTCTATGGGGAGCTTGTGACTTACAGATGATTTTAATTGGTCATTCTCGCATACTGACTCAGACCGACTGCCTCTCCTTCGAAAAGGTTAATCAAATTTGCGGTATTAGATTGCATTAAATGGAACGGACATGAATTAAATTAATTACATTGGTGAAACTATTTTTATTCAGCAAAGAGCTCATGATTAAGTCTGACTGGATGAGCATTAGGTGCAAACAGCTCATAATGACTGCAAGATGAGTCAAAAAACCCCAAAAAAAAACACATAGCTGATTTAATTCGGAGCCAAACAATTTCATGCTATCCTGACCTATTTCACACCTCAGATTGAAATGCAGGCGGAATATAACTGTATATAACCACAGCAAAAATGGCCCAGGCATAAACAACCACTGCGAAATATAGCAGATTCCAACATAAGCATACTACATGTAGAGCTGTGCTGTGATCGCAGGCATAGTCCTGACCCATTTCACTAGCTACACTGCACTGTGGTCTGGTTAAAAGACACATCAATGTCCTTCCGTGTGAGTTGAAGTCAGATCTGTCGTCACTAGAACAGGGCAACATAGGAAGCAACACTGAGATGAATAAACATTAATCAGCTGATGTGATGTGGGTGAGTCGGGTGTAGTTGAATCTCAACCACACCTGACCAGAGACATAAGAGCTGTCTGTCAACATTACCATGGGAACCCATGTGCTGAATGCAAATTCTATGCTATTTTTCTATATCAATCATTAAAGCTCAATAGATAAATAAATAGATTTAAATGCTACAACTGAATTTAGGCATCACAACATTATAATGTGCAGTATGAAAATTGATATTCATTTTGAAAATGCATTTTTCAAGATTAACTTCATGTGTTAAATTATGGCAATTGAGTTGTAAAATAGGAAATACACAAGCACAATTAATATACAATATTATACTGATAAAAGATCTTATTACTTATATTGTGGTTAAAAGTCTATTATAATTAAGATTTAAGACAGGAAAATTAGGCTTCTGAACTGATTAAATAAAAATCACAGCAATATTCTTAATAGGTTTTTATGTGTTATATGCATTTATTTTGTATTTTGCCAAAAAAAGCATGATAACCATTTCACAATTTCATGGTTTCCCAAAATATGGTATCACACAATGTGATTTGATATTAATTACTTATTAAATATTTAATGTACATGTCAATAGTCTTAAGTGAAAAAAAATCTAAAAAAAAGCAACTAGCTAATGCTGTAAACTTTACAGGGAACCCTCTCATAAGCTTATGGCAATTATTGGATGGGAGGAGTGTCGACTAATGTGTTTAGAGAAGCTTTATTCACACTGAAAACAGAATAGCCTAAAAGACTGATATTGAGATTTAAGAATCGATATAAATGTACTTAATGTTAAAAGGAGCATCTGAGTGCTTTTGGGATATCTAAAGTTACCTCACATCAGCCCCACTTCTCTCAGACATTTTCTCTGCTGCATTTTTGTGCGTGGGGTGCAAGTTGAGACTCTGACTGGCAGTCAAGGGGGATGTGCATGTACAGGTGATAGTCTCTGTTCGGCTGCATTAGAAGTAAGCAAATGTTTAGGGAAGGGCGATATACCGGTAGACGCGATTAACCGGTACAGATTTTGGACGATCGTATCTATTGCGGTTACATTGTGATGTTGCTGTGCTCCGGAGCCTCCGTGGTCATGAAAACTTATCATTTGCATTTGAGCTGTGCAATTAATCGAAATTCAGTTTCGATTTCGGGCTCCAATGATTATAAAAATACAGTAATTGAGATAAAACGATTATTGCACCCCATTCCGCCCCCTTTCCAATCGTGCGCTTTCACTCCTCTATAAAAGCCCATTTTCACGTGTAAATCAGTAAAATCACGTAATGATACTTGGATGGGAAAAATGGGACGTGCTTGAGTTATTAAAGTTGATTAGATTTATTAATGTTTTTAAAAGCGCGAAAGAGAACTTGTGCTGTTCCTCAGGAGGATATTGGTGTATGCGCTCAGAGACGGTGCAGAGCAAGGGCATGTAAAGTCATCTTTTAGCTGAACCTGAACGTATGCCTTAACGGTCAAATACATGCAAACATTTGTGAAAATGCAGCACTTAGTGATTATTCAGGTAAACCCTCGTCAGTTATGTAATAAATGAATGTAAACAGATGAGAGTGAAAATATGCGTGTAACAGTAAATTGGATTTGGGCAGCTCTTAAAGTGACAGCAGGCTAATATTCCTGCTGTTTGTCATTCGTGTTAATCAAAAAGAAAATAGAGAAAATCTCTCACTGCTCTTGACTAAATAACTTTTCTAACTTTAGTATGAAGAAATATAGATTTCATTTACACTCTGAAGAATATGCAGTGGTTTTATACATTTGATTACTTTATACAAATTATGTAGCATTTGTTTTTATTTGTTCTACTGTAGTATTTTTTATCCTATCGCTTGTAATTGGTTGCTTATTCTTATTTACTCACTGAGTGTTTACTTGTGTTCAGTGAGCGTGAGGTTTTTTAGGCTAGTATTAGTTTTTTGGGAATATTGACACCAGTGGCAAGAATTATGAAATTTCCTATGATGTCAAATTTTGATATCATAAATAACTTATTTAAAGCAAAAATAACTATACTGTGATATATATCGTTACCGTGAAATAAAATTACTCATATCATGATATAAGATTTTCATATCGCCTACCCTTACAAGGTATCAATTTTAATATCATGATATACATGATACCGATACAACCATAGTTTCTGGTGGACAAACCACAAATTTACAGGACCTTTACAGAAGAAAAGGAGAAGATCCTCTTCAGTGCATGACCGCATGTGGCTCACCATGTGTCCCGGCTTCCCAATTGGGTCAGCCAAGCCACTGATTATGTGGGTTACACTTGGGTCATGTGCAGAAATTCAGAGAAACTTACAAACGAATGGTGCAATGGGGCAGTGCAATTAATCGAAATACAGTTTAGATTTTGATTTCAGCCTCCAACGATTATGAAAATCCAATAATCGAGATAAAATGATTATTGCACTCCATTCCGCCCCCTTTCCAGCGGTGCGCTTTTGCTTCTCTTAAAAGCCCAATTTCACAGGCAAATCAGTAAAATCTTGTAATGTGACTTTTGCAAAATGGGATGTGCTTAATTTAAGTTGATTAGATTTATTCATGTTTTTAAAAGCGCAAAAGAGAACTTGCGCTGTTCCTCAGAGACGGAACAGAACACAGACATGTGAAGTCATCTTAGCTCAAGGTGTGCACCTAAATGGTCAAATACACGCAAAAATGTGTCAATAATGTGTGATTATTCACGTAAACCCTCGTCGGTTATGTAATAAATGGACGTAAAGAGTTGAGAGTGAAAATACAAGTGTAAAAGTAAATTGGATCCGTGCGGCTCTTAAAGTGACAGCAGCCTAATATTCCTGCTGCCGACTATGAGCTTGATATTAATCAAACAACAAAAGACAAAGACAAAATCACTCACTGCTCTTGAGTGAAGGACTTTTGTAGCTTTAATAAGAAACAAATGAAGTTTATTTCTTACAGTGCACACTATTTTACATTTGATTATTCATTTCTGTAGTAGGCTGTTAAACTGAAATAATCAATGATTAAATAAATCATTCATATAAAGTTTTGATCATATGGCCCACTCATAATCGTGTTAAATAATCGTGATTACAATATTGACCAAAATAATCATGATTATGATTTGTCATAATCGAGCAGCCCTATGGTGCAAGTTACAAAATGACGCATTTTTCCCAGAAGCATAAAACATGCAGTTAGCATGCCATTAAATGATGTAGTATGTAGGACAGACACTCTTGCGCTCAAAACCTGAGCACAAAGTCTAACACTACTTCCTTAAAGCCAACACTCAACAAACTTACAACTCTCTCTTAAAGTTACTGCTCCAAATTCAGACACGTCAATAAATCATGAAGGTACAAAGCACTCGGTTGTTTGTATGTCCTACTGCAGATATGTACGAGAACAAACTGCAGAGTTCAGATTTCTTGCAAAGTTTCATCATAGCTTAAATGCATGATTTAAAAGCAAAATGTTCAGCGAGTGTAACAAAACTTAAATTATTAAATTACAAAAGCTCTTTCAGCAGATGTTTTTTCGACTGTATGTGATGAATAAATCTGGAGCTATTGCACAATTTGGTACAAAACTCACACACTAGCTGTGGTGGAACTTCTCTATTATCGCATGAGGTGACTCTTGAATGGAGCAATCTCCTGCAGACTTAAGAAATCAACGATTACTCATACTCCAAAACACATAACTTTCTTTTTTTTGTTTCGTTTTTTTTTACAAGGAAAACTTTATTATTTTTCCTTCTGATACAAAACCTTATGGTTTTTATTACTGCATATTGTGCATTTCCCTACAGTGCTATGCACAGAAAATTATTACGCTGATTCCTTTCCATCTAAAGTAGCTTCCTTCTGGAATATTTTATAAAGATCTATGAATACTAATATCCAACATAGGGATGCCCAGAAGGCATCTGCAGAAAATGTCTGTGCTGCATTCAGGGAAAAATCAGCAGTAATGGATTTAAACATGGCAAAATGTGTTAAACGGAGCAGAAAGTACTCTTATTTCTGAAAGAATAATCAAATTGGCCAAAATATTTTTAATAACCATAAACAAAAGAAGTTGGAGATGTGTAGATCTTCCAAATCTTGTGGTAACAACAACTACAGGTTCCCCTACACTGTTCCCACTGGCAATAAAAGAGCCACTCTCATAATATGGAGGAACATTTATAGGTGTGTAAATGTGCCACTATATAACGGGAACTCATCACATACAGAAACATGCCTCTCTCACCACTTCCCTGTTCTCTGCCAAAGGGCAATGAATGAGCATGACACAGCAGTCATGATAGTAAAGAGACCGGAGTACAGTGCAACACTTTCCAGAATCCAAAGCTCACCACATCACTTGGGAGGAAAAGCAAAGCTTGAGCTTGCGACGAAAACAGTAACTGAAGAAGCCAGGGCTTCATTAACTTGCATGCGATATGAGGATTCACAAGGAGCCCTTGATCACTATGAATTCATTTACTGATAGCATGTTTAATTCAAAAATAAGAGCCAAAAGAATGCTGTCAGTAGGGATGTTCAATGCTGAACCCGAAATCACGGGTGGGTCATGTATACTAGTCTGAAAATTATTCCTTTTGAGGCTTGGCCTGTTAATAATGCTCATTAAATCACTGAATAAGTCAACAAATATTTCATACATGCATGTCTTTGGAGCGTCACATGAAATCGCTGATTTAAAATATTAATGAAGATGTTGCAAATAGGGTTGTAACGGTATGAAATTTTCACGGTATGATAATCGTCTCAGAAAATATCACGGTTTCACGGTATATATTAAACAATAATTCTTATCAGTAACAATGACTCTTAAAAGAATAAGAACAAGTTATTTGAGTGAACAAATCCTTTATTGCAACAAACTTGAAATCATTTTAATGAAAGTAAGCCTCCCTTCTGAGGAAAAAAAACAAAAACAAATTACAAAATAAAGCCATAAACCTTATGTATATCTATATCACTCTTTAACATTTTAATTAATGTTTTAAAATGTTATAAAATGAAAATTTAACAACTTTTATTTTGGCAAAATGCTGCACAACAGAGGTATTCTAAAACATGGATATTCCTTAAAAATAATGTTTAAATAAATGCATTATTATAAAGAATATTATTATTCTTGTCATAACTTTTAAGTACATTTTACAAAGCTAATTTATTTCTGTCAGGACTTCAAGTTAAATTGAACTTTTATTTTGACGGGTTGTAGCAGACCTTTGAGTTTAGTGTAGGCTATTTGACAATGGTTTTTCTCAAATAAAACCCATGTTCACGACTGCACCGGGATTCCCTCTGCATCACGGAAATTATACGGCCTTATAACTTGTTATAAATGCGACATACCTTTATCTGCACGGAGGGATGATGTCCGCGAATATGAGCGAACATGTTGGATGTATTGCCTGCTTTTGCAGCCACTTTGCGTTAGTCCTCAAGGACAACCCCACGTTCGGGTTTTTTATCCAAATATCCAAAGTATTCCCATACTGCTATTTTTTTTCGGCGGGGGATGGAGATTAGATACAATCTCTGTCTCTGTCATTTCAGCAGAGTGAAGCAGCCGAAATAAATTGCATATGCGCGGGTGAGATTATTATATATATATATATTTTTATTTTCATTATTTTTTTTTAAACCGTAGATATGCAAATGTTTACAGTGTGATAACCGTGTACGTTCAAACCGCGATAGACCGTCATACCGGTATATCGTTACAACCCTAGTTGCAAAGTGTTTATCATATTAATGTTGTGAACCTACCTTTTCCCCTTAAGGGTGTATATTATTACCTTCAGGGATAGTTCATCATCAAAGGTCTGTTCACACCAAGAATGATAACTATAAATATCACTATATTAGCGTCTACACCAATGCACAATAACATTCTGTTTATTATAAGCTTGCACTGCAGTTTTGTCATCTGCCTCTTTATATGCTAGTGCTCTTTAAAAGCAGGATGGATTCTGATTGGCTGTCAATGTTTTTATTGTTCATCAGCAAGAAAAATAGATTCTGAAATTGATTCTAATGATATTGTTCCACTGTGGCGTAATTGTTAAAGTTATGGTGAGAACCCCGCTATTCTCTTAAATTTAAAATGTTTTTTAGAACTTTATAGTTATTAGAGTTATTGTTCTTAGTGTGAACAGGCCTTTATTCCGCTTCATGTTGTTCCAAACCTGTATAACTTTCTTCTGCAGAACACAAAAGAAAAAAATGTATTTTTGTCTCAACAATAAAAGTTAATGGGCTCCAGTGTTGTTTTGAACCTCACTTACTTCCACTGTATATATGAAAAACACTGAAATATTCCTAAAAATAGGCTATCAATCTGACAGAAAAAAGTTGTTGTACAGGTTTGGTACGACATGAAAAAGAGTAAATAAGAAGATAATTTTCCTTTTTGGATCTCCCTTTAAGGTAACATGCAATCTTTAGGCACTGATAACATGCAAAGTTGTTTGCACCTTTTTTTTCCAACAGTGAAACGATTTTTCCTCGCTTTTTAATTTAGAGCAGTGCATGGATCACTTGTCAGATTGATTTTAGATCATATCATTCCTGCAGTCCTGTTTGTGTCATTGATTTATGTTTTGAAATAGTTGGTACACACAGCTGTCCCTAAGTCATTAATAAACGTTAGCGTTTATATTTATGCAGAAACTATCAAAACCTTTTCCTAACAAACACTCTGGTGGGTTTACATGCATGGCTTAGTCACTATAGAATGTAACCAAATGTGCAGTGCGATGTGCTCAAAACCTGTTTAAATTTTCAACACGTATGTCTGTTGATCTAAACGCTCTGATGAAGATCAGAGACACGTGTGCGACTGTCTCACGCTTGTGTTTTGTCAAAGACGCTCCCCTTTAGATGAGCTCATCACGGGAGAGCACATAGAACAGAATGGATCATAAGAGGATTGTACATCTGTTAGTGCTTCAGTCAATAAGAAGTTTTTTTAGTTGCTTAATGTAAATCATAAATGGTTGTGATCCAATGTCAATGATAGGCTCTGATCTGCTTAGTATGACACTACATTTGAGATTACAGTGATGACTCTGCAGTTCTGACTATCTCCACAATAGTGTTGCATTCTTCAAAAATGTGTCTCATCCTGTTTTATCATCAGTGCAAGGTAAGAAAACGACACCAGCAACTATTTTTTGGACTGAAATGCTAAAAACAGCTTTGGCTGTAGTTGCCCAGTTATTGACCGTGATAAGCTTGTGGGCGTCAGGGGAGGCCGTTTAAAAAAAAAAACATACAATCTAATTCAACTCTTTTTAAAGAACAGCACATAGTATGATGGTAACCGATACAACTTTATGCGAGGAGCATTTATGGCCTTTTGAACTAGACAGAAAATCGGTTTGACCAATATTATTCACAGCTTTCTACTTAAAGGTCATGATGAAACGGAAGTAGCGACCAACCTTTTCTTCCGTATTGTGACCTATATCCGAGTGAAATTAATTATCAAAAAGAAAAGTAGCTACCAGAAGATTAAATTATGACATTTTGATTAAAATAATTTCCAAAAATGATAAAAAATAAAACATGCTTGGTTGAATTTTCAGAATAACATGCATTTAGAAAATAGCTAGGGTACATTTTTATTTCTTGCCATCTTTAATGCTACGAAACACAGCCTTTTAAATTTAGAATTGAGACATAATTGAATCTCAAAACCATTTTTGCTCCCTTTTGGGAAAAATTCACTGAATTTCAATGAACGCTTAATTTATTTCCTTAAAATTCACTAAAATATCTGAACATAGAAAAAATGTGCATTAAGACTTATTAACAGCCAATCAATTAATGCTGATACTGACAATGTAAAAATATCAACCGATCAATCACCCTACCGATATATGAGTATATTACTATTTAAGGATCATTAAAACGATTTATTCATTTTGTATTTATTATAGTCTAGAAAACAATTAGAGAGTTCAACATATCTAAACAATATCGGTCGATATGTATTCAAAACTATGTAATCCAATCTATGCAAGGTAATCCAAACAGACAAACATATAAAACACGATGATGAGTAGTTATATACTGTAAGGCCATAATGCAATTATACACATAGGCTATTAAAAAGAGCGTTCCTCCACGTCCTTATGAAACAATGTAGCAAGAGCCACATCTGTGAAGAGAAACATAACAGACAGCTGGAGGAGAGCAGGAAACCTTAGAGGGAAATGAAATTCAGCTTTTAACTCTTCATGATCTCCGAGCAGCGGAGAAGGAAACATGCAAACGTGTCCACATCTTGAAATCATCAGATCTTCTTTCAATGTACTTATAATAGTGCGACGGATGCATGATGCAAACACTTTCAATGATTTCTAGTTTCATTAATGTTTTAAATGACACATCAATAGCACACTCAGGTCGATATCTGGTTTAAAATAACCTGACTTTCCACAAATCTGCGGTACTCACCCATTTATGAACTTGTTTACGCGGCGTGTTTGTGTAGGATGTTTTCAATGTAGAGAAAAAGACAGAAATCCGCTACTTTCCAGAGATGAAGCCCCCGGGTCGGAAATACTGCAAATAATCACTTAAAATGAAAGAGGAACACGGCTTCTAAGCATATTTCTTACAGGTTATTCTGCCCCTCATTAAAAAAAGAGCACAAATAAGGAAGGGGCAACAATGCAGAGGGGGAAGAGATGATGTGGATGTTTTGCCTCCGTCGCTTCACGAACTCCAGCTTGCCGTCACTGCGCTCAGTGGCGCTCATGAACCGAAAGTTCTCGCGAGAACTGAAGAGATGCGCTGTAATGATCGAGGCCATCGAACGGGATTTTCCGTTGCTTTACAAACAAATACCTGGAGCCTGCAAATCGCAGGTAATTGTTTCTAAAAAAAAAAAAAAAAATATATATATATATATATATATATATATATATATATATATATGTGTCCTTCTGAAGACATATGGACTGATTTGAGGTTAAGGTTTACTCGATTATTATAGAGCTTAATCACTAGCATATTTGGTTATTTTTTTTTACTTTAAAGTGTTTGAAAGGAATGTAAACTGTAGGAAGACTTGGCAGTGTTTTGTTTAAACGTCTGAAACTATGTGTATGCTAAATCAACTACTTATTTCTAAACCAACAACCTGGAACACTACTCTTTCCTTAAATTACTATGTTACAACTCACCCGTACATAAAATGCTGTTTTATATGAACATTGTGGTTGATTGGACCTTGGCCAATAATTACAGGTATATTATAGAGCATGGATTCATATACATTTACAAATGAGCTCTAAATTACTATTCTTAAAACAGATATCCTTAATCCCCATATGTTAACCTGTGTGAGTTTGCAAATTTCCTGTTATACTGTTTCCTTTAGTCTCTGCTGCCACCCTGCGGCTAGTTTAGGATACAACTGACAGTTTGAATACATTTTTGACCATGCCTCCTTAATGAATATTCAAATATAAAATTATTATTATTATTTTCAGTACTTCTTGTGTTATTCTGCTT